>NC_033796.1:6103690-6133103 GCF_001876935.1 Asparagus officinalis
GCAACGCCTCGCGCTTGGGGCGCACCTCATGCGCGCGCCTCGATAACACTGAGAAACAGTCTTCAATCGTCGTAGTCATGTATCCGAGCTTTCAGAGGATCAGACTAAGCGATGACGACGCGCTCGTAGAGCAAGAGGAAGTTGTTCATTGTTAACACGACAAGTGTGACGTTTGGAGATGACGAGGAAAGTACAGATAACTCGCCTGATCCAATATATTTGCCTAGCATTGGAGCCATTCTACCAGAAGCTGATGGAGTATATCGCAACACTAAGCTAAGGAGAAGAGTGACTATTCCTTTTGATTACTCCACCCTAATGCGAACATTGCAGCCTTCATCCCAGATGAATCAACCCACGTCTAGTGGAGCCAACTTCGCCATGGCGTCAAATCCAACCCCTAGTTCAAGTCAATAATGACAATGGGCGATAGACATGGCAGACTGAGAAGACATTCTGACCCAAATGGCAATTTAGAAGAAAGATTTAGACGAACGAATCACACGACTGGAAGGGATGGTTAAGCAACTTTTACTAGCCTCTCGTCCTCGGGTGAGTTCTTCGAAAGGAAAAATATCATTTGGTAAAAATCCTCTTAAAGATGATCAAGAACAGCAATATAATGCAGACTCTGAACACGCTGGGTCGAAAACTTTGCTACATTCGAAGTCAAATAAGGAAAGCTAAAGCCTTAGAAGACATTCAGAAGCAGCTCAACATTCTTTCTCAATGAACAGAGCTCAAGAAAGTTGAAATCACCCGACCTTATCCCATCGAATGGGACATGGTTTCCTATACGATGAAGTTTAAGCCACCAACACTTTATGCGTTCGATGGAAAAGGTTCCTCGAACCAGCATATCTACTACTTCCACCAGCAAATCGGAAATGTAATGGGTAACGATGCCATTAAGGCACGATTTTTTATTGGCACCTTTCAGGGTAGCTTTTGATTGGTTCCAAAATTTGCCCGAGGGTTCAATCAAGTCCTAAATCAAAGTTCCTCTCTCAATCCATGAGGACAATTCGATGTCACCATGGCCAAACTCCTTTCCGGAGAAACAAAACCGTAATGAGATAGTTAGAGAATACATCGAAAGATACCGCAACTTGACATTGCGACGTTGAGATATGCCTCTACCAATGCTGCTTCAAACTTGCCCGCATAATTTCCTGGCATGAATTGAAGCTCATATGGGCGCTTTCACTGCCCACACTTAGAAGAATTTGATGGAGCAAGCAGAGATAGCTGAGAAGTCAGCAAAGTGTTTCAATAAATTTGAACTTTGCGCTAACTTCAAGGGCATCAAAGGCAAACAAGGGCACGTCACAACCGAAAGCCAAAAAAACTTTCGCTGTTGGGGTCCAGAATTCCAATAACAGCCAACAAAGAGAGCCAAGGAAGAATTTTTAGTGCAATTATTCATTTAAAGATGAACATACAATTGTCATCTTCCATGTACCGAACAAAAAAAAAATCGCTTGAAGCTTCCAGAAGCTCGACCCCTGGAAGAGGTCGGAAAAACCGATGACCCCTATTACTGCCTCTATCACAGAATGTTGGGACACCCTTCGAAGAACTGCTACATCCTTAAGGATAAGATCCAGACATTTGTCGAATCAGGAATTCTCAAGCTCAAGCCTGAGCAAAAGAAAGTCACCGCTAACATGTTGACCATCGAATTTGGTTTTATGCCAGAAATTTAAGCCCGAAATGGCGTCAACTCCATTCGTACCGCAAGAATGAAGGTGATTAATTTTGACCGTCAAAACCAGCAAAGCCAATGTTTGATTCCTCTTATCACAGTAAGGGGAGAAATAATGTGGGTACATCCTGACCTTCTTCAAGACAAAGATTGGACTCTTCAAAGGCCTAAGAACAAGCAAGGGATGAAGACATGCAACACCATCTTCGCGATCATCGAAGAAGAGTTTTTGCATGTCACTTCATTCACCGATTCAGATGGAGAAAAAGTAGCCATGACGGGGACGGGCTTCAGCAAAGATTACCTTAGGGATTATAATCAGTCAGGAACGTCCAAACAACCCAAGCCAACCAAACAAAATGAGACCCGGTTCGACAATGCCTTACAACGTCCTCCAAATGACCCTTAGGCCCCATTTAAATACGATATCATGGCACAATTGGCCAACATTCCAGCTCATATCATCTTATTTGAACTACTGCGTTTGTCTAAGGATACAAGAGAGGCTTTGAAAGAAGCCTTGAATGACAACGAGATATTTCTCGCCCACATGATCGAACCTCCTCAAGATGAAGGCCCCGAGCAATGTTATTAATGCCGAAAGCAAATGTCGCACATTACCTTCACCCTGGAAGATATGCTTATCAAGAATCATCATCACAACTGACCCCTTTACTACACTGGGTATATAGGGTCGTCAAAGATTAAAAGAATTCACATCGATCCAAGCTTCACATTGAGCATAATCCCGCGAAGACTCTCGAGCTTCTTGGGAATTCCCCTTCACAAGCTGTCAAAGACGTCCGCGACTATAGTCGGCTTTTACTCCAGCAGCAACCGGTCTCTTGAAAAGATCCGACTTAAGTGTCGGATTGGAAACTTGAAGACATAAGTGACTTGTTATGTCATCGACGTCGAAACGCCTTACAATCTTCTGCTTGAACGACCTTGGATCCACTCCAACTGGATCGTCCCTTCAACACTTCATCAATATTTCAAATACATCGATGAACAGGGAGTCCAACAGAGAGTTGATGCTGAAAACATCCTTTTAAGGGGGTGAAAAATTACGTCACTGACTCTCTCTTATATGATAAAAGTCAAACAATCGAGACTGTCCCCCCTAAAGACGAGGATAGCGGTAATAAAGCAGATGTTGAGCTAGACCCCATTGATGATTCAGTCTGGGAGATCTACTTGTAATTACTCTAGAGGACCTCTGTATCAAACAATCTGCCGAAGGTCAAGGCGATTAGATCTTCAATGAAGAAGAGTTTGCTTATGACTACTATTTAAACTCTGAGTTTGAAAACTCGAGATTCGAAAATTTGATGGCCAGGTTAGCCTTAGAACCAACATTGGGTATGCCGATAAACGAGTCGTACCACGTTCACAAGCAGCTAGACAACTTGGAGGACGCCACCTTCATGGTTATGGCCAGAAGAAACACTTTAAACTCAATCATTTTCGGGAAAGTTGAGTCACAATCTCAATTGCAGAACTCCGATGAAGAAGCTAAGACGGTGCCAGAACTCTCCCTGTATAGCCAACAATCTCAACAAAAAGGGAATCTTCGGTCGGATAGATTCTCCCTTTCTGCATATCGTCAAGCCGGATCAAAATTATGGTAAAAATGGGATACAATCTCACCGCAAAATAAAGGTTGAATTTCAATAAAGGACTACGAGTCTCTTTGATCCCCTTTACACCAGAAGGTGAAGCTTTCGATTATTACAATCGAACCAAACAAGGGCTCGGTTACATCTCTCCAGAAGTCAGGCCACAAGCAGGACCAGCATCCGGTGACTTCCTAAGTAGTTCTTCAGACACATCCAACTACGATTTTGATGTCAGCCTCGAAATCTTGTGCAGTGAATTCACGATCAACATGGTTTCATACAACCTAGCCATAGATCTTGACGAATCCAAGGTGTTTGAAGATCCTGAAGACGATTCATGGGCAAAGCAACTTGAAAGGCAGTGGGAATTGCGTTTCGAAGTCAGAGAACCACCCACTGGAGATAAGATTGTCCAAATCAACATTAGTGACAAAACCAACCCTAAGCCCATATTTATCAGCAAAAATTTATCATTCACTAAAAATGAAGAACTCATATTTCTTCTCCAAGAATACATTGATGTCTTTACTTGGAGCTATGAAGACATGCTAGGCCTAGACCCCAACGTGGCTGTGCAATGTCTTAACATCAACCCCAGTGTTAAGCCGGTCAAACAGCCGCAACGACGCTTCCGTCCTGAGTTAATGGAGCAAATCGAGAATGAAATTTGTAAGCTCATTGAGTGTGGGTTTATCTGCGAGTAACAACATCCCAATTGGTTGGCCAACATCGTGGTAGTGATGAAAAAGAGCGGTGAGATCTGAATCTGCATCGACTTCCGTGATCTCAATCTCGCTTGTCTAAAAGATGAGTTCCCTCTCCCTATCACAAATGTCATAGTCAATAATACGTGCGGGTTTGAGAGGATGTCTTTCATGGACAGTTTCTCTGGATACAATCAAATTAAAATGCATCCAGATGATCAAAAGCACACAACCTTCAAAACACCTTTGGGGGCATAATGTTATATAGTAATGCCCCTCGATTTGAAGAATGTTGGGACTACTTACCAACGCACTATGAACATGATCTTTTGTGAACATTTGCATAAAATAGTGGAGTGCTATGTTGATGACCTCGCGATCAAAAGTCGTCACAAACAGGATCATGTTGGTGACCTAAGAACGGTGTTCGAAGTCATGCGAAAACACCAACTCAAGATGAATCCAACCAAGTCCCTCCTAGGGATATCATCAGGTAAATTCCTTGGGTTTATCGTAATATCCACAGGAATACACGTTGATCCCGAAAAGGTGAAGGCCATCCAAGAGATGTTACCTCCGAGGAACCTCAAATAGCTTAGAGGTTTACAAGGACGATTAGTCTACATCCGAAGGTTTATCGTCAATTTGTCTGAAAAATGTCAACCATTTCAAAGACTCATGAAGAAAGGTGTTTCGTTCGTCTGGGATGACACCTGCCAAGAAGCATTCAACGAAATCAAAGCTTGTCTCACAAAGCCACCAGTGCTAGTCGCACCAATATCGGGTAAACTAATCCTAATCTATGTCAGGACTACAGATCATTCGCTTGGGGCACTTCTTCCTCAGAAAAATGACGATGGCCATAAACAAGCAATTTATTACCTCAGCCAAACTATGATTGGTACCGAGCATCGGTATAACCCAGTCGAGAAGGAATGTTTAGCATTGGTCTTCGCGATTCAGAAGGGAGCCGTCATTGAAGGGGTGGGGGTACTGCTGATTGACCCCTATGGACATGTCCTCCCCTGAGCCTATTCATTGACCGAGCGATGCTCCAACAATGTAGGCGAGCATAACGCTCTTATAATCGGCTTACAACTTGCTCAAGACATGGTGTCAAATACCTTGAAGCTCACGGCGATTCTAAACGACCTCATGCATTACCATAAAGCGGTAACAAAGCTTGCTCAATATTTTGAAAGCTTCTACATTAGCTACATAGCTCGCCTTGAGAACACTCATGCGGACGCTCTAGCATCCCTCGCAGCCACACTTGCTTTGGCGCCCAAATCTACCCGGCGTATCACCGTGGCTAGCCATCAATTATGCTCTCCAGAGCAAATTCTTGAAGCCAGTGAAGTGTACGTTAGGTCAACTCACTTCAAAGGTAATGATTCGCAGTTTCTGACTATGTCTTGCACGGGATATTACCAGATGATCCGAAGCAAGTAGCCTCGATTCAAAGAAAAGCGTTGCGTTTCTTCTATGATTCTGCCGCACAGACTTTGCACCGACGGGGTTTCGACGATATTTTGCTCTGATGCCTATCACTAAGTGAAGCTTGAGAAGTGTTAAAGCAAGCCCACGACGGTGCATGTAGAGCTCATCAACCAGGTCCCAAACTTCAAGACCGACTTCGTCGTCTAGGCTACTACTGGCCGACAATGATAGCAGATGCGGTAGCATATGCTAAACGATGTCACACGTGTCAAATCCACGCTGACTTCCTACATCAACCTCTGGAAAAATTGCATCCGACGGTTGCCTCTTGGCCATTTGAAGCTTAGGACATGGACATCATTGGACCAATCAGCCCGTCGTCCACCAAAGGTCATCGATTCATCCTAGGCATCAAAGATTACTTCTCCAAATAGCCAAAGCTGTTCCCCTAAAGAAGTTAAGACATCTCAAGTGATAAAATTCTTGAGACATCACGTGATTTATCGATTCGCCGTTCCCAGACGAATAATTCACGATAACGGTCCATAATTCGTCAGTCGACTGTTCTTCAAATTCTGCAACAAGTATATAATCCAAGATGTGGATTCTACGCCATACAACCTAGCTGCTAATGGTCTAGTTGAATCTTTCAACAAAACCATCATTAAACTTCTGAAGAAATTTGTCTCCTTCAACAAACGAGATTGGGATGAGAAACTTAGAGCGTTTACGGGCTTACCAAACAACAGTCTGCACTCCCACTGGTTCCACGCCATTCTCATTGGTCTATGGATGCGAAGCCGTGATCCCTCTGAAAATTCAGGTACCGTCATTAAGAATCGTCATCGCTGAGAAAATAACAACTAAATAACATCATCAAAAGCGTCTCCAAGAACTAGAAGCGTTGGATGAGCTGAGACTTCAAGCTCAACAAAGAATCGAGATCTATCAGTCACAGATCTCGAGGGCTTTCAACAAGAGAGTCAGAGAACGACGCTTCAAAGAAGGCGATTTAGTCTTAGTTGTTCGTCGACCCATGGTCATGACGCATAAGACTAAAGAAAAATTCTAACTCAAATGAGAAGGTCCATTTGTAGTAGAGATAGTCTACTCCAATGGAGTATATCGTCTAATTGACCAACATGGCAATAGGCTTATGGCGCCAATCAACGTGAAGTTTCTCAAGAAATACTACTCATGATATCGGCCAATTCTCTCTCCACACGGATTCTTTGGTCATGTTTAAGTTTCCACATCTGGCCAGAAACATTGATCTTCTTGATCCCAAAATCCTCAACGAGTAATCAAGTTAACATTATACCTCTGCTTGACTCCAAAATATCATTATCACTATCACATTAACATTACACCTCTGAACAATACCTATTCCAGACATCCTTGTACTGTCATTACACCTCTAAACTGTACCGACTTGATCAAACCGTCACGTCAATATTACACCTCTGGAGGTTTCTCATTTTGAATGATCTGACCGGTTAACATCACACCTCTGTCGAAGCATTTGGTTGACCAGTTAACTTTACATCTCTGTCGACCTATCCTAGCGAATTTGACTGGTTAGCATTACACCTTTGTTAAACTCGCTCTTATAAAAAATCGATTAGTTAACATTACACTTCTATCGATTTTTTACCGTTAAGTTAACATTATACTTCCAAACAATAGTCATTCTTTGGACTCTTGTGAACCGACCGATTAACATTACACTTCTGTTGGTCACTCATTTTTAGCACGTTAATATTACACCTCTGTCAAAATTCTTTCGCACTGTCATATTAACATTACACCTCTGAATAATACTAATCTTACAAACCTGATATATTAACATTACATCTCTATCAGTTTGATTCAACCAACCGGTTAACATTACACCTTTATCTGTCACCCCATTTGACTGGTTAATATTACACCTCTGTCAAATATCCTCTCACTGTCATGTTAATATTACATCTCTGAACAGTGTCAACCTGATCAAGTTATTATGTTAACATTACACATTTGTTAGTTTGATCCCAACACCATTATCCCCATCTAAGATGTTATTATGATATGATTACACCTCTATCATACACACATCAAGGGAGATAAGAACTTCTTTTATTTATTAAAAGAGCTATAATTTACAGGGAAAGTTGATAAAAAGTGTGTATCTGTGCAACACACTCAGCCACTCGTGTATCCCTAACTTCATGAGCACCCTTCTGGGCCTGCTCCTTCAAAGCTCTGGGATTGATGGGAATGACCTGGGATCTGATGACCGAGAGACGCTCCGTTTCAGCTTGAAGCTCCACAACTTGAGAGTCCCACTTCTTGGTCAATTCGGCTAGATTAAGCTCAAGCTCCTCCTGGTGTTGAGCTGTTTCCAAACACGTTTGAGCTTCAGCAGTGGTCGCCTTAGCCTCATTGATTATTGCATCCTTTTCTTGGATAGCACCTTGAAGCTCTGTGTGATGACCATCAGCCGACACAATGTTGTCATTTAAACTACGGACTTTCATGCTGATTCACTCCATTTCTGCACGGGTAGATTCACCGGTCTTACGATGAGCTGCTAGCAAGCGACGGAACTCAACCAGAGCAATGCCCTCAAGATCAGCCGCGCGAAGCCCGTACAACTCTTGGCAATGGAATTCAGCTTTGTCGATCGTCATTTTGAAAGGTTCAGTGCGGACATAACCGGTGACCGATGTCAAAACACCAAGCTAATCCCTCAGCAACTTGAGAGTATGGGCTGATAACGCTCTTTGCGAATTCAAGACGGTTGCGGCACTGGTTAAACAATATCACCAAGCTCTCTGTCAAGATCTTTACCTCCACCTCCACCAAGTCCTCAAGATCAGTCCTAGGGGACTGAGGAACCACCACGAAGCTCGAAGGACCTGCTTTAGTAGAGATCACCATCCCATCCGTGGTAGTTAGAGAGATAGTTGGCGCAACTTGTATCCGCTCATGGCCCGACATGAGATATGGCGCAAGTGTCACCAAGATATCAGAGGCAGTAGATGAGATCGCTGTCCTCACCACCATCGTCGTGGTCGTAGGCACATCCGTGGGTACAACTTCAACACCCGTAGATGAAACCTCCGACTCACTAAGGGCAGTTGCGGCCATGCTTGGGCCCTCATCACGGGAAGGTTTAGGGCTTAATGGCTCCTCCCTTGCAACTAGTGCCGGCACGGGAGAAATTGAGACATCATCATCAACAGAAGCACCGTGAACAATCACCATGAACAATCAATCTTCACCGCACTAATGAAGCAGATGCTTGTGCAGGAGCCTTAGTCATTTCAAAAGCAGGTGCCAACGACAAGACACCGGAAGCGCCCTCAAAATCAGTGACCATTTCAAAACCATCGCTCGGAGGAAGAGGCGTAGGCATCTTTTCACCCGCGATCCCGAAATCAGACTCATCGTTTTAGCCGCCAACGTCACCAAGATTGCCTGCATCTTCAGGCTCGGTCAAGTAGGCATCAATGTCATCATGCCCATAATCCACTTGTTCCTCTTTATCGTCTAGAGGAATAGGCTCCTTACCTACATAAAAAAAGCACATCCGCTAAAATCATTTCAAGATAGAAGTTGTAAACATGTGAACAGAAGTCACCTGAAGAGCCAATCCTAGGTTCTTGTACTAGGACCGCAGGAGACTCCTCCTTAGTCTTTGAAGTATCTCTAGGCGCATGTTTAGGCTCACAATATGCTAATCGCCTTTTACTTGGAGAAGTGGAGGAGGAAGAACACGTAATGGCTTCTTTCCTTTCCCCCGTTCCCTATTAGGTACTCCTCGACGAATTGCTGGCTCAGTCCGCTCTTGAATGTTGATACCGACCAGTCTTGGAGGAGTAGGGTGTTCACCTGGCTCTTCCCAACCTTCATCTAGTACATCTTCCGCCAAAAACTCACGAAGACTGAGAACTTTGCTCTTTGAACCCTTCCGGGATAACTCTTTATAGCGTCGGGCGATCCAATATAGACCGGTTTTATTTACTTGGAATTCAAGAGGAGGGACAATCACCTCACTATACCACTTGCAAAACCCTAATGTCATGTAATAGTTGGGTATATGCTGAGGAAGCGAGAATCGATCCCCTATAGCCCCCGCAACAAAATGGTACCAAGCATGAGCTCCGTCGACTAAGCTCTCCGTCCGTAGCAATCCTGGGTTTGGGTTCCCGACATACAACTGATCATAGCCAAATTGACGAGTGAACCAGCATGACAAATATAACTCAATGTAGCACTCCGTACCATTCAACTTAGTGACAAGGTGACATGGTCCGATGTTTACCAACCAGTTGAAACACCAACTAGGCAAGCAAGTGAAGCGCTCGCTACTCATACCGTCTTCAAACTCGTCCCCAAGACTAACACCATCAATTGAGGGGAAACAACAGTAAAGACGATAATGGTCCTTGTTCTGGAAAATCCTACGGACCCCAACGAGGTACTTAATGAGCAATTTCGAATGTTCGTACCTCTAAACCAATGCAACGTTCCCACCACCAGGCATAGCGGCTGACATCAATTGAGGGCAGTGTTAGGTGAACCATATTACCAAATAAGTATACAGTAGTTCCACCCTGGGATTGGGCACTTGATTCCTCAGGCAACTGTCCCCCTGCTTCAAGTATTCAGTAACTAACTCCCTTGGGCCATGATGAATGCAGCTCACCATAGTCGGTAGAAGAGCTAAGTTGTATCAAGAGGCCAATAACACAGCGTGGAATAGCATTTTAATGGAGATATGATCTTTCGACCGAGAAGGCACGACACAACCCTTCAACCAAATAGAGAAGAACCTTGCAAGCAATGCCAACTCAGATATTGGCTCCTTCGCTTGGTGATTTAAACTCTCAAATTGGTCACCAGCCTGAAACCCACACACATCAAAGTCGGTAGTTTGCAATACAGAGTCATCCCTGAAGATACGAGCCTCGACTTCAACATTCTTGGCTGGAAGGATCGGACCCACATTTCCCTTTTTACTAACGTTGTGAAATAAATACTCCGCCTAAGGAATGTGAGGTACGGTTTAGTCATGACCAGTGCTCCCAGTAGTCCTCTGGCAAACGAGGAAATGACAAACCAGTTCTCGAAAAGTCTCCACAACATGGGCAATGTGAGAATACGTACCCAGCTCCTTATTAGTGGAAAACCACTCCTTGTACGGACAATCCCCCATCGGTAAACGAGATACCTCAAACATCTCGTGAAGAGCGATCCCGATCTCCGTTGTCGGAGTGAAGAAGGTGTTGCTGTTACTATTGTACAGCTCCATAATGCCGTACAAAATCGGCGCACAAATCTTAGCATTATACTTTGAAGCTCTAACTGCAGTATAGAACCCCAGTTCTTGCAATCGCTCCTCAAAAGTGATAAGAGCGAAGTCTACCAAGCGAGTCCACCATTGGGTATCTGTCGACCTAATCCAACCAGGGAATCTGGCATCTTCATTCGTATACTGGGCATCGATTTTGACAAGCTCATTCCCCAAGGTGTTTGGGGCGATAGCAACTTCGTTAACCGGCGCGTCCTCATTCACGAAGCCTGGACGCAGCCCTATGATGTTAGTCCCGTAAAGTCCTTGATGGAAGCCGCCCCCATACTTCAGAATGTCTATCTTGATACTATCCTCCCTATTTGTGTGGCTAAAGCGCATGAAATGAGGCATGGCAAGACGCTGCAAGAACAAGAAAGAAACTTGATGCTCTATCGCCGGCAAAGCAAATTGACGATCTCCCTGAGTGTAATACCAATAATACTCCCCACAGTGGAGGAAAGAGTTGCCGCTAGAGACACTATCTCCAAAGAGGAAATGCGGCTTCACCGACGCATCTTCATGAGGTACGGAGAATTTTTATCTCCTCCAAAATCTTATAGTCCCCCGTACGAATGACCTCAATCCTTTTTTGACTGCTGCCATCGAGAAACAGCAGGACATTCCCGTCAAAAACGTGCGTCACTTCAAAACCGTGAGTCCCATCGTGACCAAAATGGTTGTGACGATTCACAAGAGCTCTTGAATAGACAACTGCACAAAGATGACAATTGAGTTAGCAAACGAAGACCAAGTTCAACCGTCATACTCAAAAAGAGAGGCGAGCCTCGCTCACAAGCAAAAGTCACCTATATTGACTAAGTACATATAAAATAAAGCAAAGTTCAACCAAAAGAAGCGAACTTCACATCCAACTTGGCGAAGTTCATCTAACTTGATTAGGCGAATATCGCTTAAGCGAAGATCGCCTCAAATTGACAAATATCACTTTAGTGAAAATCACTCAAAACAGAGCTCTGCCTAAACGATGTCCGCTGCAAAAGCCCAAAGGGTTGAGTGAGCCCTGCCCAAAGCACGAAGCTTGCCACGATAAGCGCTATTAATGGCTGCTAACAGAACCCCGCCACCAACGACGAAAACTTGTCGGGAAAACCACCAATGGTCATAAAGGTCTCGCCTTCAGCGGTGGATCAAGTTTCCAGATGCCTTAAGGCATGCTTAAAGCCCAATGAGCTGAGACTGAGGTTGATCCGAAGATCGCCGTCGATGGGTTCGACCATTACCTATTGCTATCTCCAGCTGTGCTAGCACCTCATCGCTTCTCGGCCGACGAGTCTCTCGGGCAGTGCCTCTTCCCTTGGAAATAGCGCGACAAGGAGCCATTGATGAACTTTAGGGATCTCTGAGAAAGTTAGGGTTCGAAGGAGAATAGGAAAATTGTTGAGATCAAAGTGAAGGGGAGGGAGACAAAAAGTCTTATTTGTAGTCTAAAACCCCCAAACTTCGCCCAAGATTTCTCGCGCTAAAGTTCGCCAAATATCTCGCGACCAAACTTTACCGAAGATCTCGCCCGCGAACTTCGCTGAAGATTTCGCCCCGAACTTCGCCTAGAATCTCTCCTCCAACGAACTTCGCACGCAGATCGAAAAACCTGAATTTTATATCTTTAGGCCGAGTCTCGCCTGACCGACTTGTTGAGCCTCGCCAAGACGACTGTTTCTTCAGTAAGTAAACCTCGCCCAATTCAATAAGGCACTAATGGTGTGTTTGTGAGTTTACTTAGGGAAGGGAAGGAAGGGGAAGGAATGGGAAAAATTACATCTACAAAAGTGACGAACCAATGTCGATCATCAAGTGAAGCCATCTTGGTGGGACCCCAAACATCCGTTTACACGTAGTTCAAGATACCCGTCGTCCTGTGTACGACTGTTCCGAACTTCACATTTGTCTTCTTGTCAAGAAAGCAGTGCTCACAGAATTCTATGTTTCCACTTTTGACTCCCTTCGATAGCCTCTGTTTGCACAAAACCTGCAGTGACTTTTCACTTGTGTGCCCCAACCTATAGTGTCAAAGTCTGCTCACGTTCATCTCTGAAATAGCCGAAGCTACATGGCCAATCTCGGTGCTTCCCTTCAGATAATACAAATTCCTAATGCGGACTCCCATCATCACCACTAAAGATCCCTTAGTAACATTCGCTACAGCGTTCTCAAATGTCACATTGAATCCTTTCGCCTCCAAAGTTCCAACGAAAATAAGATTCTTCTTCAACTGAGAAATGAATCTCACTTCATTCAATTCACGAACAACTCCATCATGCATTCGGATCCTGACGGTACCTATCCCACAAATACCACATGATTGATCATTTTCCATGACTACCACCCCCCTATCGAGTCTCTCGAACGATGCAAACCAATCTCACAGGAGAGTCATATGATAAGTAGCACCAGAATCTAGCATCCAATCAGATGCATCACATGGTTCACCTCTGAAGTAATCAATAGAGAAAAGCATGAATTATCAGAATCATCACCTCTAGCGACGTTCACCTCATTAGCCTTCGAGCCCTTTTTTTTGCTATTCTATTTCTCTTTAAGCTTCGGGCAATCTCTCTTCCAATATCATTGTTCTTTGCAGAACGCACACTGGTTCTTCGCTAATTGGTGGTGGCCTCTTGACTTTGACCTGTCTCTATTGTCACCTCTTGGATATGGACTTCTTCCTTTAGTCGACAAGGCCTTTCCTGAAGTGCTAGCTCGGAAAGTCTGTTTGTCCTTCCTCCTTAAATCGTAGTTCGTCAATGCATTAGTCACTTCACTGTAGGTGATGGAAGATCTACCATTCAACAAAGTGAGCACGAAGTTATCATACTCCTCATCGGGTAAGGAACCCAACAAAATAATTATCTTATACTCGTCCGTTATCTTCTCATCCACGTTTGCCAAGCCCGACAATAACTTTGTATAGTTGTTCATATGAGTCGCAAGTGAGGTGCCCCTGGACATCTGGAATCTGAATAATCTTTGTAGCAAGTGCAACCGATTCTCAATACTCTTCGTAAGGTACTTGTTGTTAAGACTCTCCCACATCTTCATCGCAGACGTCACACCAATCATATCGTATTTCAGATCTTGTTCCAAACAAGACCTGATCAACCACAAGCATTCCTATTCATCTTGTCCCATAGCGCCTCATCGTATTTCTTGGCCTCTCATGAACCATGATGGTCTCTTCCAAATTTTGAGCATTGAGAGCGTCATGTACGTCGCTCATCCACAAACCAAAATTAATCTTGTCGTCATACTTCACTATACTAATCTTAGTATTTTGAAGTCCAACTTGAACTGTACTCATTTTTGTCTCGCTGCTTTCACAGACTTCTTCTCACATGCTTGCAAACTCCAAATTGTAAAAAAAGATTCAAACTTTGATAGAATCGAGAAATTGCCTAACTGAACCCTAGATAGGATTCCAACACGATCTTCTAACCACACAAGGAAAGAGAGATACCAATGGCAACTCCGCAATGTTATCTCCACCGAAGCCTAGAACTCCAAGAACCAAGCTTCAAACAATGAATATTCCTCTACCCAATGCAAAACCCTAAAACTGAAGCCCTAGAGCTCTAATACCAATTGTTGCGCACCGTGCGGAAGCGTGCTCGACAACCAAACGAGTCCGCAAGCGATGAGAGAAACCAAAACAAATACGAATATAATCCACCAAAATACGACACAGATCAAACCAAACATAGAGATTTACGTGGTTCGACAATTGCCTACGTCCACGAGGAGAGGATGGAGAGATTTCACTATATGGAGGAGAAATACAACGGATTACAACTCACAAAATCACTCAAATATAACCCTAACCAAAGCTCTCAACTCCTTCACAATATCTCCCTCTCAAAGTGCTCAAAACAATGCTAATTCTCTGGTTAAGAAACCCTAGAAACGTGTGTTTCTATTTATATCTAAACCCAATCCAAATCAGACCAGGAAATCAAATCCAGCCTGTATCCGCTTTTCGGTCGACCGCAGGGGTTGCAACGGTCGATCGGCTAGAGACAGATTCCATCTTCCTGTAATGTGCACATTTTCGGTCGACCGGTAGAACTCGTTCGGTCGACCGAGTAGAGATAAGGTTTCAGACCCTGTAATCCAACAGGCTGTCGGTCGACCGGGCCTATGTCGTCGGCCGACCGACCCGATAGAAAGCTGTAGTCTCTTCCCAGCTTCAAATTTCCTGTTTTCGCCGTGTTTTCTACAATTTTCTCATTCCATTCATCAATTTTCCAAATATTTCGACAATAAAGAATAAATAGGCACTATGGAATAACTTCATTCATTATCAGCAATACACTCTCTTCTCCTCCCTCTCTTCTTTCTCTCCATAATCCCTATATCCTTAGCCTACCATCTTATTACTCTTCAACCAAGGTTCCAATCACTTCGCTTTCTTCTATCTAATTCTATACATGGGCATGTTATTAATCAAGGGTTTAATGATGGTTATTGCAAGTATTGTGCCTAATTATCTCATGGGAATAATCACTAGCGCCGCAAGGCCATATGTTACTCTATGGAGGAATTTACAGGCTAAGGAATGAATTGCTAGAGCCTATAAGAAAACATCCAATGTACCATATTGCTTTCAATAAGTATGCAAATCAAGATTATTATAAGAATTGAGTTAAATGGGCGAACTTTTGAAAAGAGAAGGTGGAAATGTGCATATTGTAACTGGGAAGAGGTTATTAGGGATATTTTTGGAGATGGAGGTTGGTTATTCTAAGTGGGTTGACTTTGGGATTTTGATGGGGATGGCGATTCTGTATAGGATGTTGTTTTTAGTTACTGTGAAGGCAAGTCAGAAGATTAAGCCTATAATAAGAGGTGTCAAATTTGAGTGTGTAAAATAAATAAAGGGTACTAGAGAAAAGTTTAAGTTCCATCGATTCTGCATTGTTGGGGATATTCCGCTAGCACTTCTATTTAGTTAAAAGATGAAGGTGTTTGGATGTGAGCGAAATAATTTGTCTCAAAAGGTGAGAAACCTGATAAATTTGGTATATTGTTGTATTAAGTGGACATTGCCGAGAAAGTCGTTTTGAAGAGAAATAAATGCCAAGATGGTATCAAACACTATTTGACATCGAAGTGCTCAGAGTGGACTCAGGGAAAACTGCGTAGGCTGAGTTGGTGATATTGCCGATGCTCATCGATCGTCCTTGTCAATTCTCGTCGATGTTGAGCACACATTTACAGGACACTTGCAAATTTCAAGGTCAATTTTACACCGGAAAACAAGATAAAAATCTGGGGTTTGTCATGTGTGCATGTTTTTTGGCTTTGAATTATTTTGGATTAGTCAAAACCCATACATGGTGATTTTTTATGACATCGTGTCTATCATGTCTTTTACATGGTTTAGTTACATTGCGTATTTCTCGTTAAAAACCCTCTTCGTTACGACCTTTATCTTGACTAAGACAAGGAGAAGTTGAAGAGTGAATAAAGAGATTAATTTAATTTTAACATATACATGAAAATATGGCACATCCTGTCTTGTTACGACCTTTATCTTGACTAAGACAAGAAGATGTTAAAGAGCGAATAAAGAGATTAATTTAATTTCATGATTCTGTCTTGTGGCAGAAGACAAGGAGAAGTTAAAGAGCGAATAAAAAGATTAATTTAATTTTAATATATACATGAAAATATGGCACATCCTGTCTTGTTACGACCTTTATCTTGACTAAGACAAGAAGATGTTAAAGAGCGAATAAAGAGATTGATTTTATTTCATGATTCTGTCTTGTGGCACATCCTGCTTAGTTTGATATATGCTTAGTTACTACTTTTGTAGCCGAAGTCTCTCCTCAGTACTCAGCGGCAAGCTACATGAAACATGAGAGATTTTTTGTGATTTTTTGTTGTGATGTTTTCATTAGAAGAGAGGTTTAGTTTTTTCTATTGAGAGCCGTCTCTATTGTTGTGAATTAGGATCAGTCCTATCTATTATTTTCTACTTGTTAAATGATATGTAAATATTTCTACTTACTCAAATGAAAACTGTTTTATAATACGGGCTTATACCAATCATAAGATGCTACATATATTCATTTTCTATTTCTATTGTACACGATAATAGTTTGTAGATGTTAAGAACCTGTGATTTAAGGAGATTTCTCAGAAAAGTAATTTAGGGAAAGGAGTTGCATGTCTTTTTCAATATAAGAGACTTGACTCTTCTGTGATTACTTTTTTCTTTTGGCAGAAAATGCAGGCCCTCATTAAAACTCTACAACCTTTTAATAGTTGTCTCTCAAAAATTGATGCTCATCTAGCTTTTTCTTGTTCGCAGCGCGGAAAGAGTCGCCGATTAACCAAGCACTTCACTGTCGACAAAGAAAAAAACAAACTAGTTTTATCGTAGTTGATCTCACATGGTAGCTGTCTTCTTTTCTTTTGTTCGTCCGCCGTAGGCTCTGCTCCTCCTTATTTTTGTTTTTTGTTTCTGAACAAGGTAAACCCAATGGGAACCAAAAAACAGGAGGGTACCGTATTGGGCAGAAGACGATCCAAAAAGCGAAGGCTCACCCTTCAAAGTGCCGGGTGAGATAGGCGACTAGTGGATTCGCCTCTTATGCGCTGCTATCGGGCATCATCGGAGCTTCGCTTTTCGTGCATGCATTTGAAAGTGGACTAGATACGAGTACTTTCCTTTCTTTCACTCCCGTCCAACAATTCATTCTTTTTTTTTTCGTGACATTAAGAGGGTAGACTTCATCCGAGACACATGGGTTCTTTTGCTTCAATCGTCTGATCGCCTCTAATCTAAAGAGACACATGGGTTCTTTTGCTTCAATCGTCTGATCGCCTCTAATCTAAAAAGAAGCGCATGGTATAGATTCCAAATTAAGGAGTGAGAAATATGAAAATAAGGGCTTCTGTTCGTAAAATTTGTAAAAAATGTCGATTGATCCGTAGACGTGGACGAATTATGGTGATTTGTTCCAATCCTTGACATATCCCGAAGTACCACCTGCTGCTCCAGTTGCTCTGATGTGCACGCTGACCGGGGTGACGGAGGCCACTCTTTGATGACTCGGTCAAAATCGCAAACTATGCTTCCTCAAGGTTCTTTTCACTCTCGCTATCCTCTTCTGTTGCACAACCTCACCAAGCTTATCTTTCTACTCCCTCCGGTCACCTCTACTTATGCTCTCAAGCATCCAAAGATCCTCTTCCACTTTGAACTATTTGAGCACAGGACAGGCTAATATCTGTTTTTAGTTAGTAATTATTGGCCTCTCTTCATGTAGCCTTGTCCACATTTTGGTAAAATTGACATCCTGGGATGACTGGAATGACTGCAAATGTTTTAGATATTTTTCTTAATCTTGAGAAGATAAGATTTTGAAATTTGACATGAGCCAAATTTGAATTCTAGATTTTATTGTGCAATTATGGAAAAACTTCACTACCACGCATTGATGATTTTTTCTAACGTGTTAAAAAAAAAAACCAACTCACAAAACTCCATGGAAAATTCTGACGTGATGTATCCAATACCTATTTGATGTTGAAGGACGGGTTAATTGTGGATAGACCCCCTGTATTGTCTTTATTTTGAATTAATGTACTGTCCCTCTAGTTTTCTTGCATTTAGAATATACCCCCCGAGTGAATTATTTCTACTCTTTTACTCACAAGGGGTTTATCTCAAAAACCAAATTTCTACTTCTTTATGGAGCCAAACAAATTTCCCTCAGGGGTTCTATCTGCAAGAATAAAGATTAAAGGAGTAGCGAGTTGAAAACAACGATAGTACACGGGAAGTGTTGTAATATTAGTTTTACAAAGTTTGAGTAAAGACTAAAGAGTGTTGGATTTAAATCTAATATATGGGCCAATATATTAAATAAATATGTATTATGTGCTATCAATCAATGTTAGCTCATTAAGGCGATCTATTTTAGGGTTTGGGTTTTTAATGCATAATTAAAGTATGGGTTTTCTATGTTCCAAAATATAATTATTAGTTCTATAATGGATTGAATTGATAATTATGAATAACTAATATCAGTTATAAATAGGATTGTGGCTCCCCAAATCTGTATGTACAATCTCTTTCTGATTTTTCATCGTTAGAAAGATTAGGATTTCTCTAAGGAGAATATACGTACAAAATTTGAAAGATCTACATCTAAAAACTCAAGAATCACATCCTACTCCATGGATTCATGTATTGTTTTGCATCTTCTTAATTATCTCAATAGTTTAACATGAACAGTCTTAGAATTTATTAGGGTTTCATCTCTTAAAGCAAAAATTTGTTCTTTTTATTGATCTAACAATTGGTATCAGAGCGGCGTTCATGTTAATCTATTGAGAGTCAATTTTAATTTATGATGTGATTCTCTTGTATTTTCTCAAATCTAACAGTCCATCATTTTGAATTGTTTAATTTGAGAATAAATTTGGTAGTTCTTCCTCTTATAAATTCTTCATGATTTCGGATTCAAAAGGCTTATCATATTTTGAATTTTATGAATCCAATTTAGAAGAATTCATGTTTGAATAAAAAAATTAGAAGATTTTTGCTACAGTGTTGCTACATTATCAACTGGAAAAAAAATGCTGCGGTGCCCGCCACAGTGCCGGCCAACAAAAGAAAATTTTTCTACAAAGCCCCCGCTACAGTGTCGGCGAGAAAAAGAAATTTTGCTACAGTATTAGATTTTCTTTCGCTGCTGCTACGATGGCCAAATTTTTTAATGCGCTGTCGTTCCAACAGGCCCATTCTCATTAAAAAAGTTCAAGTGGGCCACCCACATTTATCTGGCCCATTCCATAAAAAAGGTCAACAGGCGGGCCAGAAGTGAACTATTGGGCTTAAATATCCTTTTAAGAAATTAGGCCTACCTACAATGTTGGGCTCACTTTCGACTTTTCTATTACTATTATTTTTGTTTTATTTTTTTATTTTATGGCCCATTTGCATATAGTTTGGAGCCAAACTTTAAAAATATAAATATATTGTTTCGAATTTAGTTTTTCTTTATTTATTGAATTCAAATTTTTGATATTAAAATTTATTAAAGTATATGACGTATTAAAAAAAATTGATTAAAACAACATGTTATCAAAGTAGCATCTCTTGTGCAAATCAATTTATTTTAAACATCAACATTCACTGTGTATGGTTCATATAAATATTGATTAGCCCAAAAGAAGATTAATATTTGAATAAATCATATGCATACATGTGGTGATAAATATGGATAATTATTCGGTTTTACATGGAAATAATAAATTGGTCCAAAGAAAGGTTTATTCTTTGACATGTCTTATTGTTAATGTTTGATCATTACACCAAAAGTACTACTTATAAATTAATATTTCTGTCCAAAGACTAAATATTAATGTTATGTTAGGTATCTTGAGATGAGTATTGCGAATTTTGAATTCATAAATTTTGATTTGCTTCTTACTTGAGCTTATTTATTTTCTTATGTTATCAAATTTGGCTGTTTGTATTGTTTCAAACATCATTATCAATATTAATTCTATTCTTATGCTAAATGACGCCAACTTTAAGTCATAATAAGAGTACGTTATGATAGTTCTCGGAGTCATGGATCTCAACCTTGCGTTAAAGCTTCCTTCTTGTACCCCTTACGGATAAAAGTTTTATTAATGAGAAAAGGGACATGGAGAGGTGGGAGAAGTCAAATCGCATGTGTATGATGATCATGAAGACGGTCATCTAGAAGCATTCAGGGGCACGATGTCTGAGAAGATAACTACTATCAAAGAGTTCCTTGAGAACATTGAGAAAACGTTTGCTAAAAATGAAAAGATTGAAACTAGTATACCATTGGCAAATGTTATCTCAATAAGATATGGAACATTAAGGAGTACATCATGGAGATGTCTCACAATGCTTTAAAGCTGAAAGCACTTAAGCTTGAACTCTCTAAGGACTTGCTTGTGCATTTGGTCCTTATATCTCTTTCCATACAATTCACTCAATTCAAAGTGAGCTACAATTGCCAAAAGGAGACTTAGTCTCTTAATGAGCTCATCTCATATTGTGTAAAAGAAAAGGAAAGGATGAAGCAAGAGAAGACAGAAAATGCTCATTTAACTAGTATTTCCAAGGACAAATGAAATAAAAGAATAAAAAATAACGAACCTGCAGAAGCTCAACTATAAAAGAAACAACACAAAGCAAACAATGGAGATGGTTGTTCCTTCTATGGGGCTACGGGACATAAAAAAGAAAAACTACACCAATTATCATGCATGGTGTGCAAAGAAAGGTACACTTTTCAATTTTATTTGTTCTAAGGTTAATTTATTTTCGGTACCTAGACACACGTGGTGGTTAGATTCTGCTGTCATAACTAATATCGGTGTGTCTATGCATATATGTCTAGCTGCCGAAAGCCAAGTGATGGTGAAAGATGCATCTATGTGGGCGATGGCAAGAAGCTTGAAGTTGAGGCACTTTGGACATTTAGGTTATTATTAAAGTCCGGTGGTTATTTGGATTTAAAAGAGACTTATGTAGTACTGCTATTTAGATGGAATTTAATTTCTATTCTTGTATTAGACAAATTTGATTCCTTTTATTCTTTTTAGAAATGACAAATTTAGTCTTTTTTCAGAATTCAAATTTGGTTGGAACCGGTTCTTTATCTTATGCTGATAAATTTTATTTGCTTGATAGAGTTGTTTCATATCATAAAACCTTACAATTAAACACTCAATGTGTAAATAGAATATTGACCAATGAGAATTCTACTTCGTTATGGCACAAGAGATTAGGTCACATCTCCAAAAAGAGAATTGAGAGACTTGTGTCAAACAAGATTCTAAATCTCCTTGACTTTACAAATTTTAAAATTTGTACTAATTGCATAAAGGGAAAACAAACAAATATAAGGAGATTTGGTGCTAACAGGATACAGACACCTTAGAACTGATATTTACAGATATTTGTGGGCCATTCTCTATAGTTTTTTTAAATGGTCAATAATATTTTATCACATTCACGGGCGATTTTTTGCATTATGACTATATTTATCTCACACATGAAAAGTCTCGATCACTGGATATATTAAAAGCTTACAAAGCTGAAGTTGAGAACCAACTCAACAAAAGTATCTAAAGCATTAGATCTGATCATAGTGGTGAGTATTACGGCATGTATGACGGTTCGCTAAATTCATAGAGGAGTGTAGTATCGTCCCACAGTACACAATGCTTGGTTCTCCTACCATGAATGGTGTTGCCGAAAGACGAAATAGAATGCTCAAGGATATAGTAAGATGTATGGTTAGTCACTCCAACTTACCAAAATCTCTCTGGGGAGAAGCATTAAATATTACAGCTTACATATTCAATAGAGTGCCTACTAAAGCGACCATCAAAATCCATTATGAACTTTGGACAGGCAAAAAGCCTAGTCTGAAGCATCTGCATATTTGGGGATGTCCAGCTGAGGCTGGGCCTTATAGGCCACATGGAAAAAATGGACTTTAGGAAGGTCAGCTACTACTTTGTTGGTTCCTCTGAGAGATCCAAGGTTACAAATTTTATGATCCTACTTACAAATCAATGTTTAAGATAGGAAACGCTCAGTTCTTTGAGGATGTTGAGTTTGCGAGAGGTTAAGGACTTTGTCTTTGAAGAGGAATATGTTAATATTCCCATAACTGCTATTGACATTTGGTTGTTGGAAAATTTGTAATAAGAAAACAAGGAAAGAACTGTACTTGATTTTATTCTCTCTAACTGTTTAGAAAAAGAATGATTACAATTCTCTCAACTCTCAATTACAATTGGATTTCCGATTACAAAAGAGAAGAGAATGATCGGGATTCTCTCCTTTATTTAATTCTGGGTTCTTCACGGTAGCGATGGAGTGCCTCCCTCGAATGCTCGCGTCGAGTTTGCTCTCCGTTGACGATCCGACGTTTTAATTCACTGGAACATGATCTTCTCCTCACGATTTCACGTTGTGGAGAACTCTGAACGAGTTTAAAACTCTATGAAAGAGTTGATTTAACCGAAAGTCGGTTATAAGCCAAGGATGAAGAAGATCTTGTTGCTGATCTCCAAAGCTCCAGAAATGCTCTATGGATCCTGTTGACGAGCCAAGAAGTTCCAACCGACCGACCGAAAGATCCCGCCCTGATCTGATTATCAAAAATCTGATCCTTAACTCTGTTGAGTTTGTTGTTATTTATAGGGGATTAAGGGGTGTAACCACCTCCTTAATTCGCTCCTAAGTGGGGCTAATGCGATGTAACCGCCCCTTAAATCACTCCTGAGTGGAGTTATGATCCCCTCAGATTGTGGGAAACGGTTTTGAAACCGTTCAACTCGTGTTTGAACGAGTCAAACGCAGATCCTGCATTCTGGCATGAATTCTGTGTCCAAACGCAGTGTCTGGAAGCTTGAACGCAGTGATTGGAAGCTGCGTTTGCAGCGGATGAAAGCTGCGTTTGGCAGCGGTATAGAGCTGCGTTGGGCAGCGCTTGGAGCTGCGTTGGGCAGCGATATTGAGCTGCGTCGTGCAGCGATGTTGAGCTGCGTCGGGCAGCGATGTTGAGCTGCGTCGGGCAGCGAATAGAGCTGCGTCCAGTGGTGATTTAAGCTGCGTTTGCAACTTTTGGAGTTGCATTTGAGCTGCGTTCGTGGCTATGAACACGGCGCATCTTGATGCTGGTACGCGGGGAGGACTTCCACGTCTTGATTTGAAGAGACCATCGATTTGTAGTCTCTTTCTGTCGAAGCGTTGCAAAGATCGTCATTTTGTAATCTTTACTTTAGCTCTTTGATATGCAAGAGTCGTCAGATTGTAACTCTCGATGTTGATGGTGAAGGCTGTTAAACTAGAGCTCTCATCGGTTATCATGAAGGTCGTCAGATTGTAACCTTCAGCGATCTACGTGAAAGTCTTCAAATTGTAGCCTTCTGGAAGTCGTCAGATTGTAACTTCCATCATCGGTGTTTGATGGGGATCAGCTATCTATTGTGATTTTTAGACAGCCTACAACATTGATCAGGTTTCTATTCCTGACATTGTTCAAGAAACAAATCCAAATCAAGATAATGTCATAGAACCTCCCATTCCAGAAATTATTTTAAAAGAACAAACTCTACCACCTCAAGAACATGTGCCATTAAAAAGATCCACTAGAAAAAAAAGAAGTGTGGTTCCAAATGATTATATTATATTTCTCTAACAACATGAGGGCGACATCGATATCATGGAAGATGATCCTATCAACTTTCATCAAGCCATGGAAAAATCTAAATCTCAACAATGGATTGATGTCATGAATGAGAAGATAAAGTCCGTGAAGAACAATGATGTCTAGGTTCTTGCATGAATGTGCGAAGCTCATTGGTTGTAAATAGATATTTAAAACCAAGAAAGACTTGAAAGCTGATGAGGAGAGGTACAAAGCTCGTCTTGTTGCTAAATGCTTTACATAGAAAGAAGGTATCGACTATAAAGAGACTTTCTCTTTGGTTTCATCAAACGATTCGTTCAGGACAATAATGGTACTTGTGGCACATTTTAACTTTGAGCTACATCAAATGGATGTGAAGACTGGTTTTCTCAATAGAGACATTGATAAAATAATTTATATGGTGCAGCCAGAAAACTATGTGTCAGGAGATGCAAAGAAAATAGTTTGAAAATTGAAGAAATCCATCTATTGATTTAAGCAAGCTTCTCGTCAGTGATATTATAAGTTTCATCAAGTTATCATCTCATTCGGCTTTGAGATAAATGCAGCTGATGATTGTGTATACCACAAGTTCAGTGGGAGTAAACATATTTTTCTGGTTTTATATGTCGTAGCATATTGCTTGCCAGCAACGATATAGGCTTATTGCATTAAACCTATATATTTTTATTAAAAATTTTTAAGATGAAAGATCTTGGGGCCGCTTCTTTTGTATTGAGCATATAGGTACACCGGGGTTGCTCTCAAGGTATACTTTGATTATAAAAAAAAACGCTATATCGAGAAGGTTCTTAAAAGATTTGACATGCAAAATTGTAAACCATGTGACACCCCTGTGGCTAAGGGAGATAAATTCAGTCTCAATTAACGTCCCAAGAATGATTTTGAGGTTAAGGAGATGCAGCAGAGTCCTTATGCGTCAGCAGTGGGGAGTCTAATGTATGCTCAAGTATGTATGTATTCGGATATTGCGTATGTGGTTAGAATATTAGGTAGATACTTAAGTAATCCGGGAATGGGTCATTGGAAAGTAGTCAAGCGAGTCTTGAATTATTTGTAGAGAATAAAAAAATACATGCTCACGTATTGGAGGTCGGAGTAGTTAGAGATTATTGGGTATTCTGACTCTGATTTTGCTGGATACCAAGATAGCATGAAATCTACTTCAGGCTATATCCACTTGCTTGCTAGAGGAGTTGTCTCTTGGAAGAGTGCTAAGCAGACACTCATAGTTTCATCCACCATGGCAGCTGAGTTTGTAGCATGCTACGTGGCATCTAATCATAAAATATGGTTGCGAAATTTTATCACTAGGCTGCGAATTATGGATGGCATTGAAAGGCTACTTAAATTATTTTGTAACAATAAGTCAGCAGTGTCATATTCCAACAATAACAAGAGCTCGATGAAGTCAAAACATATAGACATCAAGTTCCTAGTTGTTAAAAAAAGAGTTTAGAGTGGACTTGTGTCTACACAGCACATTGGGACAAATTCCATGATTGCGAATTCGCTGACTTAAGGGATTACCACGTAAAGTCTTTTATGAGCACACTGCTCATATGGGTGTTTTATCTCCTCAAGATATGTTATTTTAGTAAGAGTTTGTATTTTAGATGTTTTTATTTGTAAACACATTTGTTATGATTTTATGGATATTGTATAGTTATTTACTACAATATAAAGTATTCAATTCATATTCACTCTGATTTTTTATATGGTTTGATCTCAACTAAGGTTTTAAGGTGGATCAGTTAAAAATAGGCATGTTAAGATCACACTACATAAAATTTTCATACTACACATCCATGCTTAATTTGTCTACACATCCATGCTTAATTTGTGTTGTTGGTTGTATTGATATACGTGACCATTGATGGTTTTAGTTACAACAAATGCAATGAAGATCGTTTTGATCCTATGTTGATATAACTGATAGACGAGATTTTTAAGGATGCATATTGTTTGATAGAAAAATTCATGAGCTCATAAGATAATATCATAATTCATATTTATGTAGTAACATATATGGCCCAAGTGGAAGATTATTGGATGTAAATCCAATATATGGGCCAATATATTAAATAAATATGTATTATGTGTTATCAATCAAGGTTAGCCCATTAAAGTGATCTAATTTAAGATTTGGACTTTTAATGCATAATTACAGTATGAGTCTCCTATGTGTAGAGACTAAAAGATAATTATTAATTCTATGATTGGTTGAATTGATAATTATGAATAACTGATATTAGTTTTAAATAAGGTTGTGGTTCTCCAAATCTGTATGTATATTCTCTTTCTGATTTTCCATCTTAAGAAAGATTAGGGTTTCTCTGAGAACGATATACGTATAAGATTTAAAAGATCTACATCTCAAAACTCAAGAATCACATCCTACTCCATTGATTCAGGTATGGTTCTGCATCTTCTTAATTATCTCAATAGTTTGACATGAACAATCTTGGGATTGATTAGGGTTTTATCTCTTAAAGTGAAAGTTTATCCTTTTTTAACTAACAGAGATGCTAGTTCTCATTAAATTTATTTTGATTATTATGCTTGTGGCTGAAAAATTTGAACACGTGAAAACAACACAACCAAATAGAAAAGAGCTGGACACAAATTTTTATCACACATTTTCATGATTCTGATTGATTACCAAAATGTACCCATCAGAAGCCTAGAGGCTGAGCATGAGCATAGAAATGTCAGCATGCTATTCACAACCACAAAATATAGCAGAACAAATATCTCCTGGGTCTTTGTCAATGACTTACAGCAAATATGAATACCTGAGCATGTTACATTACATGAGTTTCGGTTGTGAGGGTGTACTGCTCCTGTTTTAAACTAATTACCCTTCTAGTTTAATTTATTTCTGCTGATAGATCAGTCAAAACATTTTGACTATTTTATCATCAAGGGGTTTGTTTGTTATTAAATAAATAAATAAAATTCTCTTTCAATGAGTGTAAAAGAGTAAAAACAAAATATTCCACCCAGGAGGTCAATCTGCGAAAATAAAACTATGGGTAATAAGTTTACATGATCATAATCATTTCAGTAAATAGATAGAACAAAAACAAGACACTGCCTTATTGAATTAGGTCCCATTTAGGCTAACATTTGTCTACAAAAACGCGTTGCACGCTTATCACGTGCTACCTCTCAAAATCTCAGCCATAAATACCCAGCAATAGTGTATTCTCATGTGAAACTAATTACTCTCTCTCCTGAGTCTCCTCACTCTCTCACTTCAGCTAAGGGGCTGTTTGTTTGCCTAAAAAAAGAGGGAAATCAAAGAAAAAGAAACCTATTTCTAAGAAAAATAGGTTTTGGGATTGTTTGGTTGGTTAAAAAAAGAAGGAAATCAAAGAAATGGAGATGAGATGAGATGAGTTGTCACCTTGTGAGTGATTTTTTAAGAAAACTTGTTTTGATGTTGTTTGGTTGGCGGAAAAAAATAAGGAAATGAATTATAAAAAACATATTTCTTGTAATAGGTTGTTTTCTTTTGTTTGGTTATTTCTTAAAAATAAGAAAATAGATGAGTTGTCATTATATTATTGGATGATGTGACCCACACTTAAGGAAATTGTTTTCCTAGCTTTTTGGGAGGAAAACAAAGAAATAAAATGTTAATGAGATGAGATGAGTTGTCACAATCTTATTGGATAATGTGAGTGATTTTTAAATATGAGATGAGTTGAGTGATGTTGTGGATGAAAATAATATTTTATTAGATGTGGTGGATGTGGTGGATGTGATGGATGAGTTGTTGGATGAAATTAATATTTTATTAGATGTGATGGATGGGTTGTTGGATGAAATTAATATTTTATTAGATGTTGTGAGTGAGTTTTAGGGCCTGTTTGGATTTGTAGGGGGTGAAGAGAAGTTAAGGGAAACTGAGAGAAGGGAAGGGAAGGGAAGAGAGTTCCCTTCCCCTTGGTTACACCCTAATTTGGGGGTAACAAATTTTATACTATTAGGGGGTGAACCAAGGGGAACTAGGGTGAAAAACTTCACCTCCTAAGTGTTCCCAAACAAGGTGAATGGAGGTGAATGGTTCCCCTAACTTCCCTTCACTCTCATTCCTCTCAATCCAAACAAGCCATTAGGGATGGAAATGTGTGAAATTGTACTTTTTGAGATTTCTTGGTTTTCATTTCTATTTTTTGGTTTTTTAGGAAATAACCAAACAGGCCCTAAGAATATTTAAGTCTATTGAGGACTTGATGGCAATGGAAATGTCAAGCAATCAATCCGAAGTTTGGCGAGAGTTAAATGTTATATTTATATGTTCTAACAAAACTATATATTTTTAGATTAGTTAAACCCACACAGCCATTTTCTTATTATATTTTGCCTAACATGAATGCGACATGTTTTAGTCACATTACATGTTTGTTATTACGATTATGCAAAAAAAAGTATTGGGCTAAAACCCGGCCCTTTTATGATACAATCTTTATCTTTACTGCTAAATTGCCAAATTGGAATGTCTAGTTGCCTATGTTTAATAATAAGGTATATTTTGTTGCTCCAGGGGCAACAAGGTATAAGAAGTTGTTAAATTATGATGATAAGGAATCTCCGATCATCACTGATGAGTTTTGAACAATTTAAAATTTGATTTTTTTGCATATATACCCCTCAACTCATCTTTACAAAATTTCTCCCAGATGTTAATATTTGCAAAAGTAAAAATGAACACCAACTCCTATCTTCTCAATTTCTCTCCTCCACCCCCCGACCCCCACCCCCAACGACACGACAATGTCTCTCTCCTTGCCATCTTCTCTCTCCTCTCTTCTCTCTCTCTCTCTTCTCGTCTCTCTCTCGTGTCTTTCTCCATTTTAATTTGCGGAAATTTTGTCTTGACCTCACACAATCTTGCATCAGGAATGCTGATAGGCTGAGTTCTCTCTTTTTTATTCTGATCCTCAGCAAAGCTAGGGAGAGGAGAGAAAGTCTAACAGTAGAGTGGATTGAGAAGAGATGTTGAAATTTTATTGGGTAATATTAAGATTTTTTTTGGAGGTTGGGGTGGGGGGGGGGGGTTAAGGGTATATACTTGCAAAACCCCATAATTTAAAACTGCTCTATCAAGTTATTTGGGGGTGTTTGGGGGGTTATGTGATATAAACAAAGATCAAGGGGGTTATGTGCAACCACCCCCCCAAAAAAAAAGTTAGGGGGGTTATGTGAAATTCACACAGAAATTAAAGATTGACCAAATAGAGTACTTTCATTTTAACATAAAAATATGCATATATGGTTGTCGATGGAATATTTGCTCTTTCAAGAGGTTTGTCTCGTAGCATATCGTTGGGTAGGGCTGTCCATCCAGGCCGGGCCGA
>NC_033796.1:6133113-6207007 GCF_001876935.1 Asparagus officinalis
GCCCGGATCGGGTCCAGGCTAGGCCCAGGCTTGAGCGGGTCGGGCTCCGGGCCGGCCCGGTTTTTTTATTTTTTTTATTTTTTTTATTATTTTTATTTTTTAATTTTTAAAATTTTTAAAAATCCCCATAAATCATAAAATATACATAAAAATTACAGAAAATGACATAAATTTTTTAGCTAACTTGAATTGACATAAATTACAAGCACAAAAAATTATAAAAATAAAAGATGATAAAAATAACTTCTTTATTAATAATCAGTAAATCCTTTACAAGGATGATAAAAATAACTTCTTTATTAATAATCAGTAAATCCTTTACAAGTATAAATTTATTTCAGAATTTATCGCATCACAATAGATGATTATTAATAATCAGTAAATCCTTTACAAGTATAAATTTATTTCAGAATTTATCGCATCACAATAGATGACTACATCCCAACTAGGTTGGCACCTATTCACTTATATCACTATCATTTATAACTTTTTTCAAAATAATTCATTATAAATTTAAAGCTAAGAAATAAAAATTACAATTTGATGAATATTATCTAATCTTTATACCTATCTGCTAGTCACAACTCTTCAAATTTATCTTTAATTCCAGCTATCCGGTCGATGTCTTACGTTCGCTTCTCGTACCTCCACCAATCTTGTAAGCACATCACTGCTTATACAGTATACGGATCTAAGCATGTCATGTGGTCGTCAATCAAACGTCCTGCTGTGCTGAAGGCGGATTCCGAAGCTACCGTCGAAACCTGCACTGTTAGTAAGTCACAAACCATGGTGGAAAGTATAGGATATGAAACTGATCCATATACTCTCCACCATTGTAAAATATCTAAAGCATTTCCTTGATATTTAACTAAGGAAGCAGATAAATATTCATCTATTTCAGAAACCTCTAATGCTGATCCAAGTCCAGATCCACCAGTTAGTTTAGCTATCATTGCATACTTATCAAAACTTACACTTTTACCTTGGCCTGTGCTCGAAGACGCCGAAGCTGTAGACTGTTGTGCAGCTACACCATGTCTAGCTGCATACTCATCATATAATATTTGAAAGACTGTTGTGCAGCTACACCATGTCTAGCTGCATACTCATCATATAATATTTGAAAATAATTTCTAATAGATAAATGATGAGAAGGCTGCATACTCATCATATAATATTTGAAAATAATTTCTAATAGATAAATGATGAGAAGTAGCAGTAAGGATGGATCCATCATTTAAGCCTATAGTCTGTCAACCATATAATAATTGTAACAAACTTCGAAGACCAATATCCTTCAAACATGGATCAATAAGAATCCCCAAACCAAAAATATGAGGAATATGTCTAAAATACTTATTAAATTTGCTTTCTATTTGAAAAACTATAGATCCAAAAGTATCATCCATACGATGTTTTGAAAAAAACTTTTGAATATTTAAAATTTGTAAAGCAGCTAAAGTAATTGTTGGATAATAATAACCAAATAATAACATTGTAGCATTGTTGACGTTTGGAATCACACAGCCAATAGGGGGGAGGTTGTCTACTGAGGGAGGATGATAAAAGATAAAGGGGCTGACTCCCCCTACGACTTTATGCCTAGCTCTGAGCGCACGAGGTGGACTGATGGTCTGCACATACAAGGAACGTCAGGGTATGGGGCGTGTTTCCCCGTGGTACCTCCGACGGTCAAGTTAGAGGGTGTGTTTGAGGGAGGTTTTGGGGAGAGTCTCTGGGCCATTAAGGTCCATACAGGGTCCATTCTCCTTTTAGAATTTATTTTTAAGTAACTTGAAGAAAAACCAAAATGACTTCTTAGTTGTTTGAGTTTTAGAGAACCTTCTTTTTTCTCTTTCCATCCCCCTTGTCTAAAAAAGAGTCCCATTCCTCTTTATAGGCTGTTGAGGATAGACACGTGGCTTCATCAGGGGTCTAAGGACGATGGTGGGGGATGAGCTGGAGGCTGAGTCAGCAGTAGTCCTCTCATGTGTTGGCTGGCGACTGGAGGAGATACTATTTCTAGATGATCTCGATAAGGCCCTAGGATTGATTAGATGGCGTATGGCCGAGAATACGGCGAGGTGCTGAGTCACCCTTATCTTTACAGATGGCGATTAGTCATTGAAGGGCGATGCACTCAAGTATAGAAGGCGCCTTGATAACGTCCCAGGTTTTGACAGATAAGGATAAAGGGAAGATAGGCTGACCGATCTAGCCACTCATTGCTTCACAGATGGCAGCTGACGACTGGAGAAAAGGTCGTCTGAGCTCAGAGGGTGTCTTGATTACGTCCCAGAAGTGACTTGGGAATAGAATGAGTCGTCTTTACATTTAAGACTTCATCAAAGTTTGAGACTTTTGATGTGACTGATCAATATTGTGGTTGATTGATGTATATCTTGGAAATAGCTCAGTTGGATGACTCGGATCTTTATCTTCCCCAGCAGGATTGTATTGGAAGGCGGGTCGTTCTCATATCTTGTTGACTAGATAAGTGAGTCGTCAGCCCAGTCAGACAGCTCGGTAGATAGTCGAGTCACCACTGGCTGTGTCGTATCGATTAGGAGTTGGGCGGGCTCCCGAGTAGTCGCCTTAAAGGCGAAGGGCCGACTGCTTCCATGCTTCGTGTCGGCTAAAGCATTTGGCTTTTGGCTAGGCTTTTCACCTGAGTCGATTTGAATTGTGACTCCATTAGGCTCATGGAGACAATCATCTAATCATTTCTGTTGATAAATGGTAGATTACCATAACAAGCATCATAAAAAACTTGTAACATCTCATTTAAATTACATATAATTGTCCATTCATCTTCAGTTATTTCATAACTACTACCAGAACTAGAACTAGAAACATAAAAAATTATAAAATCATTTATAATTTCTTTATATTCCATAACTACTACCAGAACTAGAACTAGAAACATAAAAAATTATAAAATCATTTATAATTTCTTTATATTCTATTGCTACACTTAACATTGCATAGGTGGAATTCCACCTATGGTCAACATCTTTTGGAATTAGTCTAAGCTTATAATTTTTTCTTTTACAACATTATTTCCATCTTTTAATTCTCATTTCAGAAGTATTATGCATATTAGCAACATTTCTAACCTTTTCTATAATGGGTTTAATTTTAGAAAATACACTTTGAACAATTAAATTTAAAATATGACAGATACATCTAATATGAAAAAGTTCACCATGACATGGCAATGACAAAGTTATTTTGATAAAATCAACAGCTACATTATTATTACTTGCATTATCTAGGAAAAGAAAAAATATTCTTTGATCAATTTCTAGTTTTATAAGTTCTTCAATTATTAAATTTGTAACATTAATACCAGTATGTGACTCTTTAATTGCAATAAAAGAAATAACTCTTTTAAATATTTGCTAATTTTTATCAATCCAGTATGCTGTGATACATAAATAACCAGTTTGCACTCTAGATGTCCAAATATCAGAAGTTAAAGAAAATTTACAGTTTAAATTTTTAAAATAAGAAATTATTTTTCCTTGTTCCTCCTGATAATATTTTAAAATATCACGTTGACAGGTTTGACGAGAAAATTTGGTAAATACAGGATAAAAACTATCTCTAAACAAATCTTCAAATTCATCATCTTCTACTAATTTAAAATGAAGGTTTTTAAGAACGATAAACCTGATTACGCATTTCCTAGCTCGGGCAGCGTCATAATTCCAACTATCGAGACTACCAGAGGAGGAGGATTGAGAAATCATAGATTGTCGGATATCACCTTGAAGATTTTGGCATTTCTTGTGTTTTTCAATATGGCGTTTGAGGTGGTTGGTGCCGCTCTTATGATGAGCTTGGAAAATCTGGCCGCACAACGCACATTTAGCCTTCTGGGTGATGATCCTGTCGTGTTCATCCTTGGTGACGTCTATCTTCTCAAAAAATTTCCACACATCGGATCTCGGCCTTTTAGGAGCTCTTGGTGCAGATTCGTCGCCATCAGATTCATGATTAACACCGGTAGGAGGAGTAGTTGTTGTAGGAGGACTCATTTCTAGATCAGTAAGAGATAGATTTTTCTCTTCATATTCAGATCCAGAAGTCATTTGATGGAAGTATTAGAAAATATAAGAGAGTATAATATTGTATAAGAGAGTATTAGAGAGAAGTAGAAGAGTTTGGTGTGAGGAGAAGAAGTGAAAACCCTCCTTTATTTATAAAGGCACCCCCTAGGCAAATGACCAAAAAAACCTCATATTTTGACCGTTTTTTGACCGTTGTTAGGGGCAAAACGGTCAAAACCCCAATATGACCGTTATGGTCAGGCCGGGCCGGCCAAAACAACCCAACGGTCACCTTAGGTGATCGTTGGGACCGGGCCGGCCCGATCGTTTAACACAAACGGTCACCTTCTGGTGACCGTTTCATCCGGGCGGCCCGGCCCGGATCTCGTGCCCTCCCCGGCACTGTTCCGGGTCGGGTCTGGGTTCGGACCGGTTTCTGAAAAACCGACCCGGGCCCGGGCCGCGGGCTTTTTGGACAACCCTATCGTTGGGTAATCGATATACCAAGTTAACACAGTCAACCCCGCATCCATCCCCTCGGCCAGAAAAAAAAAAGGAAAAAAATAATAAAAAGAACTAGTTAATAGAGTCTTGTGCGGCTTTATGTTTTGTTACTTTCATCAGAAACGAATGTTCTTTGTTTATTTATTAATTGCACGCAGTATGACTTAAGCGTGTTATGCTAATTAAAATCAGTCATATATGTTGTTTTCTACTATTTAATGATAGATAAATATTTTTATTTTGACTACTCTAACTCAAATGAAATATCTAATATGTGTACGGACTTAGGCAAATCACGTCACACGTTTTTCCCCCCTTTTTAATTAATTAATACCAGAAAAAGTTGCAGCTGGTAGATGATATGAAAAGAGAAGGGTATATTTCACAAAAACAAGCTGAACTTTTGGAGGTTTCCAACGAAACCCCCCTAAACTCCGTTTCCACAAAAACCCCGACCTTTCGGTGTCTCACATAATTAGACCCCCTATGGAGTCTCAAATGGCAAATAACCAGTATGTTTCTGAGAGAAAAAATAAAAACGCCGAGTGGCCGGGGAGGGGGAATATTCTTCACCATTAAATGACGAGTGGTCAATGAAGATTTTTTTCGCTCCGAAGCACATATAGTTATTTGTCATTTTTAGATAGGGAGTTCATTGGAAAATTTTGAAAGCTTAGGGTGATTTTGTGACATACCCAAAATTCAGGGGACTTCGGTGGTTAAAAAAAACGTTTAGCTGGCTTCTGCGCAAAAGCCCACAAAGCTCAGTATAAAAGATCTCTCTCCCGCTAAAAGATGATAAATTCTATATAGACTAGTTTTAAAATAATACGTCTATGGTTCATATTGAACAGAGTGGCTACACTACATTGACCACTTCCACATTAAGAAGACAAAGAGATACAGTTAATAGAGTTCAATTTTCATGATAAATTCTATTTAGACTAATTTTAAAATAACATGTCTATGGCTCATATTGAACAAGTGACTACCATACATTGGCGTCGTCCACAATGAAAAGAGATAGAGATACAGTTAATAGAGATCTTACAAGTGTAAATATTGTGAGTATAGTCTTTCTTGTTTATATGCATGATATATTATACTTTGTATATTCATTTCCTTTCATGCATATATCCTTTTTGTAAATTGTTTGTCATCATCAAAAAGGGGAAGATTGTTGGCCTCTTTGTTTTGATGATGTTTAACAAACAATTTATCACTAATGTTGTTTGTCTAGTGTTTGTGTATATCTACTTATTGTAGATAAACAACAAGTTGGAGGATGGATGGAATCGAGCTTTCATGATCATATCCATTGAAGGATGAAAGGAATAGTGGAGTGAAGCGACGCAATTCAAGTTAAAGATTCAAGTTCAAGCTTCATCCGCAAGTTTATCAAGATAGAGCTTCGTTGAAGATCATCAAGCTTGGGTATAATTAGTTTAGGGTTTATATTATGTGTGTTGATACTTTAAGCTAGCTCAATCATATACACACATACACGTTTTGGTTTTGTATATATATAGTTATATATATACATATATGTTTTGGTTTGATAGTTTTCAAGTTTTAATATGAAACAATTGAATATAATTAGAAAACATATTTTTATTTCATACTTACATGCATATATATGATTTCATCAATATTAATTTTATATAGTTCAATGAAATCATATTTACTTTTGAAATGTTTACAAAATATGTAATTTTGTAAAAATATTGTATTCTCAGTTTTTAGACTTAATAATAATCATATACATATTTTATTAAGTCTACAAAATCATTTTGTAATGTTTCAAAATATGATTAAGCTAAAATGTCAAAACTTATGTGTTTACATTTTTATGTTTTGGACTATTTTATAAAATGATGATATTTTTTATTTGGGAGGTCCTTTTTGAAAATCTGTTTCTGTAGCATACTTATTATCATGTTTACAATCATTTTCCAAAGTTTTATATTTTTTTAATTTTATTTGCTATTTTTAAAAGAGGTTTGAAAATCAGATTTCTGTTAAAAACAGGTTGTGTGAATGTCTTGAGTCGACTCATGAACAATGTTGAGTCGACTCATAAACTGTTGTGTAGTTTACATTTTGTTTCTGATGAGTCGACTCATAATATCATGAGTCGACCCATACAGGTTGAGTCGACTCATGCCTGTCATAAGTCGACTCTGTGCTAGAAAGTGTGTTTTGTTTTGCTGAGTCGATCCATGACTTGATGAGTCGACCCATGCATGATGAGTCGACTCATGAATTTTATGAGTCGACCCATAAGTTGTTTTTAGCCTGTAACGGCTAGTTATGAGTCGACTTATGAACAGTGACAAGTCGACCCATAACACTGTAACGGTTATATTTGCACAGAATCATATTTCTGATTCTTGGACTTTTTGGTCTTTTCCTTTGGGGTTTTTGGCTGAGGTTTTGGGTGGCTATATATACCCCCTTGCTCTCATTCTTCAAATGATCCAAGAAGTTTTTAAACAAGGTTTAATAAGGGTTTAAGATTGTTTAGTTTGTTTTACGTTTGGGATTTTTGTTTACAAAGGAGGAAGCTTACGTTGTAAATTGAGCGATTCATTCTCAATCTTCTCCATCCTCTCCTTTGTGTTTATAGAGAAGTTTTTCTAACTCTTTTCTCTAGCAATTTTATTATTAATTTTCATATTCTTATTATTGCTAGTTTGCTATTTGAGTTAGATTTTATTTCACTCATTGTTTACACACACCCACTTGAGCTTATCGTATTTTCATACATAGTATTTGGATTGGTGAGAGTTATAACAATTAAGTGTGAGCTTTTATTGTGTTCTCATCCATATTAGAGAACAAACAATTACTGTAATTGTGCTTTATTGTGAGATCACTTTGTAATATACTTGTACACCGAGAGAAATGTGTGGTGTGAGTCGGGGATCGTCCCAAGAGGAGTGACGTCGGTTGACGAACCTAGGGAGAGGTTGTATCCGAGCACTTGAGGGAGACACGTCTAGAGTCCAACACTTGAGAGGGTGTAGAGTGGGATTGTAAGAGTGTTGATTGTAAAATTTTCGGTTAGCTAGAAAACCGAGTGTGTGGTTATAAACATTATTCGGATGAGCGTAGAAAACCCGATTGTAATAGTGGAGATCTCCTCGAGGTGAGGAGCGGAGACGTAGGTCGTGGGGACCGAACTCCGTGAACAATTGTGAACGTTGATCGGTGAGCGTTAAAAACCGATATTGTATGGTGTAAACGTTATTCGGGTGAGCATAAAAAACCTGGTTGTGATAGTGGATTTCTCCCCGGGAGTAGGGAGCGGAGACGTAATACGGAAGGTCCGAACTCCGTGATCATATCGTGTGTTTGAGTTTGCTTTGGCGCACTTCTCTTATGTTTATATTTCTTATCACCATTGTCCATTGCTCACTATTTATATTATCTACTATCTTGTTTATTTTGTTTACCCTTATGTATATCACTTATCCTAGCTCATATATCTTGTTGTATTTTACACTTGCTAGGATAACTTGTTAATTAGTTTTAACGGGTATAAAATCGGATTAAATTTGCATAAGACCCTAATCACCCCCCTCTAGGGTCTAACAACGATAAATTCTATTTAGACTAGTTTTAAAATAATATGTCTATGGTTCATATTGAACGAGTGACTACGCTACGTTGATCACGTCCACATGGAAAAGAGGTAGAGATACAGTTAATAGAGTTTTTTTGCAAGTTTCATGCATATCGACATTGAAAGAGATAGAGATATAGTTAATAGAGTTCTTACAATTTTCATGGTGAGCATAATGCATTGAAGAGATTGATGTTACAAAGAGATAGAGATATAGTTCTTACAAGTTTCATGGTGAGCATAATGCATTAAAGAGATTGATGTTACCACTTACTATTAAGTCGTTTAATGACCAAAAATATCCCCACCCAATTGCAAATTGTGAGGCTGAGCATTGACAGCACGTTATTCACAAATTGTGAGGCTGAGCAATGGCAACATGTTATTCGCGATTTACAGCCATAAATATAGCTGCTCAATTAATTGGGTCTTTGTCAACCAAAAGTTCTTGTCTTCATGGAGTAGGCAAGATGCCTACATCCGTCTAATAAGAAAGGAGCATGTGGCACTAGAGGGGAGAACGTGACATTATATTCTTCCATATAGTGATACATGCCCCTCTCCTATTGGAGCAGTGTAGGCATAGGTACTCCACGAGCATCTAAGAATTTCTCAGAGGTAATTAATAGAAGTAGCTCCATTTTGTGATACTCAGTAATTAGAGATTGATTTTTCTAAATTTCTTAATCAGAAAAGGATTTTGTTAACCCTTGTTCTTAGGGCAATACATAAGGAAGAGGGAGAAAGAAAAAAGTGACGATGAGCTCTCTCTTCAGTTTAGGGCCTGTTTGTTTCGCCAATTTTATGAAATAAGAATGATATTTGGACCTGACAGTGGCATTTTTGTAATTAAAGGATTCCAAATGAATCCTAATCTTGAGTTTAGTTCAAAAAAATTAACAGATTTGCTAATTTATAAAGTGGCCAAAACAGTGCATATTTGTGAAATCTCAAATCCTCTCCGTTTGAGAGGAATTAGGCCAAGAAGCTGACAACGCTCCTCTTTCTTATTCCGATTCCTAATCTTCGAAATCCTAGATCTGGTTGATCCGTGGTTTTCCCGTTGTTCTTCTCCCGCCTCAGCTCTCTCTTCTTCGCGCCTCTTCTTCGCTTCTCTTCTCTCGCTACTCGTCGTGGCTTTTGTGTGGTCGAGGTTGGTACTCGAAACCCTAGATCTGGTTGAGTCGTGATTTTTTTGCAGATTTTGCGTGGAATCGGCTTCTCCCTCTAATCTAATCATGCCTCTTGTTGAGCCGTGATTTCTTTGATTTGTTTTCCAACTTCTTGTTGGTGGGTTCCTTGGCTTTAGTTGCTGGTGATCCCTTCTCGAACTTGTTCTGGTTCGGGTGAGTTTGTTGGCTACGGTGTGTTTGTCGGCTTCGGTGGGTTTGTTGCTTGGATTTTAGTTTTTTCCCCTCTGTAGCTCAAGGTATAAAACTTTTCCCCTCTTTTTTAGACTTATGTCTTCGTGCTTGATGTGATGAAAGGAATCTAGTAGTAGACTTGATAATTCATTACATGTATAATCACCAAAGAATATGGTTATGTTTACTAAATTTCAGTTAATTGTATGAAAGGAATCAACTAGAATTTGTACCCAATTCCAATAACAGTTTTCATTACAACATCAATAGTTTTTGCAAGTACAAGTACATGACATGCAGTTTATAATAATTAAAATAATACAAAAAATTGCTAATAAAATTGCTGAAATTTTCCAAGCTAATAGTTGACTTTCGACAAGTTTCAATTCTTTCTTCATCCTCTTTGATTGCAAAATATATTTATCTTCATACCTATTTTCTTTGACATATTGGCTTCCATTCTCACTTATGTCTCTTCTTTCATCAGCCCATTCGAAAAAATTACATTCTTTATTTGGGAATTTTGTACACCCCTAATAATACATTCCCTTATTTTTACCATTTTTGCACACTTTCATCGGTGTTCAGAGATTATAGTCGCAATAAACTTCATAATTTTGGGAGCACTCTTCTGATATCATATTGATGTCGGGGAGGCAAATTGTAAACAATAAGATTTATAAATTGCTGAGAAATAAGAATGCATGGATAAATTTGAGGCCTCAAATTGAATTTATAGCCTCCAAGGCATTGGAACTAGCCGTTGCTACAGTGTATTGGCTTTGAATATTGAGGTAGTTGGTGGAACTAGCCGTTACTACAGTGATTTTGTGATGATCAGTGAGCTAGCCGTTGCTACAATGTTGAACCCTAAAAAATATCATTCTGAATCAAACTAGATATTAGGAATTGGAGGGTTTCTATAAAAGTGAGATTCTATTTTTCCATTGGGTGAAACAAACATAGAATGCAAAAAATAGGACTCCATAAAACTATAAACTTGTCTTTAAATTTTTTATGGATTAGGTTGGAATCCATAAAAAAATAGGATTCCTAATCCTATTCATATCCTCTGTTGAACCAAACATGCCCTTAACCATTTCCATTGGGCAGTGGTTATCAAAAGCCTTTCTAAAATATCAAAGCAGCAAATAGAGTCTGTTCATAGCTTTCTTTTGTTATAGTGGAGAAGAACTAAGACATTGAGTCCATAAATCATTAGAAGTTGATCGTCACGTGAGCAAAGAATGCGCTAGTAGAGTTTTCTGTCTCCAAACTATTTCACGTGTTAGGTTTTCATCTTGATTTTTTCAAGAAAAGAAGTGATTGCTCTCAGAGAAGAAGACAAAGAATGACATATTTCTTTGAGGAGACTCCGGTAACAGGTAAGGGGTTTGATTCTTTTTATTGTTTTTTCTCAAGGAGAACACTCCACCTTTTATAGGGGCCAAACCTATCATCTTCACCCCTCAAAACTGCATCTGAGAGATTTTCTCTCAACAATCCACTTCCCATGATTTTCTCTACTGAGAATCATTGATTTGGTCACACAAGACCGAGTCTAAGTTACATCTCCCACTTGACCAAATTAATCAAGTGATATGTCTCCCACTATCCGTGAGATAGATGTTTCTTCTTACCATTACTCCCACTAATCATAGAGAGTAACTCTTATTTCATTATTCAAGAAATTTTACTTGGACTTATTTATTCCTAAGTCTCATCAAACTTATATGTTTGATAAAAAAATTCACCGGTATTCCTTTTGTCAAAGGATCAACAATCATATCTGTAGTAGGGCGACTATAAGTCACTTTAACTTCTCCCTTTTCTATAATATCTCAAATATAGTGATACTGGAACTCAATATGTTTTCCTCTAGAGCTATACACACCACTATTGATTAAGTTAATTGCTATTTGATTATCACAAATTGTGACGCTCCTATTTTCACACATGGCTGTAGTCCAAGGTGAACCGAGAGATGTCAAACCTGCCATGCACCCACACTGTACAACAACACGTTTCACCATCATAGTAATATCTCTCTAGTGGAGTCAAATACAAGTACAGGTACAAACATGCAAAATAAGAAAAATAAATGCAATAGACATGATGTAGAAAGAGATATCTAATATATATAATCATGTCTCAACTGAATAAACTGAATACAACTGAAGTCTGAAATAAATGTGAAGTATCTCAATATGAGTCAACTGAAAATAAACTAAGGCAGACAACCTTTACAAGATGAAATACAAAGCTCTAAATATCTAGAGATAAATATCAACTACAGTGGAGTCTCATCTACTAAAAATATGTGACGACGACTATGCACAACATTGCATACATCAAGCTTCCAATTACTGGTCCTGGATTACTTTGATATCGACTAACTAGACTTATAACATAAGCTATATCAGGTCTGTGCACAACATTACATACATTAAGCTTCCAATTGCTTAAGTATAAGGAACACCTAATGTCTTTTACCTCTCTCCAGGGTTTGCTCTTTCCCATAACCGACGGAGTTGGTGCCGGATTGGAATTCTCCATTTCAAACCTTTTAAGAACTGATCTTAAATATTTTTCTTGGTTTAAACTTAGCATTCTAGACTTTCTATCTCTAATTATTTGAATTTTAAGAATATATGATGCATCTCCCATGTCTTTCATCTTAAACTTTTAGCTGAGATCTGCCTTGATTTTATTCAACATTTCTATGTTATTTTCAGCAAGCAATATATCATCCACATATAAAGATAATATAGTAAACTTGCTCTCACTTTTCAAGACATATACACAATAGCAATATATCATCCACATATAAAGATAATATAGTAAACTTGCTCTCACTTTTCAAGACATATACACAATTATCTAATTTATTTTGAATAAAACCAAGTTTAGTGACTGCATCATGAAATTTGAGATATTATTATCTAGAAGACTGTTTTAAACCATATAGAGATTTTATTAATTTGTAAACTTTATGTTCCTGTCCTTTCACCTGAAAACATTCGGGTTGTTGCATATATATCGCTTCCTTCTACTCTCCGTTAAGTAATGCAGTTTTAACATCCATTTGGAATAACTCCAAATCAAGATATGCAATAATAGCCAAAATTATTCTAATTGATGTAAATTTAGCTACAAGAGAATACATCTCTTGAAAATCTATTCATGTCTTCTAGTTGTAACACTTGGCAACTAATAGTGCTTTGAATTTATCAATAGATTCGTTAACATGATATTTCTTTTTAAGCACCTATTTGCATCCTATGGCTTTTCTATTTTCCGGTAGATCATATAACTCCCATACCTTATTTTTTCCTATAGAATCAAGTTCTTCTCTCATGGATTTTAGACATAAAGCTGATTCATGCGATTTTATTGCATCAGAGAAGATTGATGGATCTTGTTCTTCTATATTTGTATCTACCGAGAAGTAGGATGACTCACATGAATGTAAATAGTAATCATCCATCCATGAAGGTTGTGTTCTTGGCATTTTGTTGCCTACAACTGGTTGATGAGGTGCATTATTTTCTATAGGTATTTTATCATTTTTAAGGTTAGGTTCATTCACAATGTCAGGGTCATTAGTAGGAACAACACTGTAATAATCATTATCTATTATAGTTAGTGGTTTTGTTTCCTCTCAAACTTGTTCCTCTTCCTCTAAGTTCTCTAGAAATATAGCATCTATGCTTCCAATGACCACTTTTTTTTGTAGAACTTATAATCTTTTGACTTTTCTGAATATATTATGAATTTATACTTTATTGTTTTAAAATCCAACTTATCTCTAAGTTGATATAGAATGAGAACATGGGCTACAGATCCCCACTTCCTGAGATGACTCAGATTAGGTTTTCTTCCATTCCATAATACATAAGGTGTAGATATAACTAATTTGGTGGGAATTCTATTTTAAATATACTTTGCAATTAACAATGTTTCTCCCCAAAAAATATTAGAGAGACCGGAATGAGATAATATGTATCTAACTACATTCAGCAATGTTATGTTCTTTCTTTCAACAACATCATTCTGTTGTGGTGTATATGGCATTGTTGTATACCTTTTAATTCCATACTAAACACAATAACTCTTAAATTCTTTAAAGTTATATTCCCCACCTCTATCAGTTCTTAAATTTTTAGTTTTTATTCCAAGTTGATTTTCAACTTCTATCTTATATCTCTTGAAGTAGTCAAGAGCTTCTAATTTTCTAGATATAAGATAGACGTGTGCAAACTTAGAATAATCATCTATAAAAGTAATAAAATATTTTTACTATGAGTTTTGACACTTAGGGGACCATAAATATCCGAGTGTATCAACCCTAAAAGTTTATTGGCCCTTTGTCCGCTAATAAAAGGTTTTCTAGTCATTTTACCAGTTAAATAATGTTTATATGGTGGTAATTGAACATTAGATAGTGCAGGAAGTAAGTTCATTCTGATAATTTTTTTTTATTTTTGAAATACTAGCATGTTCTTGTTTAGAATGCTATAATTTAGACTCAGAAATATAACAGGACAAGTAGTTCAAATTCAAAATTTTATTATCAGAATTATTACAAACTACTGGAAGAATGCATAATTCATGCTCGAACACATATTTTCCTATAGCATACACTTTATTATTTTCCCTATAGAAACATGGTTACTGTAGAACCTAACTTCTAGTCCTTTCTTCATTAAGCTGAGAATAGAGATCAGATTGCACCGAATTCATGGTGCATAGACCACATCTTTGAGGACAAGAATACAGTCCCCAAGATCCAATCTATACGAACCAAAACCTTCTACATTGATATAGGTATTACTTCTCATATAGATTCTATGTTCTCCTTTCTTCAGCTCTCAGTGAATTTTGTGACTCCACTCTTGTCCTTTGTGATATGTCTGGTCACACCGGAGTAAATCCACCAACCGTTAATATCCGTCATCACAGCATTATATTTCGTCATATCGACTAATTCTCTTTTGTTAGTACCCCTTGTTTTGGATGCTTATAGTCTCCCTTATTCTCCTGTTTTTCACCTTGCGGGCAAGTGTGTTTGAAATGCCTGAACTTTTCATAATTGTAACAGGATTCGTGAGGTACTTTCTTTCTTTTAAACTACTATGATTTCCGTCATCACGATTGTGGTTTACTAGGACCAGAGTTTTTATAGCTTTTAGTATCATGTCTCTGGCAGACATAATTCAGCTTTTGCTGTACCGTATTTAGTTTTGGTTCTTTCCTACTGGCTATTAAGTTTTATTCTATCGCTAGGTGCATAGGAAGATCAGTGATAGATTTAATGGCAGTATTCATTCTTAATGTGATGGAAGCTACAGCAAAGGAAATGGGTAAGCTATTCAAAATGGTTACCACTTGCATTCTTTTCGGGATTTTGGCCCCATCAGCAAATAAGTCCTTAGCCATGACAATCATTTTGTTAATATGCTCTACGACATTGTCTCCCTTTTACATATGACAAGAATTATACTTATGCAAGAGGAGTTGAATGTTAACTTCAGAGACGGTGTCGTGTTTTTCTTTTAAAGCATTCCACATGTCCATGGAAGTCTTATAAGTTTCAAAAACTTTGATTAAGTTATCTTCCATAAACATGAGCATTAGGCTTTTTGCCTTTTTATCTTTCGACTTCCACTGTTCAAACACTTTCTTTTCTTCGTGTGTAGATTTATTAGTAAGAGTTGGAGCAGTGGTTTAGTTTACATCATCGATATTATCATGAATAAGAGTATATCCTATTTTTTTATGCCACATATCATAATTACTGTAATTAAATTTATTAATTTTTCTTAGTTCTGATAGAACGAGTTTACTAGCCATTCGGTAGAGAACTAAAACTAAAATCTAATTTTAAAATATGTATAAGTTTAGTATATAGATAATTATACTAAAATAGAATAAAGTTAGATAAAAATAAATTAAAATGAACCTGACCGTTCCGAGTTGATGAAAGAGGCTCCAATTTGAGCGAGATTGTCATTTAGCGGTGTTGATTGGATAAGCACTTGTCGAAGTCGGTTCTGACTGGAGTTTGGAGATGATCTGCTATGTGAAACCAACCTCACGCAGCGCCCTCCACTTCAAGGGATAAGTGGGCCAGGCATTCGCTCGGCCCACACAAATCACTGCCCAACTTGGAACGAGTGGGCCAACATACAACACTGGCAACCAAGCCTAAATACAAGGCCCAATGTCCCACTACTTCACAGCCCCACTCGGTTACAAGCTCGCGCGACTGAGCTCAGCCCACTTTTTATTTCTCTCTATTATTCCCTCTTCTCCCCAAAACCCTCTTTTGAAACCCTAACTCCAAATTTGGCGGATCGATCAAAGCTCGCAGGCGGCCAAGCTTAGAGATCGATCAAGAAATTGAGGAGATTGGAAGGGGACAAAGGTTGGAAGCTGTAAATTTTAACGGCCAACTGTGAGATCGATGAAGAAATGGAGGAGTTTGGACAACAGCAGACTCGTCGTCGCCGTTGTCGTTGATCGAAGCAGCTGTCGACAACAGTAGAGCCGTCGTCGTCGTCATCGTCAATCGATGCTAGCTCAAGATGGCAGCGTTCTAGGAGTTGAGAGCGACGCTGGCTCTGATACCAGTGATTGCTCTCAGAGAAGAAGAGAAAGAACAATAGATTTCTTTGAGGGGGCTCCGATAACAGGTAGGGTTTTTGATTCTTTTTGTTGTTTTTTCTCAAGGAGAACACTCCATGTGAGGATCGCGCTTCCCTATTGATCCTCCTGGTTGTACTCCTGGCCATTATGAGCCTGAAAACAAGGTGGAAGAAGAATCGTAAGATAGAATTGAAAGGAAAGAGAGAGATAGAATAAGAGCTGAAATTGAGTTTGAGAAGAGGAAAGCAATACTATTTCATTCATACTGGATTCCCTTTACATTTCCTCTTTTATACAGCAGCTCAAAAGTAAAAGAATCAAAACGTGCACAAAACGTGCATAGACTCAACAACAGAACAAAAACAGAATTAACGGTTTGTAACAGATTTGTTACATTTATTACAACTGTCCTTGAGCTTAAAAGATTTGCAAATCAAGTCTGGAAAGCTCTAATCCACTCTCAGTGTCCCGTACGCCAGATCCTCCATCGCATTCTGAAGCTCACTTGACAAGTTCTTAGTGTGATCATCTCCCGTACCTGACAATTTCTCACCCCTTAAATTGGACCTTACCTCAAGGTCAAACGTGGGAAATCTTTTAACAATATCCTAATATGTCATGCCCCGCTTCCCAAAATACACGGGAATCGGAACGTGAACAAGCTCGCGACGTATTAGACTGAGAAGAGATAAGTGCTAGACCCCGTCTTCTCAATCTTATACGCTAAGCGTCAAGAAATAAAGCGAAGGTACAGGTCCCCGATCACACATAGCAAGAATATAAAGACAACCCAGAATAAAAATAGACATATCATCAATGGTGAATCATCCCAGACATGAAAATATGGGTCCAACATACCCTTATACAAAAATGAACAAATGAATGCTGAGGAGATACAAAAATACATCGATCACTGAAAAGAAAGAACTACAAAAATAAGCTAAGACCATCGAACAACTGGAGGGAATAACTAATCTTCGGCTTCTTCTTCTGCTCCATCTACAAGGCACTCCTGCTGAGAATCTTCTGGCTCCTGTTGAACCTGTTCTTCATCTAAGTCTGACGTACACCAGAGAAAACAGGTGTACGTCAGCGCACATAACGTACGGCAAGATCCCACAAGGAAAGTAGAATCCGTAAATCATTCAGGTAACAAAAACATGCAGCTAGCGATCAGAACAATCATCCAAGCAACAAGGTTATACAATAGATGGAATTAATACTTAAAAATCTACAACAAGAGACGTAGTACGTCGAGCGAAATAATCCAAACAAGGAAACCCTCATGTATATACCATATGTCTCGATTTGTAAATAATTAAATATTAATCCCGATCTATGTATGAAAAGAAAACAACTAGTCATCCTATCACAACTCACTGGTTCACATCTCACACAAAGTCAAAGTTCACATTATCGGATATCTGGTTAACAACCACATCTCACTAGTACCTCAGACCCGCCCCAGTGCGAAACGATTCACTGGTGCGTGCCTGGAAATAATCAATAATCACAATATCACCACTCATCAGACCCACCCCAGTGCGAAACGATTCACTGGTGCGAGCCTGGAAATAATCAACAATCACAATATCACATCACCTCAGACCCACCCCAGTGCGAAACGATTCACTGGGGCGAGCCTGGAAATAATCAACAATAAACATATCCGATCACTGCTCCTCAGACCCACCCCAGTGCGAAACGATTCACTGGGGCGAGCCTGGAAGCTCCTCAGACCCACCCCAGTGCGAAACGATTCACTGGTGCGAGCCTGGAAATAAACAACAACATATCCGATAACATGAATCAAGACTTTCCCATCCCAAGTCCAAGTCAACAACTCATATCTCACGGGTCACTATGGTCAAGCAATACTCGCGATTCTCAACTATAACAGGGTATAAATGCAATGAATACTATGTAACAGTGTCATGAATCATGAACAGGAAACGTGAATAACTACTAATAACAGTGCAAGATGGAACTACAACTATCAAATGATTATACATGAAAACTCACAATTTCCGATCGTCATGATCACAAAATTATTAATTCAAAAAAAATAATCTTTTCCAAAAAAATTCCTTTTAAATTATTTAACATTATAATTATTCAAAACTAACCCATTTTCCAAAATAAATTCTTTCAACTCATTTATTATTATAATAATTCAAATTAAACCGTTTTTCCGGAATAACTCTTTTAAAAATATTTCCCATAATAATAATTCTTATTAATCTAGAAAAACATTAATTTATCATTTGAAATCATTTAATATTATCATCATCAGTCCCACGCAGATAATAAAAAGATATAAATCAACATAAACGGATAATTCACCAATTCATCAACAAGCCCACGCAGATAATAATAATTCATAATCTAATTTATGCAACTAATTAACGACAGATATAAATAGGAATTGATGAGTCAAAAGGAAGCGGGATCTTGCCTTGGGTATATCGTGGGCTGTAATAGGGGTCGTCGGGTGGTTGCACAGCGTTACGACGGGTTTCGCGGAATCGACGGCTAAAATAACAATTTGAGTGTTAATGCGGCGTGCGATATTCGAACGACTATAACGAGGTGTACATAAGGAGCCCAAGTGAAAGGAATATACCGTATGATAGACAACACGAAGGACTACGCACCGGTGAAGGAATCGACGGGAACGGAGGTCGGAGTTGGCCGGAAAACGCGTGCGAAGTTGGCTCCGAACTGCAGTTTTCTGCAGTGAGCTCACTGATTCGAGCTCGCCGGCGGCGGTGGCCAAAGCAGCGGCCGCGGGGTGTTCAGGCGGCGAAGCTGAGACGACGGGGTTGGGCTGGAGTCAACGACGGCGAACGGTAGCTGGTCGGGGCTGATCTTGAGCTCGAGGCAGCGGCGCGCGGGTCTGAGCTCAATGGGGACGTCGGAGGAGGGGATTGGGTGGTCGTGGAGCTCGTCGGAGGTTGGAGCGGTGACTGGAGCTGCGGCGAGCGGCGGTGGCGAGGTCGGAGCGCAAGGGCAGTGCTGCAGGGGGTGCGGTGTTCGGACTGGGGAGCTTGGAGGGCGGCCGCGTGGATGGTGGTCAGAGGGTAGACATGGCTGGCGGTGAGCTTCGAGTTGGACGAAGGTGGAGTGACGGAGCTTCGAGGAGTCGTCGGAGCTCGATGACGGCGAGCAGGGGCTGGCGTCGTCGGGGTTTCAGAGGGGAGGCGGCGGCGGTCAGATCTGGAGAGGTTGGCGGCGGCGAACAGGGGCTGGAGCAGGCGGCGGTCTGGGCGGGGGCTGATGCTGGTCGGAGGGGGTGAGGGTTGTTGCGGGTCGGAGGTCAGGGCGAAGTCGGCAGGCGGCGGCTGTTCGAGTGGGCAACGGCGTTCGTCGGGGAGGAGGTTCGTCGGAGCGGCTCTGGGTCTGAGGAGGAGGAGGAGGCGGGTGATGAACAGTAGAGAGAGAGAGGAAAAAGATATAGAAGGAGAGAAGGTGATTGGAGAGAGGAGGATGAGCTGGCCAATTAAGGGATTGGAGAGAGAAAGGAAAGTACAGGAGAGAGTGATTTACGGGAATAAAAAGGAAGAGTATAAAAGCTGATTAGGAATTGATTTGGGGATTAGGAAATAATTCGAATTTCAAATGGAAGAAAAAAAAAACAAGAGAGGGAAAAATTTCGAAAATATCATATAATATTCTGAATTATTTTAATAATTAAAAATCAACCAAAAGTCTTTTTATTAATATTTATATATCAATGTACTATACTCAAGTTTACATTAATAATAACAAGATCATTAATAATATCAATCACCAAATGATTATATATAAAATCACTAAACCGTAAATTAATATTTAGCTGAATTAAAATACAAGACTATATATTTTATTATTTATTTATTTTGAAAACTCAGAAAATTCCAAAAATTAAGAAAAGTATTAATAAAATATAATATAATATTTTAAGTACTAGAAAAATTTATTTAAATACGTATCAAAATTTACGGTTGTTACATAATAATTCTCCTGTTTGGTGGAAATTTTGAAGTAAGTAAAATAAAAAAAATTAATTTGTATTCTCTCGATCTCAATTACAATTCAATTTCCCTAATTACAAAAAAGAGGAGAATTGATCTGAATTCTTCCATTTGTTTAAGTCTGGGTTCTTCACGGTGGTGATGAGATGCCTCCCTCGAATGCTCGCGTCAAGTTTTCTTCTCGTTAACGATCCGAACGTCTTGTTTTACTGGAACGGTATCTCCTCCTCACGATTTGACGCTGTGGAGAACTTGCGTGGCAAGTTTGAAACTCTTGATGAGTTGATAACTCTGAACGAGTTTGAAACTCTATGAAAGAGTTGATTTAACCAAAAGTTAGTTTATAGCCAAGGATGAAAACTCTCTGTTGTCGAACGTTGCTGAAGGATGAACGTCGATCTCCCCTCGCTGCCAAGCTGAAGATCTCCTCTTCGCTGCCAAGTCCAAATCCAAAAACCCAGCCCAAAAAAGGAGCCCCGAACTCAGTTGAGTTTACTTATTTTTATAGGGGATAAAGGGGGTGTAACCACCCCTTAAATCACTCCTAAGTAAGGTGTAACCGCCCCCAAATCGTGGGAAACGGTTTTGGAACCATTCAGCTCATGTTGAATGAGTCAAACAACACCCAAGTTGGCGTTCAGGGCCCTAACTCTGCGTTTTAGACTGGAGACGCGGAGTTGGACACCCGCTGGATGTTAAAAAATGCGAGGGTCGCCCGTTAGATGTTGAAAAATGCGAGGGTCGCTCGCTAGATGTTGAAAAACGCGAGGGTCGTCCGCATTTTGTTTGCTGAGGGTTGGAAATGCGGGGGTCGCCTGCGTTTCAAGAACTGAAACGCGAAGATGAATTCCGCGTTTTAAAAGGAGCTAATGACTTATAACTTCTTCTATAGAGCGTTGTAAAGACCATTGTTGAGTGATTTTTGCCTTGGCTGTTTTAGAGTGTGAAAGTCGTCAGATTGTAACTTTCATCATCGGTGTTTGATGGGAGATCAGCTATCTATTATGATTTTTAGACAGCCTACATCTCCCAAGTAGCATCTAATTGAGACCGCTGTTTCCATTTGATCAACACCTGAGAAATTAATCGTCTCCCTTGAATAATTGAGCGCCTGTCAATAATCTTGTCTGGTTCATCTACCAACTCAGCAACATAATTTGGAAATTCAATTTGGAGTACCACATTAGAGCCAATCCTCTTTTTGAGCTGGGAGACATAGAAGACTAGATGAATTTGTGCATGATTTAGAAGCTCCAACCTGTAAGCAACCTCCCCAATCTTCTCAAGTACTTGGTAAGGGCCATAGTATTTTGGAGAAAGCTTATGGGTTATATAGGAAGAGACACTGAGTTGTCTGTAAGGCTGTAGCTTAAGAAATACCCAATCTCCAACCTCAAAGCTCCTGTAACTCCTATTTTTATCAGCACATTTTTTCATATTTTCTGCTGCCTTCTTCAAACTATCCTTCATGAAGTGTAAAGCTACATCTCTAGAATAAAGAGCTTCATCCACTGATTCAACTTTGTAGCTTTTAGGAATATAAGAAAGTAAGGATGGAGGGGGTCTACCATACACAACTTCAAATGGTGTAGTGTTTGTAGAAATTCTCCAAGTAGTGTTAAACCAAAACTCAGCCAGTGGAAGCCATTTACACCATTCCTTTGGTTTATGGCAACAAAAATACCTCAAGTAGGCTTCCAAACTCTTGTTAGTCACTTCAGTTTGCCCATTAGTCTGAGGGTGATAGGCTGAGCTAAATTTAAGCTGACTCCCTTGCAATTTGAATAATTCTTTCCAAAATAGACTAGTGAACAAATGGTCCCTGTCACTAACTATGGATCTAGGCATACCATGAAGCTTGAACACTCCCTCAAAAAATACCCTTGCCACAGATTGAGCAGTATAAGGGTGGATTAATGCAAAGAAATAAGCATATTTGGAAAGTCTATCGACCACTACAAATATGACTGATTGTGCTTCACTCTTGGGCAGATGAGTAATAAAATACATTGATAAATCCTCCCATACATATTCTAGAACAAGCAATGGTTGTAGAAGTCCTGGAGAGGCTACATTCTCCCCCTTTGCTCTTTGGCAAACATCACAAGCCTGCACATATTCCTGAACATCTTTCTTCATGCCCTTCCAATAAAAAACACTTCTCAATCGATGCAATGGTCTAGTAATACCAGAGTCACCCACAGTAGGACTGTCATGATGCTCCTGTAACAGAGAGATTTTTAAGTCTTGAGCAGTAGGACTCACTAAAATCTTGCCTCTGTAGTAGTAAATCCCTTCCTTCTTAATATACTCATCATTAGCCACTTGTTGTAATCTTTCCTCCAGCTCTTAAAAAAAAGGTCATTAGCACACATGTTTTTGATGTCTACTATCCAATTGCTCTGGACAAAAGAAATTGCTGAAGTCTCTATTTCACCTTCCACCTCTCCATGTACTCTAGATAATCCATCCGCAGCTCTATTCAACATACCAGCATTGTATTCCATAGTGTAATCATACGCATGCAATTTTGCCAATCATTTATTCTGAATACCTGTATGTATTCTTTGCTCAAGAAGATAGTTAAGACTTTGGTGATCAGTCCTTATCACAAAGTTCCTTCCCAGCAAATATTGTTGCCATCTCTTTGTAGAAAGAATTATGGCTAGTAACTCCTTTTCATAGGTTGATAGTGTAGCATTTTTTCCCTTTAAGGCAGAACTGAAATAGGCTATGGGTCTTTCTTTTTTGCATTAACACAGCCCCAACCCCTGTGCCAGATGCATCACACTCAATTACAAAAGCCATGTTAAAGTCAGGCATAGCCAAAACTGGGGAATTAGTGAGGGCAAGTTTAAGGGAGTTGAAAGCCTCTTCAGCATTTGCATTCCATGTGAAATTGCCTTTCTTTAAAAGCTGTGTCAAGGGTTGAGCTATGGTTCTAAACCCTTTGATCAATTTCCTATAATAACCAGCTAGGCCTAAAAATCCTCTCAATCCCTTTAGTGTCTGAGGTGTTGGCCATTCCATGATTGCTTGAATCTTATTTGGGTCCACACTAACCCCTGTTTGGGATACAATATGCCCCAAATATTCAACTTGCCTCTGTCCAAAACTACACTTTGACATCTTAGCAACCAACTGATGAGTTTTCATAATCTGAAACACTTGCCTCAAGTGGATTATATGTTCCTACCACCCCTTACTGTAGACCAGTATGTCATAAAAAAAACCAAAACAAATTTCCTGAGGAAATTTTTGAAAATATTGTTCATGAGAGCCTGGAATGTTGAGGGAGCATTGGTGAGTCCAAAAGGCATAACTAAGAATTCAAAATGCCCACTGTGTGTCCTGAATGCAGTTTTTGGAATGTCTGATTCACACATCCTTATCTGATGATATCCTGATTTTAAATCTAGTTTTGTGAAATACTGTGTCCCATGTAATTCATCTAGCAATTCATCAATAATTGGAATGGGAAATTTGTCTTTTATTGTGGCTTTGTTGAGTGATCTATAATCAATGCATATCCTCCAACTTCCATCAGATTTTTTAACCATCATTACTGGTGAAGAGAAAGGGCTGTGGCTGGTTCTAATAATCCCTTTTTTGAGCATTTCTTCAATTTGTTTCTCAATCTCTTCTTTCAGGAAGTGTGCATGTCTGTAAGGCCCGATACACACTGGTTTTGTTCCAGCTTCAAGGGGAATTTTGTGATCTATCTCTCTGGTAGGAGGAAGATGTGGTAGTTCCTGAAAGATAACATCAAACTCTTCTACTAATTTGTGCATATCTGCAGGCAACTCCTCCTGATTATCTCTTGTAGTAGACCCCTGCAGGCTAACACTGCACAATTGGATTAAGTACCCCTCTCCCTGCTCCCTAATAGATTTAGCAATTTTCTTCTCATTAACCAACTGTGATTCTCCCGGAACTATTCCTTGTAAAGTTCTTTTAGCCCCATCACACAAAAATGTCACATGTAGTTTTTTTTAAATTTAGAGTGATATCTTTCAATGTTTTCATCCAATCTGCCCCTAGCACAATCTGACTTCCCCCATAGGCATCACTAGCAGATTTACTTGGATGTTCACTCCTTGGCAATCTAATGACACCCCCTGGCATACCCCAGCTCCTTTGATTAATTCTCCACTGGCCAAAAGTACATCAAAGTTGTTATATTCAGTCACTGGCAGTCCAAGCCTCTTAACTAACTTTGCATTGATGAAATTATGTGTAGAACCAGAATCTATCAAGATACTAATAGCCTGATTCTTGTAATACCCCACTACTCTAATGGTGTGAGAAGCTATGATTCCACTCAAAGCTTGTACTGAAATGGAAGGAGCTCCTCTCACCAAACTATCAGCCAACTCAATTGCCAGGTCTTCTTGTTCATTTTTCCCAGAGTCTTCTACCTCCTCCTCAGCACCACCTTCTAAGATTCCTTCCAAGATGAATATCTGCTTCCCCTTACATTATTGCCCTCTGTGCCATTTTTCATCACATGTAAAGCAAAGATTTTGGCTCCTCCTCTTTTGGATGTCTTCAGGTGTCAGTTTCTTGAAATGAGGAGAGGATCTAGTATTTTCTTTTACAAGCACTTCATGAGAGGTACGTGAGGATGGACTTCCTTAGTTAAAGACATTCCAATTTCCTTTACTTCTTTTCTCATTCCTTTTCTTATCCTCAAACAATGTAGCTAAGGATACATCACCCTTCAAAGAAGGTCTGGCAACAACTACCTCATATCTGAGTTCATCTTTCAACCCTCCTATGAATTTTTCCAGTATGTGCCTTCTTGATGGCTGGTCATCTAACATTCCTAAAGCCTGTTAAAAATTTCCCAAATACTCCCTGGCAGTGGAGGTTTGTTTCATGGTGGAGAAGGTATCATAGGGTCTAAGGAGTTCACTGGGTCCAAATCTAGTGATGATTTCTTCCTTGAAGACTTCCCAGTAATTATAATCCTCTAGATTTTTTGCATACCACATATACCACTGCAATGCCTCATCCCTTAGATAGAATGAACAGACTTTCACCCACTCATCATTCTTAATATCATAGTAATCAAAAATTTGCTCAATCTGTTCCAACCAAGATATAACATTCTTGGAACCAGAAAAAGATGGAAAATCCAATCTCAAAGATTTTGGTTGAACTAGTTTTTGATTACTAAAGAAAGAATTCTTTTGAGTCAAGGGATTACCATGGTATGGAGTTTGTTGATCACTTCCCTAAAACTGATCTCTGATTCCCGACCCCAAAAATCCATGATCATTTCTTGTTCCTGAACCAAATATTCCTTGATCATTCCTCACTCTGTTACCATGATATGAGGTTTGTTGACCACTTCCCTGAAATTGATCCCTGATTCCTGACCCCAAAAGTCCATGATCATTTCTTGCTCCTGAACCCAAGATTCTTTGATCATTCCTCACTCCATTATCTGATGATTCAAGAATTATACGATCGTTTCTTGATCCTGAACCCAAAATCCTTTGACCGCTTCTTACTTCAGTGCCTAATTTTTCCTTAGAGTTCTTGAGTTCTTGCAATTAAGAAGATATCTCCTTCAACTGCGCCAAGAATTCTTGATTGATGAGTTTCTGTTGAGTGAAGGATTCATCCACACGAGCCATCTGATTGAAGAGTCCCTGTTGAATGAGAGTCTCCTCCCTGCGATCTCCTTGTTGATTCACCTCATCTCTTGAAGCTATCTCACGATCGCCCATGGATTCAGCTCCCGCCTCCAACTCCAATTGCTCTGATACCAATTGTGAGGATCGCGCTTCCCTATTGATCCTCCTGGTTGTACTCCTAGCCATTACGAGCCTGAAAACAAGGTGGAAGAAGAATTGCAAGATAGAATTGAAAGGAAAGAGAGAGATAGAATGAGAGCTGAAATTGAGTTTGAGAAGAGGAAAGCAATACTATTTCATTCATATTGGATTCTCTTTACATTTCCTCTTTTATACAGCAGCTCAACAGCAAAAGAATCAAAACGTGCACAAAACGTGCACAGACTCAACAACAGAACAAAAAGCAAAATTAACGGTTTGTAACAGATTTGTTACATTTATTACAATTGTCCTTGAGCTTAAAAGATTTGCAAATCAGCCCTTCAAGTCTGGTAAGCTCGAATCCACTTTCAGTGTCCCGTACGCCAGATCCTCCATCGCATTCTGAAGTTCACTTGATAGGTTCTTAGTGTGATCATCTCCCGTACCTGACACTCCACCTTTTATAGTGGCCAAACTGATAATCTCCACCCCCTCAAAACTGTCCCTGAGAGATTTTCTCTCAACAACTCACTTCCCACGATTTTCTCTACTGAGAATAGTTAATTTGGTCACACGAGACCGAGTCTAAGTTACATCTATCATATATGTTTGTATCATAGAAGTCGGGAACTTTGGACGCTATAATGAACCATGACTCGGGTTCAATCATCCCAAATTCATGTGAGGTAGGACTCGATTCACCAAATCCAGCGGCTTGATTTAGAATTTAAACCAGTTAATTTTTTTTTTAAAAATAACTCTTTTTTAAAAGAATAAACAATAAAAATGTGAGAAATTAAGAAAATAAAATATGCATACCATATTGCAACATGATACTCAAGGTTCTTTTACCATTAATGATATCAACTAGCATATTTCTTAAATTTTACTCTTACAAAACCACTAATTCTTATGTTTAAGAACCGAACCTAAAGCGTACCACGTATCATAGCGCATCGTCTAAGCTTAAACCATCATACCCTCTTCACAATGAGTGGCGTACTACGCTCCTGTACCCGTCCATGAACCGGAACGAATTGATTCCATGCAACTATGGTTTGTATCTCTCAAAAAGATAGCATGCGAAACTTAAGACTGTCTTTACTCCAACTATGGCTTCCTGGTTTTCTCATGACATTTCAAATAGAAGCTGTTAAATGTGGTGAGAAAAAAAATATAACTTTCAAGGTGTTTATTAATGTTGATCTCAAGATGATAAAATGATATCGTCTTGAGTGCAAATTTGCAGTGTTAAGAAAGCTCACTGTACATGACCATGTCTGACATCAAAGTTGCCTTTCAAAATCTCAGCTATAAATACCCATTATCTCCAGCAACTAGAAGTAAAAATTTCAAGTCTATTGGTTTTAGAATTTTAGAATTTATATTTTATTTGAATATATATTTTATTTGAATATGCATTGAATTTATAATACAAATGTGACTATGAATTGTGTTTTCTGATCTCTGATACTGATGTCATACATTAATCCTTATCATATTTTGTGATTAAGTAATCTTATAGTTTCTCAAGTACGTGTGTTGGACTGTAAAAGTTATCCATTTAATATAATTGATTATTTTTATTACAAAGAAAATTAGGTTTCATACAATATAAGTATGTCTAATTTATTTTGCATTTAAGTTTAGAAACTTAGCAAAAGTAGAGAAAACATGCATTTTAGCATAAATACATTCAATTGGAACTTAACAATAATTCTTTGAATGCTGATAGATTTTCAAGCTGCTGGAGCGGTCAGAAGAGAGGACAGAGGTGTGGAGAGTATGGTGATTCAGCTAGAATGAGTTACAAATGGTTCAGTAGTGATGTTTTTTGTTTTTTATCCTTTAGAACTCTGTTCCATTATGAACTGCTCTGCTTTTGGTTTTTGTTAGATCTTATTATGATCTTTCTCTTGTTGGAAATCCATGATTATGTACAGAGGGGTGTTGTTTTTCATTCTCTGTAGCTTCTGATATGGACTATAATACTCACTCTTGGTTGGGGGTGTGTATTTTTATGTAACAACCATTTCTGATTAATTTAGCTGGCTGGATTACCTTTGTGGTAGTCCAACCTTTTTCTAAAAAAAAACAATAATTCTTTGAATTGAGAACGATGCTGAAATTAAGAAAGACAACAAAAAGTGTTATCACAGAAGCGCAAGCGATGCATGAAAATTTGTACACATAAAACGAACCAAAAGATTAATACTAGCCCGTGCTTTGCACGGGTTAAATACTAGTTTCAAATAGAAAGAAGAGAAGTGACCCTACTGTTAAATGTGGTGAGAAAAAAATATAACTTGCAAGGTGTTTATTAATGTTGATCTCAAGATGATAAAATGATATCGTCTTGAGTGCAAATTTGCAGTGTTACAAGGTGTTTATTAATGTTGATCTCAAGATGATAAAATGATATCGTCTTGAGTGCAAATTTGCAGTGTTAAGAAAGCTCACTGTACATGACCATGTCTGACATCAAAGTTGCCTTTCAAAATCTCAGCTATAAATACCCATTATCTCCAGCAACTAGAAGTAAAAATTTCAAGTCTATTGGGAACTCGATGGCATTAATGGAAAGGTCAGGCGATCGGTCTGTCGACTGTTCGGTTCACATTGAGTCGGCGGAGGAGGAAGGGGTTTGTGTGACATGGGAGGATCTATCGGTGACCGCATTCGACGGCAACAGATCGTCCCGTAAGATCCTGTCAGGCTTGACAGGGTTTGCTCGGCCCGGTCAGGTTTTGGCTATCATGGGTCCGTCCGGCTGTGGCAAGTCAACACTTCTTGATGCTCTCGCTGGTATGAATTCTGAATGCAGCAGCAGTTTTCCTAATTTTAAGCTATTCTGCTTTTGCAATAATAGTTGGTGTTTTGATAACATTCTATTAGCCCCGTGCACTGAAATTTGGACGTAGTTGGAACATCATGGAGCTTCAACTCCTCTCCAAATACAACCTTAATATTAGAAGGACAATTTGCTTAACCATATAGCAGCAGCCTTCTGGATTCTCATTGTTTTTTCTAGGCGTGAGGCTACTTTTGCAGATTTTTTATGTGTGAGGGTATTTTTATTCAGATAAGAGGGCTTTTTCGAAATTCTAAAAATAAGGCTCCCAAAAGTTGAAAGGGCTTCCTTTAAATAATAGTGCAGGTAATCGTCAAGTAATTTTTAGACTGAGAGATTGATTTTGATATAACTAGTGCTGTTATTCCTTATAAATGACACGAGTTTTCACTTAATTGATGTCATTAATTAATAGACATTTAAGATTGAAGAAATGGTCTTACTGTTGAACGATATCATTACAGTAATTGGTCAGACAAAGCCACTTCAATTTATCAAGAATCTATAATACTCATGAATATAAAGCATATCAACTTTTTCCTTCCCTTAATTTCGAGTAATTCAATTTATATACTGTAGAAAATAACTATATCAACCTTTGCCACCCCTTAATTGGTCAATTATGCAGTATTATGCTGAAACTGCAAGGTTTTGTATCAGATTTTGTAAGTGATCTTTAATGGTTAATTCTCTACCAGGGAGGCTAGGATCAAACGCAAAGCAATCTGGAAATATTTTAGTGAATGGTCGTAAGCAAACTCTATCCTTCGGAACATCAGTAAGAACATCTACGCTATAAAATCTCAATTATAGTTTTGTTTATAATCAGTGACTCTTTGTACTTGAAAGTTGTAACACTTTTCTCTGTTTGTGCAGGCTTATGTCACTCAAAATGATATCCTAATGACAACATTGACGGTTAAAGAAGCTGTATACTACTCTGCGGAACTCCAACTCCCTAATTCTATGTCAAAGTCCGAGAAAAGACAAAGAGCAGAGGTAACTATAAAGGAAATGGGATTGCAAGATGCAGTGAATACAAGCATTGGAGGGGTACATTCAAAAGGAATCAGTGGTGGCCAAAGGAGAAGAGTTAGCATTTGCATTGAAATCTTGACTCGTCCGAAGCTTCTATTTTTGGATGAGCCAACTAGTGGCCTAGATAGCGCTGCATCATTTCATGTAATGAATAGGATTGCCAACTTAGCGAAGTTTGATGATATGAACACTATTGCATCAATTCATCAGCCTAGCAGTGAAGTTTTTGAGCTGTTTGATAACTTGTGCCTTTTATCTTCCGGCATAACTGTTTATTTTGGACCTAGAACTATGGCCAATGAGGTAAGTCTAGTTCCGTTTGAGTTTATTACGTGTTGAGAATAATGATCGTTATTGCTGATTTCATGTTTTTATTGAGAGTATTATAGCTTTTTTTTTATGATATGGTATTTTTTAAAGTTCATTGTGATTCACAATCTACAATCTTCTCACGGTAGCAAAATTATATACCTGTAAAATGGAGGTTTAATTTTTCCTACGAATAGATCACATCTAAGATTACCTATCAAAGTCCATACAGCAAGCATTTGATTGGAAAATTTGTTGAATCTTCTGAAGGATACAATCATCAAATTTTATCAGGAATGAAATACAGCTTTCAAATGTTGTACATGTGCTACATAATACAGGAAAAGAGAACTCTCAAATTATGGATTGTACTTCAATATATATTCTTTTTACCACAAGATCATACAGATTGTCAAATACTTGGCAAGAAGTAACACTGCAAGTAGCTCAGATCATCAAAACGGTAAGCTAGTATTTGTTAACCTGTCATGTTGCTAGTCAATCATTTTTCTCTTTCCGCCTCTACTTATTTACTGGATAATTAAGTAAAAATCCCGTGACTGAGCGGTTGATGACTATTTTGCAGGAAGGAGACCTTGTAAAAAAAGGGAATCAAGCTAGTTTCATTTCTCAATGTACCGTCCTCACAAAGAGATCATTTGTCAATATGTACAGAGATCTTGGCTACTACTGGCTGCGCCTTGCAATTTATGCTGCGTTGTGTCTGAGCATTGGTACAATGTTCCATAACATTGGACATGATTATGGCTCAATTCAGGTAGGAAGTAAAAAAACAGTCTTTCTATGCGTAATTAAACTCACAAATATAAATTACTTGACGAACTTGTATTTACTAATAATTTTCAGGCCAGAGGATGTAATTAAACTCACAAATATAAATTACTTGACGAACTTGTATTTACTAATAATTTTCAGGCCAGAGGATCGGCTCTCATGTTTGTAGCTGGATTCTTGACTTTTATGGGAATTAGCGGATTTCCTTCATTTGTGGAAGAGATGAAGGTCAGTTATTGAAATTTTATTGCATCAGCACTGTAGTTTTAGTACTGTACTTGAAAGAAAGTAACATAAATATTAGCAAACCTTTTCAAGTAGTAGTGAGTTTAGAAAGGTGATATTAGAAAGCTTCCAGGAACAAAACTTTATTCTTTTATTTTCACTTCTCCAATGACATTCTGATATTCTTGAATAGGATAGTTACTGAAATAGAAATCAAGATACGAGAGCTCAATCAAAGATTCACATTGCTTCAATAATCTTAAACCCTATATACAACATTGATTACAGTTCTTGTTAATGTCTAAGATCTTTTATTCCATTCTGTCAATGTTTAATATATTTCCTCGTTCTATTTTGTCAATGTTTAAGGATTTTATGAGCTCAAAGTCAGATCAGCCTTTGACATTTACCTCACATTCCTATGAAGCACTCGACCAAATATATTTACCCAATATGCCCTTACAAATAATATTTCCCGTCAATCGAGTTCCACATGATAGTTTTCCACCAGAAGTATTACCAAATTATCTCAACAGAATAGTCTTTTAGAAATGTATACGATAGAGAACTGCCCTGGAGACTCAATATATTGAAATAAAATAGCTAGAGGGCTTAATGGGTTAAAATATCAGGTTAGCTTCTTCTTTGAAATGTTTGGTAAACATCATGAGCTGATCTGACTTCAAGTTCAAGATTTTACTTAGTCCGTTCCGTTAATGTTTCAAATATTTTCATATTCCACTCTGTCAATATTTCAGATATTTCACCAAGAAAGACTAAATGGGCACTACGGAGTAACTGCATTCGTCATCAGCAGCACACTCTCTTCCGCTCCTTACCTCTTCCTTGTCTCTGTAGTCCCTGCATCCTTGGCCTACTATCTTATCGGTCTCCAACCAGGCTTTGATCACTTTGCCTGCTTCTGTCTAATTCTATACATGTGCATGTTATTAGTCGAGGGTCTAATGATGGTCATCGCAAGTATCGTGCCTAATTATCTCATGGGGATAATCGCTGGCTCAGGTGTCCAGGGTCTTATGATGCTTTGTGGAGGATTTTTCAGGCTACGTAATGATATACCAAAGCCTATATGGAGATATCCAATGTACTATATGTCATTTCATAAGTATGCAAATCAAGGGTATTATAAGAACGAGTTTATTGGGCTAAGTTTTGAAAAGAAAGAGGGTGAAGACGTGCATAATATTGTAACTGGGGAAGAAATTGTCAGGGATCTTTGGGAGATGGAGGTTGGTTACTCTAAGTGGGTTGATCTTGGGATTTTGATGGGGATGGTGATTTTGTACAGGGTGTTGTTTTTGGTTATTGTGAAGGTAAGTGAGAAGATGAAACCCGCGTTGAGGTAGGTAAAATTTGTCTGTGTAAAATAAACAAGGGGCTGTTTGGCCACTGGATTTGTATTTTGAATTTATGACAATGTAAGAGCATCTCCAACAGCTTTCCCATTTCCCATTTTTAGAGAATATAGTTAGGTTTTTGGTCCAACAGATTTCTCATCTCATTCCCCAAAATAGGGATGGAGGAGAAAAAATGGGGAAGCTTCCCCAAATCTGCAGCATTCTCTAAATTTTTGGAGGAAAAAAGGGATTCTTTAAAATGAAGAAGCTGTTGGAGTTGGTGTAAAAATAATTTCGAGAATATGACTTTTGCTTCCCCATTTTGGAGAAAATTTTAGAGAAGCTGTTGGAGATGTCCTAAGAAGTCCAATGAATTCTTAGCAATCCAAAATTTTAAATTAGTATTTGGCTTGTTAAAATAGTGGAATAAATAGTATGTTTTGGGAAGAGAATCCAAATATTATTGTTTGTTTATAACGAAAATGATATATTTGAAAAGTGGTACCAGGGACCCACTTATGATTAATGTTTACATTTAAAGGTTTTTTTTCCATATATATCCTCCAAATCATAGCTATCTTTAAATTGCTCCTCAAATCATTGTACTTTTAAAACTGCCCTTCAAATCAATTTTTTCTTTTAAGTTTGCTCTCCAGTTTAAATGACGCTGAATCTACATGGAATATTCTGTTAAATTCATTAATATTTTTATTAAAAAAATATCTAAATCACCACTTTAATAAATAATTTATGTTAAGCATTTGTCTATCCTATAGTTTTCACTTCCACAATATAACATCCACTTGCGTCAGGCTTTCCCTGGAAATGCCCGGCCCGCAACAAAATATTGCTGCTTTCTCATCCTTGAATAATATTCTACTTAAAAAATTTAATTGGCCATTGCAGTAGGAGAATTTGTGTATTGAAATATGACCAAATATAATAACCTTACTATATAAAATAAATAAATCATACTTCATACTCTCTTTAAAAGCATGAGTTCGGAAAATCTTTTTTAGACAAATATACCCCTTTATAGTTTGAACTACCTTATCTATAATCAAATCCTAATTTTCAATGGTCAATATTACCCTTCACTATTTTGAATATTTTATTTATATCTTAATCTATCCTAATCATAGTCATATCTTATCCTAATCCTATGTGAACCATGTTTAACTTAACAATTTAAAAAAACTAATATTAATAAAATATATAAAATATAAAAATGATATTAGTTTGTTAAGATAAAAAAATTACAAGTAGATAACATATTATAATACATGAAGTATTGCAAAAAAACCATAAAAAGTTTTAAAATTGCAGAAAAGACCCTGAGAAATTCAAAATTATAAAACTCATCCAAATGTCTCAAAACTTAAAATAAAAAACATGAAATTAAAAAATTAACATCAGTTTGCAAAGAATTTAAAATTTACATTTAACACCTCAATGTCTCAAAAATTATAAAAACATCCTCAAAAGTTTAAATTACAAACAAGCACATTAAAATTCTAAAATTTTAAAACTTACAAACAACACAGATGAATTCAAGAGATTACCTTGATACACCTAAAATTTTTGACATTTAAATTTAAATTTTTTAATTAACACCCTCAATATCTTAAAATTTATAGAAACACCTTCAAAAGTTCAAAAAAAGTTTAAAAATTATAGAAAAGACCCTGAAAAGTTCAAAATTATAAAACTCATCCAAATGTCTCAAAACTTAAAATAAAAAACATGAAATTAAAAAATTAACATCAGTTTGCAAAGAATTTAAAATTTACAGTTAACACCTCAATGTCTCAAAAATTATAGAAACACCCTCAAAAGTTTAAATTACAGACAAACACATTAAAATTGTAAAATTTTAAAACTTATAAATAACACTGATGAATGATAGGGCAAATCCGCAAGCGCACGGACTCGTTGTAGCTATCAAGGTCGATCCCACAAGGACTAGTCAAATTAAAAAAAGCCACCCTAAAATTCTAAAATTTGTAAATAAAATAAGATGAATTCAAGATATTAATCTTAGACACCTAAAAAATTAAAATTTGCCAAAATTAACCTCAAAATTTTTAAAAAACTCCTTCAAAATTTAAAAATCGTAAAAACAAACTCTAAATTTTCAAAATTTTTAACTAGCACACATCAAATTTGTCGATTGGTAGACCGCTGAAATTTAATATTTTTCAAAATTAATCTATAGTTTTAATAATTACAAAAGACACCCTCAAAAATTTAGAGTTATAAGAAATATACTAACATTTAAAAAATTACCACCAACACATAAAACATAGAATTTATAACTACCAAACTTAAAAGTAATTTTTTTAAAAAACTCTTTCAAAATTTTAAAAATTATAAATCACACCCTCAAAGTTCAAAACCACAAAAATGGGCTAAATTTTTAAAACTTGGCAAAGAAAAGTGTAATTGTTTGGTATTTTTCATATATATTAAAAATATTATAGATTAAAAATTATCGGCACTATATAAATTAAAGTAATTTCATATAATTTTAGTAATAAGTTGGGGTAGCCAAAATACATTCGTAACATTAATTGATAGATGTTTAAATCCATAGAAATGATAAAACACTATAATATTATACCTTAGCATTAATTGATTTTAATTTAGAAACTTTAATCTTTGACGTTAATAATATTTATAGGGTAAAAGAATACAAGGAATTACATATGGAGAAACTATTAGAATATTTAGAGATAACTTTAAAAGAATTGAGTTATTTCCATTGCAAATGGGAAAGTGATGGAAATAAATCTAAAATTCAGAAAACGTCAATGAATCACTTGAATTGGCATTAACATAAGACATATCTATTAATGAAGCACTGAATGAGTTACATTAAAAAATAATTTAATAACTTTATCCTAATCAAAGAAAAAATCTCCATGGAAGACATAAGAAAAATTAGTAAGTATTCATAAATTCCATACTGTGTTCTTCAAATTAAATATTAATATTATAATCTAAGAGAAATTGGTAATGAATAATGCAGGTATTTAGTTTAGATCTTTATGGAAAATGACAGGGATAGAGCAAAGGTAATATTATTGAAATAACAGAAATTCTTATTGGATGCACATCAGAAGAATTCATTTTAGAGGAAAATAAAGAGATAGCTTCTAATTTATTTAAGTAATAAATTAGGAACACAAAGAATTTTATATATATGAAATTAATATTTATTCTCATTGAAATAGAAAAAAAATCAAAGTCTATATTTTGAGCAGTTTGTGTTGAACATCATAAGTACATTTGACTTCTTTGTAAAGTTAAATGAGATGATAAAAAATTAACGAGCCTAGGAAAGATAATAGCATAAAAAATACAAAATTAGCCTGATGTCACAATTGATGTAGATGATGAAGACAATACTCTAGAATTGTCCGAGAAATGATAAATGATAAACTTGAAGAAGGATTGATCTTAACTCAATAAAAAATAAAATAGAAGAAATAAAAATAATATTTTATGAATATTTTATAGAATAGTTTAATTATTTTGAGTGAAATTAGGAATCTTTAGAAGGGAGTTTCATGAATTTTTTTAGTACTTTTATATTCTTATGTGGATGTTTTTATCATATAAAAGTATACTAGAGTTAGCATTAATCTTTAATTTATATTTTTTATGAAGTCTATCAATGATTAGGAATAAACTTCATATTCTCTTTTGCATCGTTTTAACATACTTTAAATCAATCATTTTGCCATATTGTTTTTAAATATTCACCTTCCTTGTATAACACTATTTTAATATTTTTCACTTTGCAATGCTATACTTTCTCAAATAAAGCTTAGTTTCATATCGGTCAAAAATAATATGAAAATTCAAATTATTTTTAAATTATATTTGTTTTTTGTCAATTCAAATATCAACATGAAAATTTAAATTGGGTGTATCCCATTTAAACAAACTGCCAAAAATACTTAATCATGGTATTAAATCACGTGCATTGCACGTGTGTAAAAACTAGTAAATATATAAAAACACCAGATTAATAAAAGTATAAGTTTTGATTTTTCAAAATTTTTAATAAATTTAAAATAAATTTAAAAGTTTTGATCTTTTAATGACATGTTGGGTTTTGATTTCTAATAGATTGGATTCCAAAAGTATACAAGGAATATTTTTTTTTTGTTGATCTTGAGAAGATTCATAGAAAATAAGAATGCAGAGGTAATTTTGCTCTAGAAAGTATTAAAATAAAATATTTAAGGGACGTTAATGCTAAGGATACTTTTGGTGAAAGAAAGCAATTTGAGGGGTAATGTTGAAATTGTAACGATTTGGAAAGCAACTTTAAAAATAACTCAAGATTGAGATGCATATATGGAAAGAACCCTAAAAATTTAAAAGAAAGGCTTTTTTTTCAATATATTCCCCTTAAAGTATGGGTATTTTTAAATATGTCCCTCAAGTTATTGTAATTTTGAAATTATCTCTCAGATTGTTTCTTTTATCCAATTTTACCCCTATACATGATCCATGTTAAATTTTTGAACGTTTTAAAGTTAAATTTACCTTTAGACCTTATTTTAAATCTTCTAATAAAATAATTTCAGCAAAAACTCATTACAAAACAAAACCCAACCCATTATTTAAAAAAACCCATATTGTTTCTCTTCTTCTCGGGATGAATCAATAGCAATTCCTAAGTTACTGGTGATATTGGGCGTAATCTGAGTTGCTACATGTTTAGTTATATCAACTGTATTAATGAACTCAATCATACGAATTCTGGTTTTTTTATATGTGATAGGCAATTGTGTATCAAATGCATCAAATAGATTCATTGTGTCGTGTAACGGGGTTAAACGATTCACTATGTCGTGTGATGGAGTTAAACTATGTGGAGTAATGAGACTTTGCCACCGATGGGGCTTTCACCAAGATTGGTTCGTACCGGCACATAGGGTAGGAGGGAGGTTACATGCGAGAACAAAGAAAATGCCACTAGAGAGAAACACAACGTAATTTTTTTTATAACGGGTTGGACTTTACATTGTAACAAGGTGAACCGTTTTTTCCCTTAAATTATTTTATTAAAATATTTAAAACAAGGACATAGAGTTAATTCTAAATTTAAAAAATGTTAAATTCTAGCATAATTAATTATATAGAGCTGAAGTTGAGTAAAATAAATAATTAGAGGGGTAAATTTAGAATTGTAATGATTTGAGGGGCAAATTTAGAAACACTTATAACTTGAAGGATATATATGAAAAAAACCCTTAAAACAATTTAAAAACTTTCTAAAAATGCATTAATATATTCTGTGTGATAAGTACAAAACAGACATTTGTGGGTCTCATGAATCACTTTCCAATGGGCTAAATACCCATATTGGTATTTTATTTCAACCTCATTTGCCAAGAAGGTATTTTAATTAAAAAAATCGGCGTTAAGGCATTTTAATTGAATAAAATTACCAATTAGGTCTTTTTCCTCGTCGGCGACCACTTTTTCGGCGAGAACTCATCACGTGCGTTGCACGCGGTGGCTTAATCTGTGTTTAAGCTGCTGATGTGGCACTGTTTTCTGACCAACGCGGATCTTAGCTGGGACTCGGGGTGAACTCGGCGACGGCGGGGAGTTCTTTGAGCGGAGCTTAGAGCGGCAGCATAGCGTCGGTGGTCTCCGACGGGGAAGAGAGGACGGTGACGACTGACGGTGGTAAGAGGTGGTCGGGTCTCAAGTTGAGGGCGAAGGGAAGCTCAGAGTTGGGCTGGTCGGCGGGAACTTGAGCAGCAACAAGTTCGGCGTGGGGAAGCTCGACAAAGAGAGGAAGAGGGAGGGTCTGGGGGATGAAGGCGGGGAGTGGAGGGAAGAGGAGGAGATGGAGGTGTTGAAGTCGGGCTCGCCGTGGACAGAAGGGGGAGGAGAATGGAATTGCTATCGTCAGAGCTCGGTGATGGTGAAGGAGGCAGCGGGACAAGGGAGAGTGGCGAGGTGGAGGGGCTGGCCTGAGATGGTCGTGGGGCTGGTCTGCAAGCATGGAAGGGGGATGGGGTGGAGGCGGTGATGGCGGGTGTGGGGCTCGTCGGGGTTGACGACGAGGGAGAGAGGCGCTGGCTGTTGGAGACGAGAAGGAAGGCAGCGGCGGTTGGATCTGGAGCTTGGTGACGGAGCTTGGGTGGCTGGGGCAGAGGGGGTCGCCGGAAAAGTGGTCGCCGATGAGGAAAAAGACCTAATTGGTAATTTTATTCAATTAAAATGCCTTAACGCCGATTTTTTTAATTAAAATACCTTCTTAGCAAATGGGGTTGAAATAAAATACCAATATGGGTATTTAGCCCTTTCCAATGTTTTCAAACAAAAGACAGTTATCGGATTATGTGTTCAAATTTAATTTTTCATCCCACTATCCTACAAATCAAACACAAAGGAAATAAATTAGGCTGTTGAGGATTTCCTCAGTTTTATCATGAAATCGAAATGCAGATTCTAGAGCCGGAACAACCCCTAATAAAGCTTATTTTTATGGAATATCTGCGAGCTAGCCTTATTACTTTAGAACTTTTCTCAAAAAATTTATTAATTTAAAAACGTGTCCAAAACCTCTTTGAGTCTTTGTCAAAAGATCCGACCCGAAAACATACCCCTAACTCCAAAATACGCTACGCGTTTTAAAGTCAGCGTGGACCCCACGCTAAGCATCCGCCGTCCAAATAATAGATCTCTAATTTCGTCCGTTCATTACCATTTAAACCTGTTTTGAAACCCGACCCGGTTCGATGTATCGCAGCGTCATTCCTACGCTACGCTGTATTCCCATTGTATAAAATAATAAATCCCTCTCTTTTTACCTCAGTCGAGAGAAAAATAAAAAAGTTTACAGGAAGAAAGAGCGAAGCCCAAAAAATGAAGTGAAAACTTCGGTAAATTCTTCTCTCATCTTCTATTTTCTTTAGGGTTTTGGTTTAAATTCCTAGGGTTTAAGCAATTGATTTGCTACTTTTCCTGAATCTTGTCTAATTTCCTGCGATTCTGTTCCCTTTGCCCTGAAAAGAAATGTGAACTCTAAAAAGTCTTGGGCTGTATAATGTATTATGTTCTTTGAAATTTCTAGGGTTTAAGCAAAGCCTTTGCTTTTTTCCCTGAATATCCTCTAATAGGTCTCGATATTGTTCTTATTATCCACAGAGACTTGAGTTTACAGAAAATAATGACGCTTTGAGAGAGTGGAAAATGCGAACCCTGCCAAGTCTTATGAGGTATATTTATCCTGTCCGTTGAAGTTTCTAGGGTTTAAGCAATGCCTTTGTTCTTTTCCTTGATTATTGTCTAATTTGTTGCTATTTTGTTCTTATTATCCCTAGAGGGCTGAGTTTACAGAAATAAATGGTGCTTTCGTGGATCGGCACAGCAGTAGTGTGAACATAACAAGTCTTATGAGGTATGTTTTGGGTTTTTAGTAATTGTGGCGCCTACGATAAGGGTTTCCTTAAAAGATGTAGACTTGAAAGTTTATTATACGTTGAATAAGCTTCGTAGTGCTGAAAGAAGAATTTTGCCTTGTTATTTTGGTGAAATGCGAATAATAGATGTACGCACTTAGCGTTTCTTAATAATTTCTGTTTGTTTTCTTGATTTTGTGGGCTATGAAAACCATTTATCTTAAGCAAGATTATAAAGCATATTTATTATTATTATTATTATTATTTTGGATTTTAGTAGAATCATTCTGAAAAGAATATTGTATTTTCTTAGATATGCAATATACTGTACAAGGCTAGTCTGATATTTTAGTATTTTTTGCATAGAACAATGTATGACAGGATACATTCTAGAAATCCTAATGCACATACGTAAATTCCATCTAAGAGAATTGTGAGGCATGCATATGGTTTCTATTTTCCATGTAGCGTTTGAATTTGCATTAAGATAATTTACTAGTTGAGAGACTGAGCAGTACGTTTACCTTTGTGGCACATCATTCTTTTGTGTATGTTACGTTATTGCGGTTAACTGATGTTTTCTTTGTTGTTTTTGATGCAGATGTAACCTGGACCTAGTGACTCTGTCTCTAGCCTTGTCCTAATGCAAATTACTTGGTGGCCACTACCTGGGATAATCAGGTTTGCTTGGTAATGTATATATCCTGTAATTATTTTGATAATGTATATATCCTGTCTGGATGTTATGATAGCTCTTATGATTCTGCTTTGAATGATCTGCAGGTTACATGCTGGGATGTCATGCAGAGTCAGGCAAAAAGCATCCTTAGATCCATGATCAACCAGTATTTGTATATGCTTTGCAAGCACCTTATGTTTAGAATTGTTTCAAAATTTTGCATGGAAAATTTGGAAAAATGATTATTGCTGACATTTGATTTGCTATTTCTAAGGTTCTGTGCTCTAGCCTCTACTTGAAGGGATGATGTTCCCATAGTGTTTACTAGAGGATGTGATAAGATTGGGAACTGTGGCTTCCAACTCTGGTGGCCAACTTATGCAAGTTGCTGTGCTTGATGCACCTATTAAAGAAGTTGTTTGGATTGAACAGTTGAATTGCCTAGTTATGGCGAACTGGGATAATACATCGAGGCAAGTGTATATTGAGCTTCCTTTGATTATTATTATGGATTAAGGAACACATTGATTTAGTTATTATCTGATATATGTTTGTTTTTGTGTTCATACATCATTATCGGATACATTCTCAAAATCCTATTGCACATATATGAATTCCATCTGGAAGAATTGTGAGGCACGTTCAACTAAGCTGTGCATTACCTTTGTTAAACACATCATTCTCTTGTGTGTGCAGGCACAACCTGGAGCCAACGACTGTCTCTAGCCTTAGTTTCAGTCCTAATTCAAATTTCTCGGTGGCCACTTCTTGGATAATCAGGTTTCATCTGCTAACATCTCTTAACTGTTTGAGTTCCGTAATAACTTTGAGAACATGTATCTCTTATATGGATAAAATTATAGCTCTTTTTGTTCTCCTTTGATGCAGGTAGCTGCTGGGAGATTATGGCAGGCTGCAGTCCAAGGCGAGGCAGCCAGTATCTTATGACCAACTGGTATGCTTATATGCTTTGCATACAGCTATCTAGAATTGTTTCAAAACCTGTCATGAGAAATTAGGGGGGGAAAGTTATTGCTAACATTTCATTTGGTATCTCTTCAGTTCTGTTCTCTACTTGGAAGGATGATGTTCCACAGCGTTTACTGGTGGATGTTATAAGATTTTTAAAATGCAGCCCTTGATGTCTGGTGGTCAACCTAGACAAGTCGTTGCGCATGATGCACCTGTCAAATAAGTCGCTTGGATTGAACAGTTGCATTTCCTAGTTACAGGGAGCCGGGGTAAGATATTGGGGCAGGTGCAGATTGAGTACTTGATTAATTTTTTCACAAAGCACACTGATTTAGTTATTATTTGATAAATGTGTGTTTTTATTTGCTTAAATAACTCTGTTTATATATGAGTGGTGCTTTATAAATTTTTGGATCAAACAGTAAAAGATTGCTTACTTATCAGAAAATATCTTGGGTCACCTCTGTGGATGATCCTCCACATTAGTTGTTTGACGTGCAGGTGATGGAACAAATATCGGGCAAAACCTTATGTGTTCTGAGCCCTTTGAACTGATTCATCTAATGATCCATATTGTTCTATATTAAGCAACTATTAATACATGTGAACCTTACGAACTTTGTTAGTAGCCTCAAGTTAAGGCATGATGTGGGCAGCTGTCAAATATCTTTTTTATAATGCTGATCAATCATAAACTTGGTCCTTACTGTCTTAATCACACAATATTTTTGACATCTCAATGTTTATCATCCAGAATGTAATCTCTCTCTGAACGACATAAGTTTTATGTTTATTTTTTTATATCAGATGTTATTTTTAGATTGCAGCCTTGTCCAGAACTCTACTTATAGCTATTCCATTAATCTAGTTGATAATCGTGTATTTAATTATGATTCATCTAAAGATCAGTAGCTATTCCATTATTCTATTTTTTTGATACCTCAATGTTTTGTTATTTTATGGGCGTGATTCGTGAATGTAGGTATGAGGGGGAGAGAGTGACAAGAGCTAGATTTTGTATTTCATCTTTGATTTTGGTTTGGTATTGAGTTCGATTGGGATATATAATATTGAGATTATGGTGATAAATAAATGGGTAGTCAGGATGTTAAATGTTCACATCAATGTTTGAAAAAGCTTTTTTGAAACTCGGTTTAAAACTTGCTTCACAACTTATTGAAGGGTAAACGCCTCGAAACTTAAGAGTGAAACTATTTATCCATTGAAGCTTACGCCTCCTTGCTAAAAGCATAATTGATGTGCGCTTCACACTTCATTAAGTGCTTTTATTTTGAAGCACACACTTAAGACTAGATGGTAGGACGTAAAAAGATCTTTGACTAACATTAAAATGCCCCTATATATTTTCAATATGACTATGTGAGTATAAATGGAATATATATGTTATGCATGTAGCTTAGTATATTATGATATTTCTATTCTTCACATATTTAACTCCTTTTTACTAATCTGGACATGAATGTATATATTTCTAATTGTTACACCACTATATATTATATGTTCTTAATTTTTACAAATTTAAAATTAAAATATTTAAACTTATGAAGCTTACGCTTCGCACTTTGAAGCTTATGCCTCACTTTATCAAAGGGTCTAGTACTTCACCTTGCGCTTCAGCTTTTTTAAACATTGGTTCACATTCATTGCTTGAAGATTGATTTATTGACATATGGGATAGTTTGAGGGATTGGATCGAATTGAGATTTTATAGATGTTGAGCTACAAGACTAGCATTGAAAATTGATCTTGAACAGATTTACTCGAGGAGCATATGCTCCTGATTGAGATATAGACTTATCGAGTTTATCTATGATTTTGACCAATACAGAATTTATATTGCATATGTTTGGTTTCAGATTTAATTTAGATTTGATTTGACTTTGGACTTGACCTAATTGTCTAACTTCTAGTTTTTTATTTATTAGGGAAACAATATATTTTGTATTCCGATATTTTGATTAGAGTGGAGAGTTTTGTATCAAGTGTTACTCATAGATATATAAGCTTGTTTTAGCATATTGGTTTAAATTGTGATTCCATAGAATTTGAGCTTGGGGATTGGTTATGAGGTTTGATTTTGATCAGATTTATTTGAGAATCATAATGATGGATGATTTTAAGACCTAGAATCATTAATGGTGGTTGAGGATTGAGATTTGGCTTAGATTTGGACTTTAGACCAAATGAGTATCGTTTAGTTTTCATTTGCTTGGAGATGCAATATGTTTGGTTTCAGATTTAATTTGATTTGAAGTGAGAGTTTTGTGTCAGTGTGAAAGATGTAATGATTTGTGCTTGAGAGTTGTTTTATTTGGGTTGGAGACATAGTTAATCGAATTTATTTGAGGATCGATTTTACCCGTATGTTCGTGATTGATATATAGACTAATTTTCAGGGTATAATATTGCTCATATGTTTTTAAGATTGATAATCATTGATTGGTGTTTGAGGATTGAAATTGATTAAGATATGGACTTATACTAAAAGAGTACCTTCTATTTTTTGTTGCTTAGATATGCAATATACTTCGGCTTCGAGCGTTTTGATATGAGTGGAGAGTTTTGTATCAATGCGTGAAAGATGTTATGATTTGTAACTCGAGAGTTGTTTTATTTAGTTTGAGGATATAGTTGATCAGATTTATTCGATGATAATTTTTTATTGTGGAGGACATAGTTATATTTTCGATGATAGACATGTATAATTGATTTCACTTAGTAAATAGAGCTATAAAAGGATTTTTTTTATTTTTAGCACCAATGATATTAAATAATAGTTGATATTTAATGTTAGTCTGGAGGCATTAATATAACTACGTGGGAGAGTGAGCTCTGCATAGTTGCCTCGTGCATCGTCCTCAAGTCACTTTCCTTTTGTTAGCTAATGGAATTCAAAGAGATAAGTAACCTCACTTCTCTACCTATACTCGTCCAAGTCCTAATTGCATAAGGGACTAAATAACTTTTTGAACGTAATAACTTTCTAAATAAATTAAGTCCTCATAACATCTTGATGCATGTACTTTGCAACGGGGCATGATAAGGTTCTTTTCGCATCAAGCTTAGGTTTAGGCATAAGAGTGGTTTGATTAAGGATGATGAGTTGAAAACTATGTTCAAGTTTGATTTTGGATTGAGAAGTTGTATTTAAGATAGACATAGACATGAAATGACGTTAAGAGATTAAGAGCTAGATTTATTATTTGAGCTAAGAGTTGGCTTAGATTTTGATTGAGATTTAGGATATGTAATATTGAGATAATTGTTATAAACAAGGTGGGGATGTAAAAATTGAGTCGAGTTATTTAAAGTTTAAATTGATTATTTGAAGATCGATTAATTGATATACGAGATTGTTTGAGGATAGTGCCTTGAATTTAGATTTTTTTTATAGATATTGAGCTAGGGAATTCACATTAAGTTTGGATTTTGATTAGATTTATTCAAGAGTCGATTGTACCCAGAAGTTCACGGTGAGGATTTAGAGTAATTTTTAGGATATCATATTTATTTATGGCTTTGAGTGAGAAAATGGAACTAAATGAGCACTTCCTAATTTTGTTTGCTTCAAATTATAGTATAACTTAGATTCTTATATTTTAATTTGAGCGGACAATTTTTTATCGGAGTGAGAAATGTTATGATTTTTATCTTGAGAGGTTTTTTATATTTTGTTTAAGAGCGCTGCTACATGAACCCAAAATATGGGACCAATGGAGGGGACATGTGAGATGTCCCCTCCCTTGGTCCCATATTTTGGATCCTTAAGGTATTTTTCTTTGTTTAAACAGATCGTGGTAGGTTTTTATTTAAAGATATGTATTCTTAAAAGGATCTTGTTATATCATTACGTAGCTTAGGAGTCATAAGGATTGGTTGATTAAGGATAATGATATTTATAATTAGGGCTAGGATTTGATCTTTAACTTAGGCATGAGATTCAGGATTGAAACTAATTTAGGAGGTTGAAAAGTATATTTGGTTTTTAATCTAGGATTTTGCATCCGGATCAGGTCTGGATGAGATTAAATTTTGTAATATTGAGATAATGGTGATAAACAAGGTGAGTGACATAGGAATCGATTCGAGATGTTGATTATTTGAAGTGTGATTTATCGATATATGATTGTATGAGGATATTGGATTGAATTGTGATTTTATGGAAGTTGAGCTTGGTGATTGGTTTTGAGTTTTTATTTTGATCGGATTTATTCGAGGAATGATTTTATTCGTTTATTCTCGATTATACATAAACTAATTCTGAGGATATCAGTTTGATATATAATTTTGAGGTTGTGAATCGTTGATTGTTATTGAAGATAGGGATTCAATTTAGATATAGATTTAGACTAAATAAATACCTTCTACATTCTGTTTGCTTGGAGATGCAATATATTTTTGATAAAGGTACCTTAATTTCAGTGGGAGTTTTTTTATCATAGCGTGAGAGTGTTTATATTGTATATTGAGAGTTTTTCTATTTGGTTTAAGGACATCGTTGATCGAATTTATTCTAGAATCAATTTTATCTGGATGTTCACGTGTGATATATATGTTATTTTTGAGGATGTCAAATTGATCTATAATTATGAGATTGAGAATCATTAATTGTTGGTTGATGATTGAGAGGTTGAGGATTAAATTTTGATTTAGGTTTGGACTTAAGAGTGAATGAACTTTTACTTTCTGTTTGCTTGGAGATGCAATATATTTTGGATTCGGTATTTTGATTTGAGGAGAGAGCTTTTTCAAAGTGTGAAAGATGTTATGATGTGTATCTTGAGAGTTTTTTTATTTGGTTTGGGGACATAATTGATCAGACTTACCCTTATGTCCACGATGGATATATTGATTGGTTTTGAGAATATTAGATTTATTTTTATTTTGAGATTGAGAATCATTGATTGGTGATCAATGATTGAGATTTGAAATTTTATTTAGATTTGGACTTAAGAATAAATGAGGATCATCTAATTTCCTTTTGCTTTGAGATGCAATATGTTTTTAGATTCCAGTACTTTGATTTGATTGGCGAGTTGTTTTTTTATTAGAGCGAGAAAGATATTACAATTTGTATCGTGAGTCATTTTATCTGGATGGAGGACTTATATTTCCAATTTATTTGGGGACCAATTTTATTTGTACATTTCCTATTTATACGATGACTAACTTTGAGTATATTGGTTTGATCAATGATTTGAGGTTTAGAATCATTCCTTGGTCATTGAGGATAGGGATTTGATTTAGATATGGATTTAGACTTAAAGAAGGGTACCTTTTACATTTTTCTTGGAGATGTAATATATATTTTGATTAAGGTAACTGGAGGCAGGCTTATTGAGGCGCGCGCCTCGGGCGCGCCCCGGGCACGGGGCGCTTCGGCCTGGGGGAAATGCGCCCCGCACGCGAGGCGGGGCGCTACACGCAGCGAGGCGCGCGCCTCGCGTGCGCCTTCATCTTTTCATGTTTAACCTATAAAAAGGAAACAATAATTAGTAATTTAGTATACTTGTTTGCTAATTGTAACTTCATTCTCTAATTAGCATGCTAACTAGCAAATTATAAACATGTAAATATGTAATTGTTACATTCATTCTTCATCTTTTCATGCTAAGTAGCAAATATCAATTAAGAATACTAACTAGAAAATTATGAACAGTCATGTTTGTTAATTATATTTCTTAGTCTTTTTATGTGACAATTTATAAACATATGCTCATAATTGTTAATCACTTAATTTGATGATTTAAATACATGTTTCTTGTATCTTTTTTATTACTTTAAAAATTCAGTTAGCATAATTTGATGATTTAAGTTGATATTCTCATAATTTTGGATGTAGGTAACTAATATGTTGCCTATATGTTTCTGTCTTATGATGTTGGCAAATATTAGTTTGAGTTATGCGTCTCAATTAGTGAGGCACGCGCCTCGTTGTGCGCTTTGCGCATGGTCCGCGTAAGGGACATTTGCTCCTCGCATTGCGCTTTGCGCCTCGATAACACTGTCTGGAGGAGAATATGCATCGAAGGAAATGGGATTGCAAGATGCAATGAATACAAGAATTAGCATTTGCATGAGGTACCATAGTGGTGGCCAAAGGAGAAAAGTTAGCATTTGTATTGAGATCTTGACTCGTTCAAAGCTTCTATTTTTGGACAAGCCAACTAGTGTACTAGATAGGGAGCCAACTAGTGGACTAGATAGCGCTGAATCATTTCATGTAATGAATAGGATTGTGAACTTAGCGAAATGTGATATGAACATGACCATGTTGATTCATCAACCTAGCAATGAAGTTTTTTGAGACTGAACTTATGCCTTTTATCTCATGGCAAAACTATTCTTTTGGACCTAGAACTATGGCTAGTGAGTTAAAGTCTAGTTGAGTCTGGAACTTATTAGGTGAAGAAAATAACAATCTTGAATACTTGATTACTTATTTCATGTTATTATTGATAATAATTCATTCACTAAGGAATGTTTCATATGATTTGTACTGCTTCACAATTCAAAATGATTCGCAATCTATGATCTCCTAATTGTAGCAAAATAATGATATATATGAATATTTAATATTTCTTAAGAAAAGACGTGCTTATCAAATTTTATCATGAATAAAATAAGACTTCCTGATTTGATAAATGTTCTACATCAACTATCTATATAATTAAAGGCAAACCTCAAATATTACTTTATGCTATAGTAATTTGGGTGGAGCCCCCAACTGCCATGTGTATTCACACCTCTGACATCCACCCACAACTTCAAAGAAATGTGAATGAGCGAAAATTTAGACTGCAAAATTTTCTAAATTTTATCCGCTTTTTTAGGATTTTTATCTAGTTTCCAGTTTTAGCTCAGTTTTGAAATTCAAACTAGTGCAATTAATTGAATACAGCTATGCACCTCAAATTTACCTCCTCTCTCTCTCTCTCTCATCTATCTCTATCTCTTTGTAATTCTCTCTCTTATCTCTCCATAACTGTTTCCCTTATTCCTTTTTTCCTCAAACAAAACCCTAGAATTTCATCCTCACATGGAGAGATCTCCTCTCCTGAAAGTTCTTCGGCATCATTGCTGCCTCCTCCCCGCTTCTCCTCTAATCCTATTTGTTCTTCCCTTTTTCCATGACTTCGGCATCATCAAAGTGATTTAGGAATTAGAATTTTGGAAAAAGCTCTGTCCGAAGCCGACGACAATGATGGGCTCCCCCTTCTCTGCTCTCGATCTTGCCCAGGCTGCGTGTCCCCTTTATGGCCACCATCCTCAGCTTGCCACCATCCTAAAATACGCATATCTCTCTCTCTCTCATTCCATTTTGTCAATGTTTAAGATATTTCTTCTATTCCATTCTGTCAATGTTTAACATATTTTCTTATTCAATTCTGTCAATGCTTAAAAACTTAAAAGTCAAATCGCGCTAAACATTTACCTGACATTTTTTAGAAGCCTTTTAACTTAATATTTTTACCCATTATGCCTCATAGTTATTATTTCCAGTCTATTGAGTCCTCATGGTAGTTTTCGACCATAAATATTCCCACTTCACCTCACCTCACCAAAATAGTGTTGGACATGATATTTTCTCACTCCATTCCTCAAATTTTCAGATATTGCAACAAGAAAGAATAAATAGGCACTACGGAATAACTGCATTAATTATCAGCAACACATTCTCTTGTCCTCCCTGCCTCTTCTTTTTCTCCATAATCCCTGCATCCTTAGCCTACTATGTTATCAATCTTCAACTAGGCTTCGATCACTTCGCTTTCTTCTACCTAATTCGATATATGTGCATGCCATTAGTCAAGGGTCTAATGATGGTTGTTGCAAGTATTGTGCCTAGTTATCTCACGGGGATAATCAGTGGCGCTGCATGACCTTACGTTACTCTGTGGAGGATTTTTACAGGCTAAGGAATGAAATGCCAAAGCCCATAAGGAGGTATCCAATGTACTATATTGCATTCAATAAGTATGCAAATCAAGGGCATTATAAGAATTGAGTTTAGTGGGCTAACTTTTGAAAAGAAAGGTGGAAATGTGCATAATGTGACTAGGAAGAGGTTATTAGGAATTTTTTGGAGATGGAGGTTGGTTATTCTAAGTGGGTTGCTCTTGGGATTTTAATGGGCATGGTGATTTTGTATAGGGTGTTGTTTTTGGTTATTGTGAAGGTAAGTGAGAAGATTAAGCCTGTATTAAGATGTGTCAATTTTGAGTGCGTAAAATAAACAAATGATACTAGAGAATAGTTCAAGTTCCATAGATTCTGCATTGTTGGGGATATTCCGCTGGCACTTCTATTTCATCAAAAGATGAAGGGCATTGTATGTGAGCCAAATAATTTGTCTCAAAAAGGTGAAAAACCTGATAAATTTCGTATATTGTTGTATTAAGTGGACACTGCCAAGAAGGTCGTTGTGAAGAGACATAAATGCTAAGAAGGTATTAAACACTATTTGAGATCGAAACACTCAGAGTCGCGCTAGGCAAACTTGTGTAGACTGAGTTGGCGATGTTGCTGATGCTTGTCAATTGTCCTTGTCGATTCCTGCCGATGTTGGGTGCAGATTTAGGGGGCACTTGCAACTTTCAAGGTCAAGTTTACACCAAAAAACAAGATAAAAATCTGGGGTTTGTCATGTGTGCATGTTTTTAGGCGTTGAATTATTTTGGATTAGTTAAACCCATACTTTGTGATTTTTTAACGACATTATGTCTAGCATGACTTTTACATGGTTTAGTTGCATTGCGTGTTTCTCATTATGATTATGCTGAAAAGGCTTTAAGTAAAATTCTTTTTGTGTTACGACCTTTATCTTAACGAAGACAAGGAGAAGTTAAAGAGCGAATAAAGAAATTAATTTAATTTTAACATATGCATGAAAATATGGATTGTTGTTAGTTGAATATTTGCTCTTTCATGATTCTGTCTCATGGCACATCTTGCTTAGTTGATATATATGCTTAGTTACTACTTTTGTTGCCGGAGCCTCTCCTCAGTACTCTTAAGTGGCGGGTTACATGTAGCATTAGATATTTTTGTGATGTTTTCATTTGAAGAGGTGTTTAGTTTCTTCTATTGAGAGCCGTCTCTGTTGTTGTGAATTAGGATCAGTCCTATCTGTTATTTTCTACTAGTTAAATGATAGGTAAATATTTGTACTTAAATGAAAACTGTTTTATAATTATGGGCTTAGACCAATCACAAAATGCTACTTATATTCATTTTCTTTTTCTATTTTGCACAATAACAGTTTGTAGATGTTAGGAACCTCTGACTTGAGGAGATTTCTCAGAAAATTAATTTACGGAAAGGAGTTGCATATCTTTTTCAATATAAGAGGCTTTACTATTCTGTGATCACTTTTTTCTTTTGGCAGAAGATGCAGGCCCTCGTTAAAATTGTACAACCTTTTAGTAGTTGTCTCTCAAAAATTGATGATTTTACTTTGAACTATATGAGCACAGGACAGGCTATTATCCTTTTTTTAGTAACTATTGGCCTCTCTTCATGTAGCTTTGTTCACATTTTCGTAAAATTGACATCCTTAAATGACTGGAATGACTGCAGATATTTGAGATATTTTTCTTAATCTTGAGAAAAGATTTTGAAATTTGACATGAGCCAAATTTGAATTCTAGATTTTATTGTGCAATTATGAAAAACTTCACTAGCATGCATTGATGATTTTTGTCTGATGTGTAAGAAAGAAACCAAATCACAAAACTCCATGGAAAAGTCTGATGTGATGTATCTGATACCTATTTGATGTCATTTGAAGGATGTGTTAATTGTGGATAGACCCATTGTATGGTCTTTGTTTCGAATGTACTATCCCTCTAGTTTTGTTGCGGTTAGAACCCCCCCCCAAAGTGATTTTTTTTTACTCTTTTAATCACAAGGGGTTTATCTCAAAAAAAAGTTTCTACTTCTTTATGGAGTCAAAAAAATTTCACTCAGGGGGTCTATCTGCAAGAATAAAGATTAAAGGAGTAGCGAGTTGAAAACAACGATAGGGCATGGGAAGTGTTGTAATATTACTTTTACGAAGTTTGAGTAAAGAGATGATAATTCTCATTAAACTTATTTTGATTATTATGCTTATGGCTGTACAGTTTGAACAAGTGAATACAATACAACCGGATAGAAAGGAGATGGACACAAATTTTAATCACACATTTCCAACATTCTGATTCTTCCTATTTATCATTAAGTTTGATGACCAAAATGTACCCATCAGAGGCCTTAAAGGCTGAGCATGACCTTAGAAACGTCAGCATGCTATTCACAATCACAAAATATAGCAGCACAAATATCTCCTGTGTCTTTGTCAATGACTTGCAGCAAATATGAGCATGTTACATGAGTTCCGGTTGTGAGGGTGTACTGCTCCTGTTTTAAACTAATTACCCTTCTAGTTTTATTTCTGCAGGTAGACCTCCTGAGTGAAAACATTTTGACTATTTTTTCATCAGGGGGTCTGTTTGTTATTAAATAAATAAATAAATAAAATTCTCTTTCAATGAGTGTAAAAGAGTAAAAACTAAATATTCCACCCGGGAGGTCAATCTGCGAAAATAAAACTATGGGTAATAAGCTCAAAAGGACACTACTGAATGGAGTCTGTCAGCAATTAGTCCTTAAAGCAATGCCTTAAAATAATGCTAGTATACAGTATAGAACAAGTTCACTTTACATGATCACACTCGTTTCAGTAAATAGATGAATAAAAACAAGACACTGCCCTATTGAATTCTGTCCCATTTAGACTAACATTTGTAGGTCAACTAATACGTTTTAAAATAGTTATATATATTCCTTTCCTAGTCCTTCTACAGAACGTGTTGCACACTTGTCACGTGCTACCTCTCGAGATCTCAGCTGTAAATACCCAGCAATATTGTATTCTTATGTCAAACTAACTCTCCTCACTCTCTCACTTCAGCTAGGAATATTTGAGTCAATTGAAAATTTGATGGCAATGGAAATGTCAAGCAATCGGTCCATGGACCGCATGGTTCATATAGTATCGCCGGAGGACTACATGGTTAATCTGACTTGGGAGGATCTATGGGTGACTGTATCAGACAGTAACGGTACGCCAACGCACTCCTGTCAGGCTTGACCTGGTTTGCTTGACCCAGTCAGGTCTTGGCCATTATGGGTCCCATTGTGAAAAGTCCACGCTTCTTGATGCTCTCGCAGGTAAGAATTTACAAGTCATATTATTAGCACAACATTTTAAATGCAGCTAATTCTCTTATTTTAAGCTATTTTACTTTTGCAACAACAGTTATTGTTATAACAAAATCTAATCAAACACATGCGTTGAAATTTGGATGTAGTGTAAAAATGTAGAGTTTCAACTGGTCCTATCCAAACACAACTTAGTACTGGAAGGATTTTTTTTTGAATCATATACTAGTATTCTGGTGTACGTGATGCGCGCATGACATAGAATGTGAGTAGGTGGTGTATTAGAATTGTGTAGAGAATGAGTGATTAATTAAGGGTTTTTTTTGGAATTTTCCATAAGTGAGGACATTTCCGTTGAGTTTTCCATTTGCAAAGACATTGTCATTCATTTTTTTTCTGTGTGAAGACATTCCCCTAGATGTCCCCAAGTGTGATTTCTTTTGATTTTTCAAAGGGTAAGGACATTTTTGTAAGTTCTAAAAATGTAATACACGAAGTTAAGGGGAGCTTTTCTTGCATAACTAATATTGTTATTCCCTATCAATTACACTAGTTTTCAATTAATTGTTCATTGATTAAAAGAAATTTACGATTGAATAAATGGTCTATCCAATTCTCTAATGTCTAGTTGCAATCTAGAGAATGTGAATCTCAGTTGAACAGTATCATTAGGGTACTTGGTCAGATGAACCATATCAATTTATCAAGAATATATGATACTCATGAATAAAACTATATCAACCTTTGCCTCCCCTTAATTGGTGGATTACTGTTCAGAAATTGCAAAGAAATTTTCCCTCAGATTTTGTAAATGGTCTTCAGTTATAACGTTAATTCTTTACAGGGAGGCTAGAATCAAGCATAAAGCAATGTGGAAATATTTTAGTGAATGGTCGAAAGCAAACTTTATCCTTGGGAACATCAGGAAGAACATTTACACCATAAAATCTGGAATACAAGTATACAAGTTTATTATTATTTTTTAAAGAACCAATAACTCATCCTGACCTTTTGTGCAGGGTTATGTGACTCGAAAAGTGACACCCTAATGTCAACACTGACACTTAAAGAAGCTGTATATTACTCTGCACAACTCCAACTCCCTGATTCTATGTCAAAAGTCAAGAAAAGAGAGAGAGCAGAGGCAACCATAAAGGAAATGGGATTGCAAGATGCAATGAACACAAGAATTGGAGAGCAGAACTCAGAGGGAATCAGTGGTGGCCAAAGGAGAAGAGTTGGCATTTGCATCGAGATCTTGACTCATTCGAAGTTTCTGCTTGTAGACGAGCCAACTAGCAGCCTAGACAGTGCTGCATCATTCCATGTAATGAAAAGGATCGTCAACTTAGCGAAATTTGAGGCTATGAATATTGTTGTGTCGATTCATCAGCCTAGCTGTGAAGTTTTCTGTTCGATTACTTGCGCCCCTGTTTATCTTTAGGTAAAACTGTTTATTTTTTGACCTAGTTCTATGGCCGATGAGGTAAGTCTAATTCAATTTGAGCTTATTATGTGAAGAAAATAATGATCTTCATCACTGATTTTATGCTTCTATTGAGGATATTATAGTAATTCATATGATTTTGTCTTCTTTGCAATTCATAGTGATTCTCTGTCTATGATCTCCTCCTTGTAGCAAAATTATATACGTGTAAGATTAATATGAAGGTGTAACTTTTCATAAGAAAAGAGGTGCATCTTAGGATTGCTTTTCAAATCCTATACCGTGTATGATTGGAAAACTTGTTGAGTTTCATACTTTCATATTCATGACAGTCATATTTGTATACTGGAACCAATTTTTCAAGGAAAAAGGTCGTCAATTTCATCATGAATAAAACTATACTCTGAATTTGATGTATGTGCTACATAACAAGGCAAATACAATTCCATTGAGTTTATGGCCTTTATTTAATCTATATTCTATTTTGAGCGCAGTTCTTTTCATTGAATGGTTTTCCTTGCCCATCAATGGGAAAAAAACAGGACAACAAAACCTTTCCCGTCTTTGTGATAAGATGAGAACAAAAAATAGAAGAGAAAAAACAAATAGAGAGAGATTGCACACACACAAGATTTACTGAGGTTCAGCTCAATTTGAGCCTACGTCCTCACCCGCCTCTTCTTCACCGTTTTCATTAATAATCAAATGAAAGCTTACAAATGGTCTATTCTCAAATTAGTATAACTTAACTTGAGGATCACTTTCTCTCAAACTCACTTGAGGATTACAGGTTGTATGTGGTTCTTGTTCTTGCTTCTTGTTTTCAACATTCACTATCTCCCCTCTATTTGTAGGGAGGATATGTCTCTTGGGTACACCACATTCATTGCATGAAGAAATCCAAAGACCGACCCTTCTTTCTCCTAATGCATGAAGAAAGATAAGCTATTAATGTTGCATGCAGCTAATTTATCATGGGGATGGACCCCGTTCCCATCAATCTCCCCCTCCATCCTCATGAGGAGAAAGTTTTTAAATAGTAGTCATATCTGTCTTTCTTCGGCAGAAGTCATGCTTCTCTTTTGGTAGAGGCTTCGTCATCATGTCAGACGGATTTTGGCTTGTATCAATCTTCTTAATGTGCATAAGATGATTCTCCAAAGCATCACGGATCCAATGAAGACGTACGTCGATATGTTTTGTCCTTGAGTGATAGGTAGCATTTTTACTCAAGTCGATGGCGTTCTGACTGTCACAATATAGAGTGTACTTCTCTTCCTTGAGAGATAGCTCCTTCAGAAAATTCTTTATCCACAAGAGCTCCTTGTTAGCTTCTGTAGCAGCGATATACTCGGCTTCTGTGGTGAATAGAGCGATACATTTTTACAGTTTTGATTGTCATGATACGGCTCCCCCTGCAAAAGTAAATAAGTATCATGATGTGAAGTTTTTTTTGTCCAAGTCACCTGCCATATCAGAATCAGTGTAGCCTTCCAAGATAGGTTTTCCATCTCCAAAACATAAAGAATATTTAGAGGTTCCTCTAAGATATCTTAGGATCCATTTTACTGTTTCCCAATGTTCTTTATCAGAATTGATAAGATAACGACTTACCATTCCAACTGCATATGCTATGTCGGGTCTTATACAAACCATGGAGTACATCAAACTTCCGACGGTCGAGGCAAATGGAATGCTCTTCATCTTCTCCTTCTCACTAAAGGGCTTTGTTGTGTACTTAGCTTAAAATGAGCTGTTAGCGGTGTGCTGGCCGGCTTAGAGTTTAACATATCGAACCTCTCCAGAACACGTTCAATGTATCTTTCTTGTGATAGCCATAACTTTCTCGCACTTCTGTCTCGAAAAATCTTCATTCCTAATATATGTTGTGCTACTCCAAGTCCTTCATGTCAAAGGACTTGCTCAGCTCTTTCTTTAACCTATCAATTTTACACCTATCTTTTCCAACAACAAGCATATCATCAACATATAGAGAGAGAATAATAAAATCATCATCCGAGAATTTTTGGACATAAACACAATGATCTGCAGATGTTCTTTTGTACCCATGGTCAAGCATAAAAGAATCAAACCTTTTATACCATTGTCGTGGTGCCTGCTTGAGTCCGTACAAGCTCTTCTTTAATTTGCAAACCAAGTATTCTTTGTCCTTTACCTTGAAACACTCTGGTTGTTCTATATAGATTTCTTCTGCCAAATCACCATTGAGGAATGTTGTCTTCACATTTAACTGTTCAACTTTAAGATCATGAGAAGCAACAAGACCAAGAATAACCCGAATAGAAGACATCTTTACAACATAAGAAAAAATTTCTTCATAGTCAACACATTGCTTCTGACTGAAACCTTTCATCACGAGGCGAGCTTTGTACTTGACTTGGTCATTTCCTTCATTCTTGATTTTGAATACCTATTTGTTTTTCAAGGCTTTTATGTTCTTATGTAGCGCTACCAAGTCATAAGTGTGATTCTTATGCAAAGAATCCATCTCTTGCATAGCTTTCTTCCACTTTGTACTATCATCATGAACTTGTGCTTCATGGAAATTTTTCGGTTCACCTGTATCTGTTACCATAGTATACTCTGTAGCAGGGTATCTAGTTGAGGGTTATCGTTCTCTCTCCGACCGTCTCAACTGAGGTACTTGTGGTTGATCCATATATGGTGGCTCTGAATATTCATGCTCCCTCTGATCAAAATCTGAGGAACCTGCAATTTCTTCTTCTTGCACATCTTGACAATCATTATTTTCTAGCATGGGAGAATAAAAAACAACTAGTGTAGAGATTTGATCTGGGATGATATGAGTGTTTTGTGGCTCTTTTTTTTTTTAAATCAGCAAATGTTTTATCTTCACAAAAAACATCCCTGCTCCTCACAGTTTTCTTATTTTTAGGATCCCACAACCTATACTCAAATTCATCATTTTCATATCCTGGGAAGATGAATGGAATAACTTTATCATCAAGCTTTGTTTTTTTCTCTTTAGGTACATGTACAAATATCTTGCATCCGAACACCTGCAAGTGAGAATAGGAAATATCATTTCCACTCTAAACTCTTTTAGGAATATCTCCATCCAAGGGAACTGAGGGGGACATGTTTATCAAGTAGCAGACTATTCGCACTGCTTCTCCCCAAAATATTTTTGGTAATTTAGCTAAGGATAGCATACACCTTATCCTTTCCACAATTGTGCGGTTCATCCTTTCTGCAATCCCATTGTGTTGTGGTGTGTGGAGAACAGTCTTTTGGTGTCTAATGTCATATAAAGAATAATAGTCTTCAAACATCTTTGAAGTATACTCACCACCATTATCAGTGTGAATACACTTCAAGAGCTTTCTGGTTTCTCTTTTAACTTTGGTATGAAAGTCTTTGAAAACTTCAAGGACTTGATCTTTGGTTTTTATGACATACACTCACACCTTTCTAGATGCATCATCTATGTAGGTCACAAAGTATGAGGCACCACTAAAGTTTTTTCATTTATGGGTCCGTATACATCCGAATAGACTAAGTCCAATATGTCAGTTTTCTTTTGTTATAATTTTTAACAAAAGCTACCAGGTGTTGTTTCCCAATCAAGCAGTGATCACAGTGAGATTGTGTTGTACATTGCATGGATGGAAGTAGTTATCGCCTTGCGAGAGTTTGTAGCCCTTTCTCTCTCATGTGGCCAAGCCGCTTGTGCCACAAATCCATAGAGGTACCTTGTTCCAAGTTCATCATTCTCTAAGTGAAACTGAGTCTTATAGAGAGTGCAACACTTCTTTCCTCTCGCTAATACAAGTGATCATTTGGTAAATTTCCAACATCCTTTACCAAAGTTGCTTGTGTATCTTTCTTCATCAAGCTTGCCGGTGGAGAGAAGATTGAGACGAAGATCAAGTACAAATCTAACATCTTCACGAAGCGAAGTAGTCCTTCCTGGGAGTAGCATGGTAGGAAGCACCAGAATCAATCACCCATTCCGAGTCTTGGCAAGTGAGATTTGCACAGTCTTCTTCACATGCCTAGAAAGACACAATTTTATTGTCACTGACAACGGCTGTACTTTCATTCATTTTTTGTTTTTCATTGGTCTTTCCTTCATTTTGTTCTCGTTTGAGCTTGCGGCATTCCCGTTTTATGTGTCAATTCTTTCCGTAGTGATAGCAACTAATGTCCTTTCTAGCCTTTGATTTTCCTCTTGACTTGTCTCGATTCTGAGACTGTCGATATTTGCTCCTTCCCCTGTTTTTAGTAACAAGAGCATGAGAATGGGAGGATCCGGATGACTTTCTTTGTATTTCTTCATTCAAGAGGCTGCTTGTAACTTGATTCATGGATACAACTCCGTCAGGTGCAGAGTTACTAAGAGACACCACCGTTGTCTCCCAACTATTTGGTAATGAGCTAGGCAAAAGAAGGGCTTGAAGCTCATCTTCCAACACCATCTTCATGGCTGTGACCTGATTTATAGTATTTTGAATTTCATTCAAATGTTCAAATATAGAATCACATTCCTTGAACTTGAGATTGACAAGCTTCCGAATCAAGAAAGCTTTGTTACCGGCGGTCTTTCTTTCGTAGAGATCAAGTTTCTTCCACAAGCTGTTCGATGAAGTCTCATTTGACATATGATGGAATACAGTGTCATCCACCCATTACCGAATGGTGCTGATGGTTTTTCGGTCGAGCTTCTTCCAATCATCCGTCGTCATGGACTCTGGCTTGGAGGATTCACCTTCAACTGGAGCATAGAGGTCCTTGCAATATAGAAGATCCATCATCTTTGCCTTCCATATCATCCACTTGCGGCCATTCAAACTGATCATTCGAACGCCGCCGATGGGAGTCTTCATCTCAACACAAGAAGATTAGCAACCATGCTCTGATACCACTGTTGGGAAAAAAACATGACAACAAAACCTTTCTCGTCTTTGTGATGAGATGAGAACAAAAAATAGAAGAGAAAAAACAAACAGAGAGAAAGATTGCACACACACAAGATTTACCGAGGTTCAGCTCAATTTTAGCCTACGTCCTCACTCTCGCCCATTCTTCACTGTTTCCATTAATAATCAAATGAAAGCTTATAAATGGTCTTCTCTCAAATTAGTATAACTTAACTTGAGGGTCATTTTCTCTCAAACTCACTTGAGGATTACAGGTTGTATGTGGTTCTTGTTCTTGCTTCTTGTTTTCAACCTTCACCATATCCTCTCTATTTATAGGGAGGATATGCCTCTTGGGTACACCACATTCATTGCATGGAGAAGTCCAAAGACCAGCCCTTCCTTCTCCCAATGCATGGAGAAAGATAACCTATTAATGTTGCATGTAGCTAATTTATCATGGGGATGGACCCCGTTCCCATCACTCACAACAATAAATAAAGACTTCAATAAGATAAAAAGAAATTTACTCCCTATATTTTAACTCAAGTACTCACTCAAATAAATATATTTGTACTCTAATGTGTCCAACAATTTCATTTATGGAGATGTTATATGTTGAGCAGGAGACTGAAGAAGGTCAATATAACAACTGCTTGGTCGCGAGACTCGCGACTGAAGCCATTGACATACTCACAAGGTAATGTAAATTGTCAAATACTTGCCAAGAAATAGCAATGCAAGTAGCTCAAGTAAACAAAATGGTAATCTAAATATTTGGTTAAGCATTAGATGTTGCTAGCTAATAATTTTATTCTCTTTATTTACTTATTTACCAGATAAGTAAATTTCAAAGTACTTTTTATTCCATAACCGAAAATTTGATGACTATTTTGCAGAACGGAGATCTAGTTAAAAAGAGGAATCAAGCTCGTTTGATTACTCAATGCAGTGTCCTCGCAAAGAGATATTTTGTGAACATGTACAAAGATCTTGGCTGTTATTGGTTGCGTCTTGCAATTTATTCTGCATTGTGTTTGAGCATTGGTACAATATTCCATAATATGGGCACAGATTATGGCTTAATTCAGGTAGGAAAAAGAAAAAAAATGAATTTTTTTGCTATGCTTAACTAAATTTGCCGATATAAATTACTTGATGGACTTGCACGTTATTGATAACTCTCAGACCAGAAAATCAGCTCTCATGCTCATAGCTGGATTCTTGACGTTTATGGGAATTAACGGATTTCCTTCATTGTAGAAGAGATGAAGGTCAGTAAACATTTCTCAAATTAGTTGAAGATAATTGGAATTTTTATTGCATGATGCACAGCAGTTTTTGAACTGTGCTTGAAAACAATGTCATGAAAACATTAGCAAACATTTTCAATGTAATAATAGAAAGCTGCCAGGAAACAGGCTTTTCTGTGCTTTCCTCTGAAGACATTCTGATATTCTTGATTGTGCTACTTTGGGAAATAAAAATTAAAGGAGAGGAGTTCAATCGGAGATCAGACATTGCTACAATAATCTTAAAATCCACTCACTACCTTGATTACGCTTCTATTCTGTCAATGCTTAAGACTTCTCCTTATTCCATTCTGCCAATGCTTGAGATTTTTTTATTATTTCAATTTGTCAAATGTTTAAGAATTTTACCTGTTCCATTCTATCAATGTTCCAGAAATTTGTTTGTTCTGTCACTGATAATGTTAAGGATACTAGCTCAAAGTCAGATCAGCCTTTAATGTGACCTGTCATTTCTAAAAAATTCATGACATAATATTTTAACCCAGTTGAGCTCCCATGATAGTTTCTCACAGTATTCCCACTTTAACCTTAGCAAATAATGTTTGGAAAATTGCCATGGGGAGTTGATATACTTTGAGTTTCAGGATTTTACTTACTCCATTCCGTCAATATTTTAGATATTTTCATATTTCATTCTATCAATATTTCAGATATGTGGACAAGAAAGACTAAACGGGCGCTATGGAGTAACTGCATTCATCATCAGCAACACAAAATCTTCTGCTCCTTACCTCTTCATCGTCTCATGAATAATCCCCACATCCTAAGCCTACTGTTTTATCGGCCTTCAACTGGGTGTTGATCACTTTGCCTTCTTCTGCCTAATTCTATATGCATGCATGCTATTTTTTGTCGAAAGTTTAATGATGATCGTTGCAAGCATTGTGCCTAACTATCTCATGGGTATAATCATTGGCGCCAGTATACAAGCCAACGTGATACTTTGTGCAGGATTTTTCAGGCAAAGGAATGATTTTGCCAAGACCCATATGGAGATTCCAATGTACAATATTGCAATCCATAAGTATGCGAATCGAGGATAAGAATGAGTTCAGTAGCTGGGCTAAGTTTTGAGAATGAAGGTGGAAATGTGCACGTTATAACTCGGGAACACGGGAACAGGTTGTTCGGGAGTTCTGGGAGGTTATTCTAAGTGGGTTGATCTTGAGATTTTGATGGGGATGGTGATTTTGTATAGGGTACTGTTTTTGGTTATTGTGGAAGTGAGGACACGAAGCCTTTGTTGAGAGCTGTTTTGAGTGTGCAACATGAGCAAGGGGCACAAGTTATGGAGATGCAGAGTTCGAATTCATGTTCAACTGAGGACAGCATTAATTCCTTGGTTGAAGTATTACCGTCAAAGATTACCGAAGTTAGATACTGGGGAAGTAAAAAAATAAAAAGTGTTAAGTATGCCAGGATATGATGTAAACCTTTCAAAATATTTTATGAAAGGTAATTTTGTGAGGCGTCTTATATTAGTAATCATACTTCATTTTTGTGAGGAATATTGTAAGTAATCATACTTCCACCTCTCTCCGATCTCTTCCTAGGTTTCTGTTTGCAAATTCTGTTAGTTGGGGTGGATACAAACCTCCGGCGGAGGAGCTCCGACGAGCTCCAGATTGATGCAAGGCGAGCGTCGACTCAGTGAATTCGACGACGAACGCGATGGTGGCAGAGCGAACGCGACCCTCGGCTATGCGAACGCAATCCTCGGTGTTCGAGCGCTCGACCTTCGCGTCAGGCGATGACGACCATCGCGTCTTCGCCTCCCACCCTCGCGTCGGACATCCGCTGGCGACAGGCTGTCGCCAGCTCACGAATCTCGGCTATAAAAGCCCCCCCTTCGATGCCCTAGATCGCTGCTCCTCCTCCCCGATTTTATTTCTGGCGGCGGATGCCCTAACGCAGCAAGCGTTCCCCCTTTGAAATCGCAGCAGCGATTTAACTTCCCAAATCTCCAGCTCTCATTTGGTTTGAGGGGAGATTAAGAAAAGGGATTTAAGAAGAGAGAGAAAAGAGAAGAGGGGATTTAAGTGTGGGTATTAAACACTGTAGCTACAGTGTTTGTTTGAGGAATCTCAGTTTAGAGATTTGCTCTTAATTTGTAATTTCTTGTTAGATTAAATAAGAAATTAACTGTGTGGCTCCCGAGGACGTAGGCAGTTGCCGAACCTCGTAAATCTTGTGTACTGTTCTCTATTCTGCGTTCTTCGTTGCATTAGGGATTTCGGCCTTTAAACTCCCAACAACTGGTATCAGAGCGTGAAACGATCTAGAGGAAGTCAGATTCAAGTGGGAGCCATGGCCGCAGATGAGCCCGCTTAATACATAAAATCATCTAAACATGTTTGTTTTATTTTATCCTTAGTTGTCGGGCCTGTTTGGATTTGTAGGGGGTGAAGGGAAGTTAAGAGAAACTGAGTGAAGGGAATGGAAGGGAAGGGAAGGGAATTCTCTTCCCCTTGGTTACACCGCAATTTGGGGGTAATAATTTTTATACTATTAGGAGGTGAACCAAGGGGAACTAGGGTGAATTAACTTTACTTCCTATGTGTTCCCAAACAAGGTGAATGGAGGTGAATGGTTCCCCTAACTTCCCTTCCCCTTGGTTACACCCCAATTTGGGGGTAATAATTTTTATACTATTAGGGGGTGAACCAAGGGGAACTAGGATGAATTAACTTCTCCTCCTAAGTGTTCCCAAACAAGGTGAATGGAGGTGAATGGTTCCCCTAACTTCCCTTCACTTTCATTCCCCTCAATCCAAACAAGACCTTAAAGAAGCCAAAAAAAATTGTACTATTATTAAAGAGGGGCTATTTACATATTAGTCCCTAAGATCTTCAATGTTCCCACATTAGTCTCTTAAATCTTTGAAATTGTGCGCACATCCCTCAACTCATAAAGCGTCTTACAATTAGGTCCTTAATGACCAAAATACCCTTCAACTAATGTTTTTTTAACAAGAGGGGCTCCAAGGAGAACATGAAGTGAGGGGCATTTTGGTCATTAAGGGACCAAATTAAAACACCCCTTGGGATTTGAGGGACTATTGCGGTCTTATTGAAGATACGAGAGACTAACAGCCGTCGGTTTGGTCTCCAAGTGGGAGATTGTTAGTTGGGGTGGATACAAACCTCCGGCGGAGGAGCTCCGACGAGCTCCAGATTGATGCAAGGCGAGCGTCGACTCAGTGAATTCGACGACGAACGCGATGGTGGCAGAGCGAACGCGACCCTCGGCTATGCGAACGCAATCCTCGGTGTTCGAGCGCTCGACCTTCGCGTCAGGCGATGACGACCATCGCGTCTTCGCCTCCCACCCTCGCGTCGGACATCCGCTGGCGACAGGCTGTCGCCAGCTCACGAATCTCGGCTATAAAAGCCCCCCTTCGATGCCCAATCTCGGCTATAAAAGCCCCCCCTTCGATGCCCTAGATCGCTGCTCCTCCTCCCCGATTTTATTTCTGGCGGCGGATGCCCTAACGCAGCAAGCGTTCCCCCTTTGAAATCGCAGCAGCGATTTAACTTCCCAAATCTCCAGCTCTCATTTGGTTTGAGGGGAGATTAAGAAAAGGGATTTAAGAAGAGAGAGAAAAGAGAAGAGGGGATTTAAGTGTGGGTATTAAACACTGTAGCTACAGTGTTTGTTTGAGGAATCTCAGTTTAGAGATTTGCTCTTAATTTGTAATTTCTTGTTAGATTAAATAAGAAATTAACTGTGTGGCTCCCGAGGACGTAGGCAGTTGCCGAACCTCGTAAATCTTGTGTACTGTTCTCTATTCTGCGTTCTTCGTTGCATTAGGGATTTCGGCCTTTAAACTCCCAACAACTGGTATCAGAGCGTGAAACGATCTAGAGGAAGTCAGATTCAAGTGGGAGCCATGGTCGCAGATGAAGGGAAAATAAGACTTGAGAAATTTGATGGAACAGATTTTGGATTCTGGAAAATGCAGATAGAGGATTATCTGTATCAGAAAAATCTGTATCAACCACTATCGGGGAAGAAGCCGGATTCTATGAAGGAAGAAGAGTGGAACCTTCTAGATAGACAAGCCCTCGGAGTTATCAGATTGACGTTGACTCGCAATGTTGCGTTCAACATAGCGAAGGAGAAGACCACGGCAGGTCTTATGGCAGCACCAGCCGCGAAGTTCATTTGATGCGGCGGTTATTCAATCTGAAAATGGCGGAAGGCGCGTCAGTAGCACAACACCTCAATGAACTTAATACGGTTACAACCCAATTGAGTTCAGTTGAGATTGAGTTTGATGATGAAGTTCGGGCGTTGATACTTTTGTCTTCCCTACCAGAGAGTTGGAACGCTACAGTCACAGCTGTGAGTAGCTCGTCGGGAAAGAAAAAGTTGAAGTTCGGCGACGTTCGTGATTTGGTTCTCAGCGAGGAGATCCGACGGAGAGAGACGGGTGAAGCTACAACCTCTTCAGTATTGCATACAGAGTCAAGAGGTAGAAATTCAACCAGAGGAAACGGACGAGGAAAATCAAACTACAGAGGTAGATCAAAGGACAGGAGGTCCAAATCAAGGAATCCAAGCAACAGCTCGAAGGCTATCGAGTGTTGGAATTGTGGAAAGACCGGGCATTACAAGAATCAGTGCAAGAGTGCACAGAAGGAGAAGGAAGCGAAGGCAGAGGTGAATGTCACCTCCACTTCAGGAGGAGACGACGCATTGATATGCTCTTTGGAGAGCAAGGAGGAATCTTGGGTGTTAGATTCAGGAGCGTCGTTCCATGCTACCTCTCAGAAAGAATTCTTCGAGAAATATACCCCCGGAAAACTTGGATACGTATATCTTGGTGATGATCAACCATGTGCTATTGTGGGCAAAGGCGTGGTGAAAATTAAGTTAAACGGGTCAGTATGGGAGCTGAAGGATGTCAGGCATATTCCCGACCTGAGAAAGAATTTAATATCCGTAGGCCAGTTGGCTGGCGAAGGATACACCACAACCTTCCATGGAGATGATTGGAAGATCTCAAAGGGCGCAATGACAATTACCGGAGGCAAGAAGACTGGTACCCTGTATATGACAGCAGGTGCACATTGTTCGATCTCAGTTGCAGCTAGCAATGAGACCTCAAAGCTGTGGCACCAGAGACTCGGTCATATGAGTGAAAAGGGGATGAAAATCATGCACACAAAGGGAAAACTCCCAGGACTGCAGTCAGTGGAGATGGATATGTGTGAAGAATGTATACTTGGAAAGCAGAAGAGAGTCAGCTTTCAGACAAGTGGCAGAACCCCCAGGAAGCAGAAGCTAGAGCTCGTTCACTCAGATGTTTGGGGACCAACCACCACTGCGTCGATTGGTGGGAAACACTACTTCGTGACTTTTATCGATGATCACTCTCGGAAAGTGTGGGTCTACTTTCTGAAGCATAAGTCAGAAGTATTTGAGGCTTTCAGGAGATAGAAAGCTATGGTCGAGAATGAGACCGGTCTGAGAATAAAGAAGCTCAGGACCGACAATGGCGGTGAGTATGAAGACACCGGATTCAAGAAGTTCTGCTATGAGCACGGGATCAGAATGGAGAGAACCGTGCCCGGCACGCCTCAGCAAAATGGTGTAGCTGAGCGGATGAACCGAACGTTGACAGAGAGAGCCAGAAGCATTCGAGTACAATCAGGCCTACCGAAGCAGTTCTGGGCAGAAGCGGTCAACACAGCAGCTTACTTGATCAACCGAGGTCCATCGGTTCCATTGGAGCACAGAATACCAGAGGAGGTATGGTACGGAAAGGAGGTAAAACTCTCACATCTTAAAGTTTTCGGTTGTGTAGCTTACGTGCATATTAGTGATCAAGGCAGGAATAAGCTTGATCCCAAGTCAAAGAAATGCACTTTCATCGGCTATGGTGAAGATGAGTTCGGCTACCGCATTTGGGACAACGAAAACAAGAAGGTGATCCGGAGCAGAGATGTGATATTCAACGAGAAGGTGATGTACAAGGACATGCACAAGACAGATGACTCAGAGAGCGAGTCAATATTTGTAGATGCAGATGATGTCCCGAGTAACCTCTCGGAAGAACCCAATGCAGAGGGTCCTCAGCAAGAAGAGCCTGTTGGACAAGATGGTGCGCAGGAGCCCGACGCACCAGCTCCGATATTAAGAAGATCTTCTCGTCCTCCTGTACCCAACAGGAGATACATGAACTATCTGTTGTTGACAGATGGTGGGGAGCCTGAAAGCTTTGATGAAGCTTGTCAGTGTGGAGATGCGAGCAAGTGGGAGCTTGCAATGAAAGATGAGATGAAGTCTCTCATATCAAACCAGACGTGGGAACTAGCTGAGTTGCCCACGGGTAAGAAGGCACTCCACAACAAATGGGTGTACCGGGTGAAAGAGGAGCAGGATGGTTCCAGAAGATATAAAGCCCGGCTAGTTGTCAAAGGTTTCCAGCAGAAGGAAGGAATTGACTACACCGATATTTTCGCTCCCGTGGTGAAGCTAAATACTATCAGGACCGTGATGAGTATTGTAGCAATTGAAGATCTTCATCTCGAGCAGTTAGACGTGAAGACGGCGTTTCTTCACGGAGATCTAGAAGAGGAGATATACATGCACCAGCCAGAAGGTTTCTCAGAAGAAAAGAAGAAAAAGAACCTGGTGTGCAGACTCAAGAAGAGCTTGTATGGCCTGAAACAAGCCCCAAGACAGTGGTACAGAAAGTTTGACGGCTTCATGCACAAGGAAGGTTTCCAGAAGTGCAACGCCGACCACTGTTGCTACTTCAAAAGATATCAGTCCAGCTATATCATCCTACTGCTGTATGTTGATGATATGTTGGTTGCAGGAGCAGATATGGAGGATATCAAGAGTTTGAAGCAGCAGCTGTCAAAGGAGTTTGACATGAAGGACTTGGGTCCAGCGAAGAAGATCCTTGGAATGCAAATCACGAGAGATAAGAAGAGAGGTCTCTTGCAGTTATCTCAGACGGAGTACATCAACCGTGTTTTGCAGAGATTCAACATGGGCGACGCCAAGCCTGTGAGCACACCCTTGGCCAGTCATTTTCGCTTATCGAAGGATCAGTCTCCTCAGTCAGAAGAAGAGAAAGAGAGTATGGCTCAGGTACCTTACGCCTCAGCTATCGGAAGCTTGATGTACGCTATGGTCTGTACGAGACCAGATATTGGCCATGCAATGGGAGTGGTCAGCCGGTTTATGTCGAATCCAGGAAAAGCTCATTGGGAAGCGGTCAAGTGGATTCTGAGATATCTACGAGGCACCACACAGAAGTGTTTGCACTTTGGTAAGGGAGAGGTAGAAGTGCAAGGGTACGTAGATGCAGACTTCGGCGGCGAAGTTGATCACCGAAGAAGCACCACCGGCTATGTATTCACCGTTGGAACTACAGCTGTTAGTTGGATGTCACAGGTACAGAAGATCGTTACCCTATCCACTACAGAAGCTGAGTACGTTGCAGTGACTGAAGCCAGTAAAGAGATGATATGGCTTCAAGGTTTGTTGACAGAGCTGGGATTCAAACAGGAGAAGAATGTTTTGCACAGTGATAGCCAGAGTGCGATACACTTGGCGAAGAATTCAGCATTTCATTCCAGAACGAAGCATATTGCGCTTCGGTACCACTTCATCAGATCCCTGTTGGAAGATGACGTGTTGAAACTGGAAAAGATTCCAGGAAGTAAGAATCCAGCAGACATGTTAACAAAGACGGTGACAGTTCAGAAACTGGAGTTGTGCGCAACTTCAGTTGGCCTTCATGCATAGATGATGAGGGCGGAGCCACACAGGAGAGGAGCGTGATGAGATAGCCCGTCGGCGTCGGTTTGGTCTCCAAGTGGGAGATTGTTAGAATTGGGGGTGGAAACCAACCTCCGCCGGCGACGAGGAGCTCTGACGAGCTCGGAGATGACGCTGGCGAAATCGACGGCGAACCCCCAGGCGAGCTCGAGCCCCGCAGTCCACGAACGCAACCCCTCGATGAACGCGACCTTCGACGAACGCAACATTCGACGAACGCAACCCCCCGACGAACGCAACCCTCGACGAACGCAACCCCTTCGACGAACGCGACCATCGCGTTTTTGGCACCGAACCGCTGGCGACAGGCTGTCGCCAGCCTGTCAACTTCTCCTATAAAAGAAACCCGATGCCCTAGGGTTTTTTTTTCTTTCGGTGTGGTGGCCGAAGCCTTTTTTCCCCCTTTCGATTTTCTTCTGGTGGCGGCGGAAAACCCCAAACGCAGCAGCGTTCTTTCTCCTAAAATCGCAGCAGCGATTTTCATTTAATTCCCAGGCTTCAACAGTGGTTGAGAGGGATTTAAGAAGAGAGAGAAAAGAGAAGAGGGGACTTTATTGTGGGTATTAACACTGTAGCTACAGTGTTTATTTGAGAAATCTCAGTTTTGAGATACGCTCCTAAATTGTAATTTCTTGTTTAATTAATAAGAAATTATCTGTGTGGCTCCCGAGGACGTAGGCAGTTGCCGAACCTCGTTAAATCTTGGTGTACTTTTTTCCATACTGCGTTTCTGTTGCATTAGGGGTTTCAGCGTTAAATTCCCAACAACTGGTATCAGAGCGTGAAACGATCTAGAACAAGTCAGATTCAAGTGGGAGCCATGGCCACAGATGAGGCAAAAATGAGACTTGAGAAATTTGATGGAACAGATTTCGGATTCTGCCTCAGGATATGTTTCCTGAGTCTGTACTCCCTCAGACTCCCGGGAACGGTTATTTTGAAGGTGCGTGCCTCTTCTCAAGCTAACTATAGGACTAGCCAATTCCTTGACTAATGCAACTATAATATGATGTTTCTGTTTTGTGCCTAACAGGGGCTTTTGTTGAGGCTGACCCTGTTGAGCCGGCTGTACGACCAACTCCACCAGTCGATGCAGCTACAGTCCTTACATCTCCACCACCCCCAGTGACTCGAGGGGGAGGAGGTATAATTTAATTAACTGAGCAAAGCCATTCATTTCCTTATTGAGGCTTTTGACGAATTTCTCTTCTTTGTGTAGGGCTTCCTTCTCAGCTTCATGTCCTCGTTAAGGAGTTGTTATCGGGGAATGACCCTGAGAAGATCATCATCAGCGTAGAAGTCCGCTCTTATTTCTCCTCCCTGACTGCTATAATTGGCAAACTCCTCCACGACGGACTTTCTCTTCGCCAATTTAAGCCCTACCTCGATTCCAAGATAAATTTGATTAGGGACATAGGATGTCCGGATCTGGCGACGGCTATGGTTGATGACCTTGATCGCTTAGAGCGTGAGCTTCAGATGTTTCATGAGCTCCGGGATACAGGTGCCTCTTCATTCGTTGCTGCCGAGTTGGATGCTCGCTTACAGACATGGCGCAGTACTCGGATGGTTGCCGAGCTCGAGATTCAGGTGCAGCGGGGCCGAATAGATCGAGTTGAGGCTGACCTTGCCACTAGATCATCTTCACTTGAGGAGCTTGATTCTCAGATAGATCAGCTCCGACGAGAACTCCGTGAGAAGGAAGACGCGAAGATGCAAAATCAGCAAGCACATGCTGCTTTATCTGATGAGCTGAAGTCCTTGAAGCAGACACTGGCTGAGACAGAGGAGGTTGCTGTGAGGACTTTAGCCGCGAACGAAGAGTCTGTCAGAGCTGAGTTGCAGGAGGAGCTTAGACGCTCTTATGATGAGAAGCTGTCTGAATTCAGTCAGCAGGTTCTTAGCCATGGGCTTGATGTATGTGCTAAGGGAATGAACTCCCTTAGACTTCGTGCTATGATGTCGAATACATAGACTTCGCCATTGTTACGGGAATAGGCTACCCGGCGACACGTGTTAGGTGTTGACTTTAGGATTTTTGGCTAACCCCCAGCCTTCAACGGGTTTGATTAGCCTTTACCGACTACCGTTTGAGTCGGGCTAGCATGCGGATTGTTTAAATCCGTTCGCATGTAACGTTATGCTCGGAGATTGAATTCTCCGAGACTTTGTGCTATGATGTCGAATACATAGACTTCGCCATTGTTACGGGAATAGGCTACCCGGCGACACGTGTTAGGTGTTGACTTCAGGATTTTTGGCTAACCCCCAGCCTTCAACGGGTTTGATTAGCCTTTACCGACTACCGTTTGAGTCGGGCTAGCATGCGGATTGTCTAAATCCGTTCGCATGTAACGTTGCGCTAAGGGAATGAACTCCCTTAGACTTTGTGCTATGATGTCGAATACATAGACTTCGCCATTGTTACGGGAATAGGCTACCCGGCAACACGTGTTAGGTGTTGACTTTATCCCTACTTAGGTTTTGGGATAAAATACCCCAGACTGGTATTCTGGTGTCTTTTTCTACGGCGAAAGACTAAACCGGCGACGCGTGTTAGGCGTCGGCATATCCTTTCTTAGGATTCGGGATGAAATTCCCCATGCGTGTAAGGCATGGATTTTGGTGTTATTAATAACAACCTGCCACAATGTTGAATATGTGGACGGGTGTTCTTTTTAACGGTTAAGAACTAACCGGCAGCGCGGGTTAAGCGCAGACTTATCCTTGCTTAGGTTTCAGGATAAAATACCCCAGAATCGGACTCTGGTGTCTTTTTGTGCGGAAAAAGACTAAACCGGCAGCGCGTGTTAGGCGCAGACTTATCCCTGCTTAGGATTCGGGATAAACTTCCTAGGATGAATCCTAAATTGACAAATTTTGAAAAGAGCGGTGCGGGAAAGGAAGAATTTTATATTCTATTTCCCGGTCTTCTTTTAAGGTGAAGGCAAACCCGAAAATAAGGAAGGAAGAATTGGATTTCTACTCCTAGAATCTGGAAAATCTAGATAAACTTGCCTTTTATAGGATTGGTTATCTAAATTGGAAAAAAGATTTCTTCGTTTATCGAAGTGAAGTTTCAACTTTGGCTATAACCGCGAGAAGATTTAACCAAAGAGAAGAGAAAGGAGTTCTTTCATTTATCGAAAGGAGACTCCGAACTGAAATGAAATTTCAACTTAGGTTATGACCATGAGAAGGCTTAACCAAAGAGAAAAGAATGGAGTTCTTTCGTTTATCGAAAGGGGGCTCCGAACTGAAAGTGGACCTCTTATTCATGGAAAGAGTCAAGAGGGCCAGATGGATATTTTTGGTGGACTCACTGTCAATTGAAATTGATCAGTGAGGGATTTTGGTGGTGACAATGATTTTGGGTTATCCTCTAGAATATTAAGTGTAATATTCTTCAAGGAACTTCCCGGTAAATGGGTTATCCTGAACATACTAGGGATAGTATTTTTTCAGGAACTTCCCATTTATTGGCATTAATTGCCTGGCGCCCTCTTGAGTAATCAGGCGATATGCGCCGTTTGAATAGACTGTGTCTATTACAAACGGTCCTTCCCATTTGGGTTCGAATTTACCTTTCTTCTTGGAAGTGAGGATTATTGGTCGGCGAGCAGCGAGGACCAGATCTCCTTCCTTGAAGCTTCTCTGTCGGACTCTTTTGTTAAAAGCCCTAGACATCCTGGCCTGATAAAACTCAATTTGCTGTTGAGCTTCCAAGCGCTTTTCATCCAGCCTCTCAAGCTCTTCGAGACGCTTCTGATGCTGTTCTTCTGTCGTCATCTCTGTTGCGAGGGCGATCCGAAGGGATGGAATCTGAATTTCCAGCGGTAGCACAGCTTCACATCCGTACACCAGCGAATACGGGGTGGCACCTGTGGGCGTGCGTATGGTGGTGCGATAAGCCCAGAGTGCTTCACCGAGTTTATCGTCCCAGTCTCGTTTATTGGTCTTCACGAGCTTTGACAGGATCTTAATGATCGTTTTGTTAAACGCTTCAGCTAATCCATTCGCAGCGGGATAATAAGCTGTCGACGAAACATCTTCAATTTTGAACTTGTCGCAGAACCTGACGAAGGCGTTGCTTATGAACTGCGGACCGTTGTCATGAATGATCCGTCTTGGCACGCCGTGTCTGTATATGACATGATGCTTGATAAAATTGATGACGTTGTTCGTCTTCACTTCTTTAAGCGGAATCGCTTCAGCCCACTTTGAGAAATAGTCCGTGATTGCGAGGATGAATCGATCGCCTTTGACTGAAGGGGGAAAAATAGGACCGACAATGTCCATACCCCATGTCTCGAACGGCCAAGACGTAATTGACACGTGCAACTGCTCTGGTGGTTGATGCATATAATTTGCATGTATTTGACATGCATGACACTCTCTGGCATATTCGATTGCGTCACGAACCATCGTTGGCCAGAAATACCCCATTCTTCTGATGCGATCATACAGTTTGGGACCAGGCTGATGCGCACCACATTCTCCTTCGTGTGCTTCCTTAAGAACTTCTTCTGCTTCTTTGTTCGAAAGGCATCGGAGTAACAAACCATCGTACCCTCTACGGTATAACGTATGGGTCTCGGTATTATAGAAGAATCTTGGTGCTCTTCGGCGGATTGATTCTCTTTCTTTTACATCCTCTGGCAAAATACCGTATTGGACGTAGTCGATGATAGGAAAGCGTCAATCTCGGGACTCAGACCCAATTTGAGTTGAATTCACCTCTTTGGCGCTCATATTTCTATCATCTTCCTGTTCAATCTCCATACTGTATATGGGTATGCAGAGTTGATGCGTCCTCACCATGACCAAGAGTTCAGTTTCGGGAGGTTGTGCAAGTGATACCGCTAACGCTGTCAGTGCATCCGCATAAGCGTTCTGGAGGCGGGGGATGTATTCGATAAAGAATTCTTCAAAAGATTCTGCCATTCTGATGGCCTCCTGGTGGTATGGGATCAGGTCAGGATTCCTGACTTCATACTCTCCGCGAACTTGGTTGACTATCAGTTGAGAATCCCCAAAAGCTTCGAGATATTCGACCCCCAGCTCCTTGGCAAAACTGAGTCCAATGAGCAGTGCGTTGTACTCTGCTACGTTATTGGAGCACGGACTAGTCAATGAATAAGCCCGAGGCATCACATGTTTTCCCGGAGAGATTAAGACAACCTCAACCCCAGAGGAAACAGTAGAACCTCCCGGGGTTATTACCTTATTAACTGCCCTTGAAGCACCATCGAAATATAATTGCCATACTTGTTGGTGTGACATCGTGTTAACCTCGTGGGTTTCATCCGGCAAGTCATCGTATACTTCTGCCGTATCTGTGGTCGGGTTTGCCGCCAAAAGATCACAAATCGCTTGTCCTTTAATCGACTTCTGCTGTTTGAAGTGCAAATCATACTGGGATAAGAGAAGGGCCCACTTCGCTAACCGCCAATTCATAGAGGTTGGTTGCGTCATAAATACCCGTACTAGATTTACGTTGGAAATGACGTAAATCGTCTGTCCTACCAAGTAATGCCGCATCTTTTGCATTGTGAATA
>NC_033796.1:6208007-6210507 GCF_001876935.1 Asparagus officinalis
TTATCCAATCACATATTTCTTCCTGGATATGGAAAACCTTTGAATAATTCAAACAAACTTCGTCCAATTTCTAGGTTCATTGCTCGTATCCTAGCCTATAACTTGTTTCTAAAAACTGGAAGTTTTTATTTTATTTCCCTAGAATTAGCAAAAGCTCTATATGCTATTATGGGAAATATTCAAGTTAATTGGGCTGAGGTTTATTTTGACAATTTTCTGACCATTCCTAGAGGATTTCTTCCTTATGGTGCATTCCTGACTAAGATCTTTGACAAATTCCATGTCGATCTCAAATCTGAAAAATCTGTTGTTCGTTCAATTGAATTTTTTGATTCAAATGCCCTAACTAGGATGAAATTGACAAATTTTGAAATCCAAGATCACAATCCTCCTCAAAATGAACCTGAACTTCAACAAGAAAAAATTCCACAAACCTCAACTAGTCAAGCACCACAATTTCCTACTGAACCTTCATGTTTTTCAGACGTGCAATACAATACTTTGAGTGCACATATCCTAGAACTGGAAACTGGTCAAAGAGCTCTATATGCACAGAACAGATATATCATCAGTAATCAAGAAGATCTAATCAAAAAGTTTGAAGATTTGGACTCAAAGCTTAATTCGTATTTTCAAGGCCAACAACCTCCTCCAGCACCTTAGGATTTGTTTCTGTTATTTGTCAAAACAATTATGTTATTATGTTTAAAACTATGTGGTTGTGTTGCTATTATGTCAAGTTTGCTACAATATGACTGTGTGTTAAGTTTGTTACTATGTTAAGTTTACTATTTGAATTGCTACTATTTTGGTTAGTTAATATAACTGCTATATATTTTAAACAGATCATGGTGATGAATATTGTGGAACTTGTGGTCTTTATGGCAAGTCTTTGCCTACCAATATGGATGGGTGAAGTTATGGACTATGTTCATAACCTAGATGATTTGTTTGAAGTGTTAGCTCATGTTGAAGAAATTATGTTATGTTTAGATTCCTCTTTTTGTTAATAACAAAGGGGGAGAAATAGTTAAGTTTTGTGTTTTTTTTATTATGAATGTTAAAAACTTTGCATATATACAGGGGGAGTAAGTATTATATGTTTTAATTTGTAATATGATGCATAAATTATTTGTTATCATCAAAAAGGGGGAGAATGTTGAATATCATTTCTCCAAGATAATGTTTTGATGATAACAATCTATATTGTGTGTGCACTAACTTTCATATGCAGATTTTAATATCAGAATATGTACAAGTGCAAGTGGATATCAAGGCATTTTGAAGTGAAGAAAATGAAGAACAAAAGATAATGTATTTGAATTTTTCTTTACTTAGAATATTTGTACAAGCCTTGATCACACACACGCACACACACACAATTTTAGAACACACTAACACAGGCTTAGTGTGTTGGTTAACTATAGAAATCCCCTATGTTAACCATTAGAATAGTAGTTAAAACTTAATTATAAAAACTCATTATTTCTGAATATTTGATCTTAATAGTCGACTAATTAGGATAATAGTCGACTACTCATGTAAAAAACTCAAATACATAATTCTGTCAATTTACAGTATAATCGACTAATAGTGATTATAGTCGACTACTTAAGTGTTTGACAGAAACATAAGTTTCTGTGTTTTTACAGTATAGTCGACTAATGTCAATAGTAGTCGACTACTGAACTCAAATTTTATTTTATCAGTTTATGTCAAAATACAGTGTAGTCGACTAATGGGCTTTGTAGTCGACTACTGAGAAAATTTTCCGAAAACCCAGAGTCTGTTTGAACTCAGTGTAGTCGACTAATGTCAACAGTAGTCGACTACTGAACTCAAATTTCATTTTATCAGTTTCTGTCAAAATACAGTGTAGTCGACTAATGGGCTTTGTAGTCGACTACTGAGAAAATTTTCCGAAAACCAGTCTGTTTGAACTCAGTGTAGTCGACTAATGTCAACAGTAGTCGACTACAGATACAGTTTTTCCAGTTTTCAAAGTTTGAATATCTGACAGTTTATAGCCGTTTTTAAACGTTTTTAAAGTTTAAAAAATTGTCTTTTCAAGGGCTATATATAAGTTATTTGATCAGAAAAATGTGAGAGACTTAGATACCCATAAGCTTTGACTTTTGTGCAATTATTCAAGTAAAAAATATTCAGATTTTGTGTAAAAGAGAAGTTTCTAAAATTGCCTTCAAACATTCATCAAATACATATCATTTAGGCAATTTACAGAGGTTAAAAGAATCCTAAGCCACTGCTGCACTTCATTACACATTCAAGGCTTATAGGATCATTGTGTTTTTACTACAACAAGTTTTTCTCTCGGTTGTGAGAGGGTTAATCTCCTGGCTTAGAGATTGGTGTTCAAATTGGCAAGGAGTTTGTCAATTGGTATTGCAATTTGCAGGGACTTGCATCTGATTTCAAGCAGTTTATAGAAAATTTAATTTCTCTCTACTATATGTATGGCCGGCTTTGGTTCTTTTCTATA
>NC_033796.1:6211769-6240598 GCF_001876935.1 Asparagus officinalis
GGGCCCAGCCCACGACCCACGGGTCGTGGGTCGGCCCGTGGGTTTTAACTTTTTTCTTTTTTCTTTTTTCTTTTTAATTTATAAACTAATTAATTTTATTTTTAATCTATTAAATCATTAGTTTATGGCTGGATATCATTTGAGTTTTCGAGAGTGATTGAGTTTCTGAGGGATGTTATCAGTCGTACCAAGCATATAGCTAGATATCATTTGAACTTTTGGTTGGGTCATGGGTGGGTTCGGTGAAAATCTCTACTTTGTGCTTGTTCCAGATGTGGCGATTGGATATGTGCCCCGTTAGCTCTTCTTCGATGGGTGGAGGATCGCTTTCTTGACTGTCGAAGAACAGTGGGAGAAGGTCTGATCATTTATGTGATACAAGTACAACATATTGTTTTCTTCCTTATTATTTGTAAGAGTTTTTGTAAGGATAGTTAGAAGTCCAAAGTTAAGCTTTGGTTAGTTTACTGGTTTTAGTTGCTTATGTCAAAAATTAAATTTCCGGGTCGGGCCGGGTCGATAGTGGGCCGGGTCGATTTCTCTCGTCCCAGGTTTAAAGCTGGACCCGACCCGACCTGTGACCTCCGTATATCACGACCCGGTCCGTTGCAAGCCGGACCGTGACCATGCTGGGCTGAGCCAGGTCAGCCCACGGGTCAACCCGGCCCGTGCCCAACCAGAGCTAAATTGTTCAATGGAAGAATTTAACGAAACAATCCACAAAGAATATAAGAAGAACATGCCACAGACAAAAGAAACCAGAGCTAAATTGTTCCATGGAAGAAGTATTCACTTTTTAATCGGCGCAAAAAGATACACGACTAATTAGGGATTAATATACTATTCAGTTGTTCTTTTTTTCCTTAATGCACCACCTCCACAGATTATAGACACATTACAAACATACTGAAACAAGCACCTAAAACTATATATTAACTACACCGTGACATGCTCATAATCTTGCAAACATCTTCACACATATAAAACTACATAGAATCCAAGTAACTTTAGAAACCCCAGAATATCAATCAATATGACTATCTAGCTTAGCATTAATCCCAACATTCCAAGGTCTACAGCCGCAAGATCTAGCCATGACAGCCCCTGAATCTCTCCGCTGCGACCTCTTCCTTGCAAAATTGATTATTGCATCAGCCAGAGACAGATTAGGGTTAACCCTGGTGTTCTTATTGAACTGCTTGCATATAGCCATATGCGCTTCTAGGGCTTGCTCATTATTGAACTTGCGATATTTGCGCTTTTTTTCTTGTACTGCCTCTGAGCAAAGCCCACATAGCCATTTTCCATAGTAAATGTCTTTGATTCTTGAAATGTATGTTGGAGTGCACTCTTCTGATATACCGCAGCATTCGCAGCTTACTCGCTCCGCTTCGTTGGATTTTATGGTTTCTTCACGAGTAAGTCCTTGATCCTTGAAGGAAGAATAGATATAGGCCAAGTTAGTTGCTATATATATATATAATGAAAGGTGAAGAAGAAGATACAATTAATTATTAGGTAACAATTGAACATATTGTATATGAAGACTGACACATTAAGGTTAGTGAGACCATAATTAAGGATTTAAGAATTTACACTTTAGTTATTGGCGAAATCGTAAAAAGAAAAAAAAAACAACCCAAAAGTTTGCAACAATTTTTATAAAGTTTTTTTTTTTGAGCTGAAAAACAGGGGCTAAGCCCTGCTCATATATTATAAAAGCACTGAACAAAGTTTACAAAAGGAAAAAAAAGTGGATATACGAGAGTATACCCATCCAAAAAAAACAAAAGACCAAAAGATAGGCTTCACCATCCGAAAGCCTACCAGAGTTTTACCAGAACATCAAAACCAACTATTCTAACGACCCGACAAAAGCATAGTTATCAGAACATCAAAAAAACAGAGGCTAGAAAAAAACTTAGATAAGAGTCTTAACAACAACATTGATCTTGAGATCCAGAGGTGGTATCAATCCAGCTACTTCCTTCACTTACTGGAAGTTGTCTCCAACATCATCTTCACCTCTCTTTTTAGCAATTTCATCTAGCTTGAGTTTTACCAGAACATCAAAACCAACTATTCTAACTACCCGACAAAAGCATAGTTATCAGAACATCAAAAAAACAGAGGCTAGAAAAAAACTTAGATAAGAGTCTTAACAACAACATTGATCTTGAGATCCAGAGGTGGTATCAATCCAGCTACTTCCTTCACTTACTGGAAGTTGTCTCCAACATCATCTTCACCTCTCTTTTTAGCAATTTCATCTAGCTTGAGTTTTACCAGAACATCAAAACCAACTATTCTAACTACCCGACAAAAGCATAGTTATCAGAACATCAAAAAAACAGAGGCTAGAAAAAAACTTAGATAAGAGTCTTAACAACAACATTGATCTTGAGATCCAGAGGTGGTATCAATCCAGCTACTTCCTTCACTTACTGGAAGTTGTCTCCAACATCATCTTCACCTCTCTTTTTAGCAATTTCATCTAGCTTGAGTTTTACCAGAACATCAAAACCAACTATTCTAACTACCCGACAAAAGCATAGTTATCAGAACATCAAAAAAACAGAGGCTAGAAAAAAACTTAGATAAGAGTCTTAACAACAACATTGATCTTGAGATCCAGAGGTGGTATCAATCCAGCTACTTCCTTCACTTACTGGAAGTTGTCTCCAACATCATCTTCACCTCTCTTTTTAGCAATTTCATCTAGCTTGAGTTTTACCAGAACATCAAAACCAACTATTCTAACTACCCGACAAAAGCATAGTTATCAGAACATCAAAAAAACAGAGGCTAGAAAAAAACTTAGATAAGAGTCTTAACAACAACATTGATCTTGAGATCCAGAGGTGGTATCAATCCAGCTACTTCCTTCACTTACTGGAAGTTGTCTCCAACATCATCTTCACCTCTCTTTTTAGCAATTTCATCTAGCTTGAGTTTTACCAGAACATCAAAACCAACTATTCTAACTACCCGACAAAAGCATAGTTATCAGAACATCAAAAAAACAGAGGCTAGAAAAAAACTTAGATAAGAGTCTTAACAACAACATTGATCTTGAGATCCAGAGGTGGTATCAATCCAGCTACTTCCTTCACTTACTGGAAGTTGTCTCCAACATCATCTTCACCTCTCTTTTTAGCAATTTCATCTAGCTTGAGTTTTACCAGAACATCAAAACCAACTATTCTAACTACCCGACAAAAGCATAGTTATCAGAACATCAAAAAAACAGAGGCTAGAAAAAAACTTAGATAAGAGTCTTAACAACAACATTGATCTTGAGATCCAGAGGTGGTATCAATCCAGCTACTTCCTTCACTTACTGGAAGTTGTCTCCAACATCATCTTCACCTCTCTTTTTAGCAATTTCATCTAGCTTGAGTTTTACCAGAACATCAAAACCAACTATTCTAACTACCCGACAAAAGCATAGTTATCAGAACATCAAAAAAACAGAGGCTAGAAAAAAACTTAGATAAGAGTCTTAACAACAACATTGATCTTGAGATCCAGAGGTGGTATCAATCCAGCTACTTCCTTCACTTACTGGAAGTTGTCTCCAACATCATCTTCACCTCTCTTTTTAGCAATTTCATCTAGCTTGAGTTTTACCAGAACATCAAAACCAACTATTCTAACTACCCGACAAAAGCATAGTTATCAGAACATCAAAAAAACAGAGGCTAGAAAAAAACTTAGATAAGAGTCTTAACAACAACATTGATCTTGAGATCCAGAGGTGGTATCAATCCAGCTACTTCCTTCACTTACTGGAAGTTGTCTCCAACATCATCTTCACCTCTCTTTTTAGCAATTTCATCTAGCTTGAGTTTTACCAGAACATCAAAACCAACTATTCTAACTACCCGACAAAAGCATAGTTATCAGAACATCAAAAAAACAGAGGCTAGAAAAAAACTTAGATAAGAGTCTTAACAACAACATTGATCTTGAGATCCAGAGGTGGTATCAATCCAGCTACTTCCTTCACTTACTGGAAGTTGTCTCCAACATCATCTTCACCTCTCTTTTTAGCAATTTCATCTAGCTTGAGTTTTACCAGAACATCAAAACCAACTATTCTAACTACCCGACAAAAGCATAGTTATCAGAACATCAAAAAAACAGAGGCTAGAAAAAAACTTAGATAAGAGTCTTAACAACAACATTGATCTTGAGATCCAGAGGTGGTATCAATCCAGCTACTTCCTTCACTTACTGGAAGTTGTCTCCAACATCATCTTCACCTCTCTTTTTAGCAATTTCATCTAGCTTGAGTTTTACCAGAACATCAAAACCAACTATTCTAACTACCCGACAAAAGCATAGTTATCAGAACATCAAAAAAACAGAGGCTAGAAAAAAACTTAGATAAGAGTCTTAACAACAACATTGATCTTGAGATCCAGAGGTGGTATCAATCCAGCTACTTCCTTCACTTACTGGAAGTTGTCTCCAACATCATCTTCACCTCTCTTTTTAGCAATTTCATCTAGCTTGAGTTTTACCAGAACATCAAAACCAACTATTCTAACTACCCGACAAAAGCATAGTTATCAGAACATCAAAAAAACAGAGGCTAGAAAAAAACTTAGATAAGAGTCTTAACAACAACATTGATCTTGAGATCCAGAGGTGGTATCAATCCAGCTACTTCCTTCACTTACTGGAAGTTGTCTCCAACATCATCTTCACCTCTCTTTTTAGCAATTTCATCTAGCTTGAGTTTTACCAGAACATCAAAACCAACTATTCTAACTACCCGACAAAAGCATAGTTATCAGAACATCAAAAAAACAGAGGCTAGAAAAAAACTTAGATAAGAGTCTTAACAACAACATTGATCTTGAGATCCAGAGGTGGTATCAATCCAGCTACTTCCTTCACTTACTGGAAGTTGTCTCCAACATCATCTTCACCTCTCTTTTTAGCAATTTCATCTAGCTTGAGTTTTACCAGAACATCAAAACCAACTATTCTAACTACCCGACAAAAGCATAGTTATCAGAACATCAAAAAAACAGAGGCTAGAAAAAAACTTAGATAAGAGTCTTAACAACAACATTGATCTTGAGATCCAGAGGTGGTATCAATCCAGCTACTTCCTTCACTTACTGGAAGTTGTCTCCAACATCATCTTCACCTCTCTTTTTAGCAATTTCATCTAGCTTGAGTTTTACCAGAACATCAAAACCAACTATTCTAACTACCCGACAAAAGCATAGTTATCAGAACATCAAAAAAACAGAGGCTAGAAAAAAACTTAGATAAGAGTCTTAACAACAACATTGATCTTGAGATCCAGAGGTGGTATCAATCCAGCTACTTCCTTCACTTACTGGAAGTTGTCTCCAACATCATCTTCACCTCTCTTTTTAGCAATTTCATCTAGCTTGAGTTTTACCAGAACATCAAAACCAACTATTCTAACTACCCGACAAAAGCATAGTTATCAGAACATCAAAAAAACAGAGGCTAGAAAAAAACTTAGATAAGAGTCTTAACAACAACATTGATCTTGAGATCCAGAGGTGGTATCAATCCAGCTACTTCCTTCACTTACTGGAAGTTGTCTCCAACATCATCTTCACCTCTCTTTTTAGCAATTTCATCTAGCTTGAGTTTTACCAGAACATCAAAACCAACTATTCTAACTACCCGACAAAAGCATAGTTATCAGAACATCAAAAAAACAGAGGCTAGAAAAAAACTTAGATAAGAGTCTTAACAACAACATTGATCTTGAGATCCAGAGGTGGTATCAATCCAGCTACTTCCTTCACTTACTGGAAGTTGTCTCCAACATCATCTTCACCTCTCTTTTTAGCAATTTCATCTAGCTTGAGTTTTACCAGAACATCAAAACCAACTATTCTAACTACCCGACAAAAGCATAGTTATCAGAACATCAAAAAAACAGAGGCTAGAAAAAAACTTAGATAAGAGTCTTAACAACAACATTGATCTTGAGATCCAGAGGTGGTATCAATCCAGCTACTTCCTTCACTTACTGGAAGTTGTCTCCAACATCATCTTCACCTCTCTTTTTAGCAATTTCATCTAGCTTGAGTTTTACCAGAACATCAAAACCAACTATTCTAACTACCCGACAAAAGCATAGTTATCAGAACATCAAAAAAACAGAGGCTAGAAAAAAACTTAGATAAGAGTCTTAACAACAACATTGATCTTGAGATCCAGAGGTGGTATCAATCCAGCTACTTCCTTCACTTACTGGAAGTTGTCTCCAACATCATCTTCACCTCTCTTTTTAGCAATTTCATCTAGCTTGAGTTTTACCAGAACATCAAAACCAACTATTCTAACTACCCGACAAAAGCATAGTTATCAGAACATCAAAAAAACAGAGGCTAGAAAAAAACTTAGATAAGAGTCTTAACAACAACATTGATCTTGAGATCCAGAGGTGGTATCAATCCAGCTACTTCCTTCACTTACTGGAAGTTGTCTCCAACATCATCTTCACCTCTCTTTTTAGCAATTTCATCTAGCTTGAGTTTTACCAGAACATCAAAACCAACTATTCTAACTACCCGACAAAAGCATAGTTATCAGAACATCAAAAAAACAGAGGCTAGAAAAAAACTTAGATAAGAGTCTTAACAACAACATTGATCTTGAGATCCAGAGGTGGTATCAATCCAGCTACTTCCTTCACTTACTGGAAGTTGTCTCCAACATCATCTTCACCTCTCTTTTTAGCAATTTCATCTAGCTTGAGTTTTACCAGAACATCAAAACCAACTATTCTAACTACCCGACAAAAGCATAGTTATCAGAACATCAAAAAAACAGAGGCTAGAAAAAAACTTAGATAAGAGTCTTAACAACAACATTGATCTTGAGATCCAGAGGTGGTATCAATCCAGCTACTTCCTTCACTTACTGGAAGTTGTCTCCAACATCATCTTCACCTCTCTTTTTAGCAATTTCATCTAGCTTGAGTTTTACCAGAACATCAAAACCAACTATTCTAACTACCCGACAAAAGCATAGTTATCAGAACATCAAAAAAACAGAGGCTAGAAAAAAACTTAGATAAGAGTCTTAACAACAACATTGATCTTGAGATCCAGAGGTGGTATCAATCCAGCTACTTCCTTCACTTACTGGAAGTTGTCTCCAACATCATCTTCACCTCTCTTTTTAGCAATTTCATCTAGCTTGAGTTTTACCAGAACATCAAAACCAACTATTCTAACTACCCGACAAAAGCATAGTTATCAGAACATCAAAAAAACAGAGGCTAGAAAAAAACTTAGATAAGAGTCTTAACAACAACATTGATCTTGAGATCCAGAGGTGGTATCAATCCAGCTACTTCCTTCACTTACTGGAAGTTGTCTCCAACATCATCTTCACCTCTCTTTTTAGCAATTTCATCTAGCTTGAGTTTTACCAGAACATCAAAACCAACTATTCTAACTACCCGACAAAAGCATAGTTATCAGAACATCAAAAAAACAGAGGCTAGAAAAAAACTTAGATAAGAGTCTTAACAACAACATTGATCTTGAGATCCAGAGGTGGTATCAATCCAGCTACTTCCTTCACTTACTGGAAGTTGTCTCCAACATCATCTTCACCTCTCTTTTTAGCAATTTCATCTAGCTTGAGTTTTACCAGAACATCAAAACCAACTATTCTAACTACCCGACAAAAGCATAGTTATCAGAACATCAAAAAAACAGAGGCTAGAAAAAAACTTAGATAAGAGTCTTAACAACAACATTGATCTTGAGATCCAGAGGTGGTATCAATCCAGCTACTTCCTTCACTTACTGGAAGTTGTCTCCAACATCATCTTCACCTCTCTTTTTAGCAATTTCATCTAGCTTGAGTTTTACCAGAACATCAAAACCAACTATTCTAACTACCCGACAAAAGCATAGTTATCAGAACATCAAAAAAACAGAGGCTAGAAAAAAACTTAGATAAGAGTCTTAACAACAACATTGATCTTGAGATCCAGAGGTGGTATCAATCCAGCTACTTCCTTCACTTACTGGAAGTTGTCTCCAACATCATCTTCACCTCTCTTTTTAGCAATTTCATCTAGCTTGAGTTTTACCAGAACATCAAAACCAACTATTCTAACTACCCGACAAAAGCATAGTTATCAGAACATCAAAAAAACAGAGGCTAGAAAAAAACTTAGATAAGAGTCTTAACAACAACATTGATCTTGAGATCCAGAGGTGGTATCAATCCAGCTACTTCCTTCACTTACTGGAAGTTGTCTCCAACATCATCTTCACCTCTCTTTTTAGCAATTTCATCTAGCTTGAGTTTTACCAGAACATCAAAACCAACTATTCTAACTACCCGACAAAAGCATAGTTATCAGAACATCAAAAAAACAGAGGCTAGAAAAAAACTTAGATAAGAGTCTTAACAACAACATTGATCTTGAGATCCAGAGGTGGTATCAATCCAGCTACTTCCTTCACTTACTGGAAGTTGTCTCCAACATCATCTTCACCTCTCTTTTTAGCAATTTCATCTAGCTTGAGTTTTACCAGAACATCAAAACCAACTATTCTAACTACCCGACAAAAGCATAGTTATCAGAACATCAAAAAAACAGAGGCTAGAAAAAAACTTAGATAAGAGTCTTAACAACAACATTGATCTTGAGATCCAGAGGTGGTATCAATCCAGCTACTTCCTTCACTTACTGGAAGTTGTCTCCAACATCATCTTCACCTCTCTTTTTAGCAATTTCATCTAGCTTGAGTTTTACCAGAACATCAAAACCAACTATTCTAACTACCCGACAAAAGCATAGTTATCAGAACATCAAAAAAACAGAGGCTAGAAAAAAACTTAGATAAGAGTCTTAACAACAACATTGATCTTGAGATCCAGAGGTGGTATCAATCCAGCTACTTCCTTCACTTACTGGAAGTTGTCTCCAACATCATCTTCACCTCTCTTTTTAGCAATTTCATCTAGCTTGAGTTTTACCAGAACATCAAAACCAACTATTCTAACTACCCGACAAAAGCATAGTTATCAGAACATCAAAAAAACAGAGGCTAGAAAAAAACTTAGATAAGAGTCTTAACAACAACATTGATCTTGAGATCCAGAGGTGGTATCAATCCAGCTACTTCCTTCACTTACTGGAAGTTGTCTCCAACATCATCTTCACCTCTCTTTTTAGCAATTTCATCTAGCTTGAGTTTTACCAGAACATCAAAACCAACTATTCTAACTACCCGACAAAAGCATAGTTATCAGAACATCAAAAAAACAGAGGCTAGAAAAAAACTTAGATAAGAGTCTTAACAACAACATTGATCTTGAGATCCAGAGGTGGTATCAATCCAGCTACTTCCTTCACTTACTGGAAGTTGTCTCCAACATCATCTTCACCTCTCTTTTTAGCAATTTCATCTAGCTTGAGTTTTACCAGAACATCAAAACCAACTATTCTAACTACCCGACAAAAGCATAGTTATCAGAACATCAAAAAAACAGAGGCTAGAAAAAAACTTAGATAAGAGTCTTAACAACAACATTGATCTTGAGATCCAGAGGTGGTATCAATCCAGCTACTTCCTTCACTTACTGGAAGTTGTCTCCAACATCATCTTCACCTCTCTTTTTAGCAATTTCATCTAGCTTGAGTTTTACCAGAACATCAAAACCAACTATTCTAACTACCCGACAAAAGCATAGTTATCAGAACATCAAAAAAACAGAGGCTAGAAAAAAACTTAGATAAGAGTCTTAACAACAACATTGATCTTGAGATCCAGAGGTGGTATCAATCCAGCTACTTCCTTCACTTACTGGAAGTTGTCTCCAACATCATCTTCACCTCTCTTTTTAGCAATTTCATCTAGCTTGAGTTTTACCAGAACATCAAAACCAACTATTCTAACTACCCGACAAAAGCATAGTTATCAGAACATCAAAAAAACAGAGGCTAGAAAAAAACTTAGATAAGAGTCTTAACAACAACATTGATCTTGAGATCCAGAGGTGGTATCAATCCAGCTACTTCCTTCACTTACTGGAAGTTGTCTCCAACATCATCTTCACCTCTCTTTTTAGCAATTTCATCTAGCTTGAGTTTTACCAGAACATCAAAACCAACTATTCTAACTACCCGACAAAAGCATAGTTATCAGAACATCAAAAAAACAGAGGCTAGAAAAAAACTTAGATAAGAGTCTTAACAACAACATTGATCTTGAGATCCAGAGGTGGTATCAATCCAGCTACTTCCTTCACTTACTGGAAGTTGTCTCCAACATCATCTTCACCTCTCTTTTTAGCAATTTCATCTAGCTTGAGTTTTACCAGAACATCAAAACCAACTATTCTAACTACCCGACAAAAGCATAGTTATCAGAACATCAAAAAAACAGAGGCTAGAAAAAAACTTAGATAAGAGTCTTAACAACAACATTGATCTTGAGATCCAGAGGTGGTATCAATCCAGCTACTTCCTTCACTTACTGGAAGTTGTCTCCAACATCATCTTCACCTCTCTTTTTAGCAATTTCATCTAGCTTGAGTTTTACCAGAACATCAAAACCAACTATTCTAACTACCCGACAAAAGCATAGTTATCAGAACATCAAAAAAACAGAGGCTAGAAAAAAACTTAGATAAGAGTCTTAACAACAACATTGATCTTGAGATCCAGAGGTGGTATCAATCCAGCTACTTCCTTCACTTACTGGAAGTTGTCTCCAACATCATCTTCACCTCTCTTTTTAGCAATTTCATCTAGCTTGAGTTTTACCAGAACATCAAAACCAACTATTCTAACTACCCGACAAAAGCATAGTTATCAGAACATCAAAAAAACAGAGGCTAGAAAAAAACTTAGATAAGAGTCTTAACAACAACATTGATCTTGAGATCCAGAGGTGGTATCAATCCAGCTACTTCCTTCACTTACTGGAAGTTGTCTCCAACATCATCTTCACCTCTCTTTTTAGCAATTTCATCTAGCTTGAGTTTTACCAGAACATCAAAACCAACTATTCTAACTACCCGACAAAAGCATAGTTATCAGAACATCAAAAAAACAGAGGCTAGAAAAAAACTTAGATAAGAGTCTTAACAACAACATTGATCTTGAGATCCAGAGGTGGTATCAATCCAGCTACTTCCTTCACTTACTGGAAGTTGTCTCCAACATCATCTTCACCTCTCTTTTTAGCAATTTCATCTAGCTTGAGTTTTACCAGAACATCAAAACCAACTATTCTAACTACCCGACAAAAGCATAGTTATCAGAACATCAAAAAAACAGAGGCTAGAAAAAAACTTAGATAAGAGTCTTAACAACAACATTGATCTTGAGATCCAGAGGTGGTATCAATCCAGCTACTTCCTTCACTTACTGGAAGTTGTCTCCAACATCATCTTCACCTCTCTTTTTAGCAATTTCATCTAGCTTGAGTTTTACCAGAACATCAAAACCAACTATTCTAACTACCCGACAAAAGCATAGTTATCAGAACATCAAAAAAACAGAGGCTAGAAAAAAACTTAGATAAGAGTCTTAACAACAACATTGATCTTGAGATCCAGAGGTGGTATCAATCCAGCTACTTCCTTCACTTACTGGAAGTTGTCTCCAACATCATCTTCACCTCTCTTTTTAGCAATTTCATCTAGCTTGAGTTTTACCAGAACATCAAAACCAACTATTCTAACTACCCGACAAAAGCATAGTTATCAGAACATCAAAAAAACAGAGGCTAGAAAAAAACTTAGATAAGAGTCTTAACAACAACATTGATCTTGAGATCCAGAGGTGGTATCAATCCAGCTACTTCCTTCACTTACTGGAAGTTGTCTCCAACATCATCTTCACCTCTCTTTTTAGCAATTTCATCTAGCTTGAGTTTTACCAGAACATCAAAACCAACTATTCTAACTACCCGACAAAAGCATAGTTATCAGAACATCAAAAAAACAGAGGCTAGAAAAAAACTTAGATAAGAGTCTTAACAACAACATTGATCTTGAGATCCAGAGGTGGTATCAATCCAGCTACTTCCTTCACTTACTGGAAGTTGTCTCCAACATCATCTTCACCTCTCTTTTTAGCAATTTCATCTAGCTTGAGTTTTACCAGAACATCAAAACCAACTATTCTAACTACCCGACAAAAGCATAGTTATCAGAACATCAAAAAAACAGAGGCTAGAAAAAAACTTAGATAAGAGTCTTAACAACAACATTGATCTTGAGATCCAGAGGTGGTATCAATCCAGCTACTTCCTTCACTTACTGGAAGTTGTCTCCAACATCATCTTCACCTCTCTTTTTAGCAATTTCATCTAGCTTGAGTTTTACCAGAACATCAAAACCAACTATTCTAACTACCCGACAAAAGCATAGTTATCAGAACATCAAAAAAACAGAGGCTAGAAAAAAACTTAGATAAGAGTCTTAACAACAACATTGATCTTGAGATCCAGAGGTGGTATCAATCCAGCTACTTCCTTCACTTACTGGAAGTTGTCTCCAACATCATCTTCACCTCTCTTTTTAGCAATTTCATCTAGCTTGAGTTTTACCAGAACATCAAAACCAACTATTCTAACTACCCGACAAAAGCATAGTTATCAGAACATCAAAAAAACAGAGGCTAGAAAAAAACTTAGATAAGAGTCTTAACAACAACATTGATCTTGAGATCCAGAGGTGGTATCAATCCAGCTACTTCCTTCACTTACTGGAAGTTGTCTCCAACATCATCTTCACCTCTCTTTTTAGCAATTTCATCTAGCTTGAGTTTTACCAGAACATCAAAACCAACTATTCTAACTACCCGACAAAAGCATAGTTATCAGAACATCAAAAAAACAGAGGCTAGAAAAAAACTTAGATAAGAGTCTTAACAACAACATTGATCTTGAGATCCAGAGGTGGTATCAATCCAGCTACTTCCTTCACTTACTGGAAGTTGTCTCCAACATCATCTTCACCTCTCTTTTTAGCAATTTCATCTAGCTTGAGTTTTACCAGAACATCAAAACCAACTATTCTAACTACCCGACAAAAGCATAGTTATCAGAACATCAAAAAAACAGAGGCTAGAAAAAAACTTAGATAAGAGTCTTAACAACAACATTGATCTTGAGATCCAGAGGTGGTATCAATCCAGCTACTTCCTTCACTTACTGGAAGTTGTCTCCAACATCATCTTCACCTCTCTTTTTAGCAATTTCATCTAGCTTGAGTTTTACCAGAACATCAAAACCAACTATTCTAACTACCCGACAAAAGCATAGTTATCAGAACATCAAAAAAACAGAGGCTAGAAAAAAACTTAGATAAGAGTCTTAACAACAACATTGATCTTGAGATCCAGAGGTGGTATCAATCCAGCTACTTCCTTCACTTACTGGAAGTTGTCTCCAACATCATCTTCACCTCTCTTTTTAGCAATTTCATCTAGCTTGAGTTTTACCAGAACATCAAAACCAACTATTCTAACTACCCGACAAAAGCATAGTTATCAGAACATCAAAAAAACAGAGGCTAGAAAAAAACTTAGATAAGAGTCTTAACAACAACATTGATCTTGAGATCCAGAGGTGGTATCAATCCAGCTACTTCCTTCACTTACTGGAAGTTGTCTCCAACATCATCTTCACCTCTCTTTTTAGCAATTTCATCTAGCTTGAGTTTTACCAGAACATCAAAACCAACTATTCTAACTACCCGACAAAAGCATAGTTATCAGAACATCAAAAAAACAGAGGCTAGAAAAAAACTTAGATAAGAGTCTTAACAACAACATTGATCTTGAGATCCAGAGGTGGTATCAATCCAGCTACTTCCTTCACTTACTGGAAGTTGTCTCCAACATCATCTTCACCTCTCTTTTTAGCAATTTCATCTAGCTTGAGTTTTACCAGAACATCAAAACCAACTATTCTAACTACCCGACAAAAGCATAGTTATCAGAACATCAAAAAAACAGAGGCTAGAAAAAAACTTAGATAAGAGTCTTAACAACAACATTGATCTTGAGATCCAGAGGTGGTATCAATCCAGCTACTTCCTTCACTTACTGGAAGTTGTCTCCAACATCATCTTCACCTCTCTTTTTAGCAATTTCATCTAGCTTGAGTTTTACCAGAACATCAAAACCAACTATTCTAACTACCCGACAAAAGCATAGTTATCAGAACATCAAAAAAACAGAGGCTAGAAAAAAACTTAGATAAGAGTCTTAACAACAACATTGATCTTGAGATCCAGAGGTGGTATCAATCCAGCTACTTCCTTCACTTACTGGAAGTTGTCTCCAACATCATCTTCACCTCTCTTTTTAGCAATTTCATCTAGCTTGAGTTTTACCAGAACATCAAAACCAACTATTCTAACTACCCGACAAAAGCATAGTTATCAGAACATCAAAAAAACAGAGGCTAGAAAAAAACTTAGATAAGAGTCTTAACAACAACATTGATCTTGAGATCCAGAGGTGGTATCAATCCAGCTACTTCCTTCACTTACTGGAAGTTGTCTCCAACATCATCTTCACCTCTCTTTTTAGCAATTTCATCTAGCTTGAGTTTTACCAGAACATCAAAACCAACTATTCTAACTACCCGACAAAAGCATAGTTATCAGAACATCAAAAAAACAGAGGCTAGAAAAAAACTTAGATAAGAGTCTTAACAACAACATTGATCTTGAGATCCAGAGGTGGTATCAATCCAGCTACTTCCTTCACTTACTGGAAGTTGTCTCCAACATCATCTTCACCTCTCTTTTGGTTTGGTGTCGGCTCATTTTTGGCAAAATTCGCCGAGGTGGAGAATTGTGGAGAAATCAGGAAAAGAATCAGAAAAACCAGAAAAACTGGCATAAGTCGACTCATGCACTGTGCACGAGTCGACTTACGATCTGCAGCCGAATTGTGATTTTAGCCTCTGTCAAGTCGACTTAGCATGACTGTTAAGTCGACTTATGGCAAGTCGACTTAACAGTCTGTTAAGTCGACTTATGAAGTGTTCTCCAGTTGTTGATTTTCTCTCTGTCAAGTCGACTTGTGAGCTCTGTTAAGTCGACTTACGACGGGTTTTTTGCATACGTAGGTTTCCTATTTGCAGTCTGATTGGGGTTTTGTTTTGGTATAAATAGGGAAACGATTTGTGAGGTTAAAATATCAGAGATTGAGGAATCTTTTGAGCATTGTGAGAGGGAGATATTGTGAGCAAGGTGAGATCTTTGGTTGAGGGTTAGTTTGAGAGAATTTGTGTGAGTGTAACCCTTTGTACTCTCCTTGATTTAGTGAAATCTCCCCATCCTCTCCCCGTGGACGTAGGCAAATTGCCGAACCACGTATATCTCTGTGTTTGGATTGATTTGGCTTTATTGGTTGGATTTGTGCAAGAGTTTGTCTTTCTTCTACTCGTGATCACAGGTTCGTTGTGAGTTCGTGCAAGGCTTCCGCAAAGGCGCGCGACACAAACCACATGAGGAGAGGAGATGCTGATTTTATGGTCGCTGGAGGTACTGAAGCAGAAATTTTGCCAACTGGTATTGGTGGCTTCCTTGCTTCTAGGGAACTTTCACAAAGGAATGGTGAACCTGAAAGGACTTCTAGGCCTTGCGATATATAAGGGTAGGGATGCGTTTGTCATGGGAGAGGGAGCTGGAGTGCTGGTAATCACATTACCCTGCTTCAACGTTTATCTACATTATTGTCAGATATATCTCCAGTACTATTAAACTCGCAGTAACTTATAGATATGACTGACATCATGAATAGTCAGCTACTCAAGAGTTATCACATGAAACAGACAATGCATGTTGCCAATCAGCAAAGAGGTCTATCTGCTCATATAGAAGATGAGGGATGACAATGGGGATGCATGTAATTAAGGCTTGTGGTTACTTCCAGTTTAAATAAGAGTAGAGTTTAGAATGGAACTTGAGTAGTCTGTATATTTTGACATAGATCATGGAGAGTTTGGATTATGCAAGGAAGAGGGGAGCATCAATTGTAGCAGAGCATCTGGGAGGGGAATAACCCGTGACACTCACCATATGACCGAATCATCGCTCTGATCGTCTGGGAGTTTCTGTAAATCTAATTCTTAATTTAAGCAAATCAAACTTAATTTTGATTTGATTATCATAATACCAAGACCTTAGAACAAGATGATTTTCACAAAGAACAATTCAATTATGAGAGCGTACCTTGATCCATGATTCGAATCTTGAAGAGAAATTGACTGCAAGAAGAACGACGTTGAAGACTTGAGTTTCTCTCTCTTAGTCCTCTTGGATTTTTTTTCTTCGAATTTTCTTAATAGAGAGAAATTTTTTATCACGTTCTGGTTAGAGAGAGGATCAAACCTTAAATAGAGCAAATATCCCACGTTCTATCCACGTGAGCGGTTATTTGACAATTTATTCTCAACTAAACTGACCAATATGAATTTAGCACTTAATATAATTAAACTATAACTATCTTTTAACTAAACTAAAAAGTGGCCACTAAAACCGTGGTTTAAAACACGGTTTAAAGAAATTGTGGCTATTTAAAATAAAAGGTGGTTTAAAGAAAATAAAAGGTGGTTTAAAGAAATAGGTGATTAAAAACCATTGTCACTAAAGGTGGTTTAATACATGGGCCACAGAAAAAAAAGTCTATAACATATATTTTCTTCTTGCATAGAGAAAAGCAAGATGTCGGAGTCTCCCTGAAGATGTGAGCAATCCTACATGCACAACAAATATCTTTGCATATCGTTGTATTATTTTCGTGCTATGTTAAATTGTGATGGATGAGGAACTCCTCATATTTCTCAGGGGAACTATGCTAATTGTCATCAACATCAACACTTGCCATAGACTTGCCAAAGGTTAACGCCATCAAGAAGGTTTTCAAGGACGCGTTCGAACTAAAAATGAATGGAACTAAAGCAAGAAATTATTAGATGGATTGTCAAATATATCACTCTAATTATTGAAGTAAAATTGTGGATTTATAAATACTGAATCAAACTTTAAAACATTATGGAATTCTCCTTAAAATTTTCCTTAACTTTCATTCAGGATGGGTGGACATGATAGCCCACTGCATTATTTGCCATTTCTCATTTCATCATCTTATTTTACTCTCAGTCGATGATCAGACATTGTCTTGGTGCTGCTGGAGGAGTCGAGGCTATTGCAACAATCAAAGCTATATGAACACTGGCTGGCCTCATGCAACTACTAACCAAGGTGTATAACTACCCAAAATGAATACTTGTGATGGATGATGAAACTCATGGTACTTGGAAGCTAATCCATCATATTACTTATATACCAAATATGAACTCATTTGTAGAGTGTTAACTACCCAAAATGAATAATTTATTCTAGATAGCAATCTCTATCTTTCTGCTGCAGTTTTGATAGGTGTAGTTTCCTGAGAGTATAACTCTTACTATACACCATGCATTGATGTAAATGTTTTATATTCTGAAAGTAGACTTGTAGGCATCGAAAACTGCCTATAGGTCTCCACGAACGGTTCAGTGTTAAAGAGTGACGATGAACGTCACTATCCGATCCACAGGAGTCCAATTGACGTCGACAAACGATTGAAGTGAATCGACGAACTACGTGAGCTGATAGGATTTCGGAACAACGAAGACCCGGACCAATCGGGAACCCGGCAATGGTCACAAAAAGGACAATGCCCTTCATGTCTCGATCACTCTACAGATAGTCCAACCACCAGAGCGGATTGAACTCTTCGTCAAGCATCCAACGCACTTGGAATCACTCAAATACGAGTTCGGACGAAGAAGCTACGGGGAAAACAATCAACGGAGCGTCTCAGGCTGAGTTGGGACACCCGGGGTGTCTCGGGAAAGTCGAAACACCCCAGGGGTGTCTAGGAAAAGCCTAGACACCCCAGGGGTGTCTCGGCTTGGCCGAGACACCCCTGGGGTGTCTAGGCTTTTCCTAGACATATCTCGTTTTAGCCGAGATAGACACTTCAGGCTTCTAGATCTCACGCGGATCGACGAAGCTCTGTCCGATTTTTCGGAACAGATCTGAGTGCCAGGTAGTCCACGGATATTGACGTCCCCGTCACAGGCAAAAGACCCACGCAAGCAAGAGACCGCAAAACAGGATCTTGCGTTTGTTTTGACAAGAGTTGTAACCCTTTTGTTTTCATTGTGTAAAAGGTCTTATAAAAAGACAATCTTTTTATTTTCATTGTAACGACTAAAGTTGTAATGAATACAGCAATGAATACAACAACTTTCTCCGCAAACAAGCTGGCGACCACAGTGGGAGCCAACGGCCTCGCTGCCGAGGCCGTCGTGACGCAACCGGCATTCAAGATCCGGGTGAATGAAGAGATCGAATATGAGTTCGATCAGCAAAAGTTCGAAGAGTACCTCTCTTCCTCCTCCTCCAGATCCGCCTCTCCGAACAGGCGCATGAAGGCATCCTCTTTCAGAAACGTTCGCGGGACTCTCGGCTCAAAGACCCAAGATCCCCTTGCCGTCGTTGCACTCGCACCACGTGGCGTCCCCGCGTCGTCCAACGTGGTCGAGATCGCAGATCTAGGCTTCTCCTCCGCCAAGAAGATGGCTACTGAAGGTGCTCCAGCTGTGTCAAAGAGGACACGCCAAAGACGGCGTCAACGCCTTGCTCGTCAGCTGGCCAAGGCTTTGGAGCCGATGGACGGGATCCGCTACAATGAAGATCTCAAATCCAGACAGCGCCAAGAGCAACAACGGTACGTAACCAACTCCTCCTCCAAGGCAGAAACGAACGAATGGGTTCGTGTCACGAGGACTCGCTCAACCCTCGAAGAGCGAATCAAGAAGCGCCGCGCACTGCTTGCGCATGCCCGAGCTCTCCTACAGAAAGCAGAGGAGATGCAGAAAGAAGAGACGGTTAAGAACCCGTCAAAGCTCAAGCAGGTATGGGTGCTAAAGACAAAGCCAGCGCCTAAGATGAGAGCTGAAGATGTTGCTGCCCAACCTTCATCAAATCCAGGTCCCGTTCCCCTTGCCCCCGCACCTCCGGCGGAGTCAGGTAAGAACACGGATCCTTCAACATCCAGGGTTCCTTTGAAAGGTCGCCTCGGTCCCTTACCGGGGAATCGAGGTAAAGTACCTATCAAAGAGCGATTGGGTCCGTTGAAAGGTCCCCAAATGATAAACCCGACTGGGGGTCGTTCTAATCCCCCCAAGGAAAATAACAAAGGGAAAACCCCTATTGCCGACCGCATCGGGTTGCGTGTCGAAGTGCAAGAGCCCGTTAAGTCTTTACGCTCACAAAAGCGTAGACTGGAACGAGCGACTTTTGAGAACGCTAATAAAGCGTCATATCCCCAGAAGGAAGCATATTCGTCTGATGATGATGGTGTTATACCTGGGAAATCGTGCCAACACTCTATAGGTTGCTCCAGTTATCAAACTGATGAGTTGTACTATAGAGCTGGGGGTGCGAATAAGTCTTGGAAGCGAAACGCACGAGACACGGAGCCTCACTGTCCGTGTGCCAACATCATCAAGGCGGTGCTATCAGAATGCTGTTGCTCTGAAGCCCCAAGGAGAGTTTCGGTGTTCAAGAGAATTTCCACCGGAACGTCTGAGACTAAGCCTAGGCGCTTCCGACGAAGAAGAAGGATAGTCGAAGACGGAGAATTTCCGAAGGTCACCACTAATATGACCAGCAAAAGGGCATCGATGGGAGATAATCCCGAGTCAATTCCGCTAGTACCCTGGTATTTAACTCATCTGCAGTCCGGAACCATTACACGAGGGACTTATAGTAGGGTTCGGACGAGATCACCGTCAGAAGACGAAGGATCAGATGCCGGCTCTGCAATTGCATCGGACAACACGGTATCTAGCGAGGGACAACCCCGCGAGGTACTCATGATCAGCGCCGAACAAGTAAACAAGATGCTCGAAGACGCCCTGGCTCGACAGAAAGAAAGTTTCAAGTTCGAGATGGAGATGGCCATGCAGCAGATGAGAGAGATGCATGACCAGCAAATCGCGGCTCTGACAAGTCACCAGGGAGAACCCACTCGACACCATAATCAGAATCAAGATGAGAATGAACGGGAAGAGAATAATGTCAACATAAATATCCCTCTTGTCAACAACGACAATGGAAGCGGTCCCGTGGATGATAATGCAAAAGAGGACCACGTTACCTCTCCCCAAAGCCACTCGAAGACAGGTACGAGTGAAGACAAGAAGATGAAGGACTTGGAGAGCAAAATCAATGCGTTGATGAATGCTCAAGAAGTGAAAAGGTCCGGCATACCATGTCCATACCCAAGAGAGTGGGAATCAATTCCATATCCGGCAAAGTTCAATTTAATCAACTTTACGCCGTTTGATGGAAAGGGTTCCCCTACCCAACATCTAATATACTTCAAGTCCCACTTGGACACGATCTCCGGCAATGAACCCTTAATGGTGCGGTCATTCGTTGGCACTCTTCGCGGAGCGGCCTTCGATTGGTATCGTCGCCTCAAGCCAGGGAGTGTCAACAGTTGGGACGACATGGAGGGTATGTTTCTGACGAACTTCTTCGATGACGACACTGAGGTCTCAATCGGCACTCTGTTTGATGAGAAGCAGAAGAATGGTGAGACAGTCGAAAACTTCGTGAAGAGGTTCCGAAATAAAGCAATGAATTGCAGGGATCCGGTCAGCGAAGATTTCATCCTCGAGACCTGTCATAACAATCTTTCATTGGACATCCTGGAAGCCATGGGAATGGCACCGCCAAAGACCTGGAAGGATCTGAAGGTGCGTGGGGAACGAGCCGAACGATTCCTTAAGAGGAAAAAGGCAGAAAGGGGCCAAATAGCAAATAATGCTCCGCAACCAAACTTCGTCCCTAAGGGAAAAGCGCATGCGAATGCTGTGGACGCGAATCAAACATTCGAGGTGCAAGCACAACCACAACAGCGGCAACAAAAGGCGCCTCAACAATCGAGGTCACAACAGCAATCCCGAAGGCAGCAAAAGACTTTGGAACCAAAACTCCAAAGAGAGTATTCCTTCAAGGATGAAGACATTCCAGCCATCTTCGAATCCCTCCTTGGAAGCAACAGGATCAAGCTACCACCTATCACAAATCAGGAGGAAGCTGACAATACTACAGACCCAAAGTACTGTGCATACCACAGGAGGGTCGTTCATCCCACCAAGGATTGCTTTGCTCTCAAGAATAGCATTTAGACCTTGGTTGAAGCTGGCGTAATATCGCTCAATTAAGTCAAAACAAAACTCCGACAAGTATAAGAGTATAAACTGCTTCTTAAAACTCCGACAAGTATAAGAGTATAAACTGCTTCTTAATACTCTGACAAGTATAAGAGTATAAACTGCTTCTTAAGACTCTAAAGAGTATACGAGTATAAACTACTTCTCAATCCTCTAACAGGTGCATGAGGTTAAACTGCTCCCTACATACTCCAATAGGTATATGAGTCTAAACTGTTTCCCACTTTTAACGGGAAGTTCCTGGAGAATATTACGTTAATATTCTTAAGGATAACCCGGTCAGGTAGCTGAGAATAATGTCCGAACCAGTTCAGCAGAGGAGACTGGGGGTGGACGATTTATGTAACAGGAAGTTCTTAGAGAATCGTATATCCTTAAGGATAACCCGAACACCCAAATGAGTACAATACCATACCCAATTTTGCAGAGGAAGCTGGGGGTGGATAATTCATGTAACGGGAAGTTCCCAAAAGAAATCCATATAGTGTATTCTTAGGGATAACCCGGTCACTACAGCAAGGTAATGAATAAGAAACTTTCATTCAAATTCTCACCACTCTCATTGCTAGAGTCTGGACATAATATTCAGAATTGGTCAAACCTTTCTACAGTTAGGACCAAAACCAAAACACCCTCTCGATTCCCCCAATGAACGAGAGGTCCACAAATCGAGCGATCAAACCTTCCTACAGTTAGGATCGTCTCAAACCTCCCAATTGGTCAAAACTTCTTACAGTTAAGACCACAGTCAAAATCCCCTCTCGATTCCTCCAATGAACGAGAGGTCCACTTTCAAATCGAGTGATCAAACCTTCCTACAGTTAGGGTCATCTCAAACTCCTGCTTGGTCAAACCTTCCTACAGTTAGGACCAAAACCGCAATTCACTCTCAATAAACGAGAAATTCATCTTTAGTTCGGTAATCAAACCTTCCGACAGTTAGGGTTATCCGAATCTTTTCGATTCTCGGAGTGGAGATCCCACTCTCAGTTTCAACTTTCCGGATTCTGGGGGTGGAGATCCCACCTCGAGTCTCCTTTCCAGCTGAAGATAGAATATAAAATTCTTCTTCAGTGTCGGGAGATAGAATATAAAATTCTTCCTCTCCCATTTCGGGTTCGTCTTTGCCCCAAGAGAAGACACCACCTTTTTCAAATCCCAAAATTTGTGCCTCACAGGTACTAGGAAGTTTATCCCGAATCCTAAGCAGGGATAAGTCTGCGCCTAACACGCGCTGCCGGTTTAGTCTTTTTCCGCACAAAAAGACACCAGAGTTCGATTCTGGGGTATTCTATCCTGAAACCTAAGCAAGGATAAGTCTGCGCCTAACCCGCGCTGCCGGTTAGTTCTTAACCGTTGAAAAGAACATCCGTCCACATATTCAACATTGTGGCAGGTTGTTATTAATAACACCAAAATCCATGCCTTACACGCATGGGGAATTTCATCCTGAATCCTAAGAAAGGATATGCCGACGCCTAACACGCGTCGCCGGTTTAGTCTTTTACCGATTGAAAAAGACACCAGAATACCAGTCTGGGGTATTTTTATCCCGAAGCCTAAGTAGGGATAAGTCAACGTCTAATACACGTTGCTGGGTAGCCTATTCCCATAACAATGGTAAAGCCTATGTATTCAACATCATAGCACAAAGTCTAAGAGAATTCACTCTCTTAGCACAACGTTACATGCGGAACGGATTTAGACAATCCGCATGCTAGCCCGACTCAAACGGTCACATGTGGAACGGACTTAAACAATCTGCATGCTAGCCCGACTCAAACGGTAGTCGGTAAAGGCTCATCAAACCCGTTGATGGCTGAGAATTTGCCAAAAATTCTATAAGTACGAGTCATCGATGCATCAGCGCTGTTAGTTGGTCTCTTGACTCGATTATCCAACAACATTAAAATAAGATCCACAAATGCAGATGAATCAGCTTTAACAGTTGGTCCTGCAGCCCCGACATTTGAGACCGCTATGCTCCAATACCTTAAGAGCTTAAACTGTGTATACTCTAGCAAACGTATGAGTATAAACTGTGTTAATGGCCATCCGAAACCCTAGGTCAACGCCGGTCAACGCGTAACCCTAGGTCAACGCGTAACCCTAGGTCAACGCCAGTCAACGCGTTGCGACCAAAGTCAACGTTTGACGATTCGAAACCCTAGGGTCAACGCCGGTCAACGCGTAACCCTAGGGTCAACGCCGGTCAACGCGTAGCCCTAGGTCAACGCCAGTCAACGCGTTGCAATGAAAGTCAACGTTTGACGATTCGAAACCCTAGGGTCAATGCCGGTCAACGCGTAACCCTAGGATCAACGCCGGTCAACGCGTAGCCCTAGGTCAACGCCGATCAACGCGTAACCCTAGGTCAACGTCAGTCAACGTGTTGTGACCAAAGTCAACGTTTGACGATTCGAAACCCTAGGGTCAACGCCGGTCAATGCGTAACCTTAGGGTCAACGCCGGTCAACGCGTTGCAACGAAAGTCAACGTTTGACGATTCGAAACCCTAGGGTCAACGCTGGTCAACGCGTAACCCTAGGGTCAACGCGTAGCCCTAGGTCAACGCCGGTCAACGCGTAACCCTAGGTCAACGTCAGTCAACACGTTGCAACCAAAGTCAACGTTTGACGATCCAAAGCCCTAGGGTCAACGCCGATCAACGCGTAACCCTAGGTCAACGTCAGTCAACGCGTTGCAACCAAAGTCAACGTTTGACGATCCAAAACCCTAGGGTCAACGCCGATCAACGCGTAACCCTAGGTCAACGCCAGTCAATGCGTTGCAACCGAAGTCAAAGTTCGACGCTCAAAACCCTAAGGTCAACGCCGATCAACGCGTAACCCTAGGTCAACGCCAGTCAACGCGTTGCAACAAAAGTTAACGTTTAACGATTCAAAACCCTAGGGTCAACGCCGATCAACGCGTAACCCTAGGTCAACGCCAGTCAACGCGTTGCAACCAAAGTCAACGTCTGATGATTCAAAACCCTAGGGTCAACGCCGGTCAACGCGTAACCCTAGGTCAACGCCAGTCAACGTGTTGCAACAAAAGTTAACGTTTGACGATCCGAAACCCTAAGGGTTGACGCCGGTCAACGCGTAACCCTAGGTCAACGCCAGTCAACGCGTTGCGACAAAAAGTCAACACACGGTGATCCGAAACCCTAAGTCAACACAATGTGATGGAGGTAGTTCAAAGTCAACTCAATGACACGAGCCAAACTTAATTCATCAGCTGCAGACTCGAGACTCTGACGACGGCCAAGCGATAAACGCAGTGCCGAAAGAACTTCGGTTATTCGTCAAAGCATCGAATAGACCGAAAATCAAAGGAGCCAAGAGTTGAAGCTAACTACAGGTCCTTACGCCGACTGAAGGCTAGACCAATCACATCCAAAGTATTCCAGCCTCAAAAATCCTATAAATACGAGAGTCATGTAGGCATTGAAAATTGCCTATAGGTCTCCACGAACGGTTCAGTGTTAAAGAGTGACGATGAACATCACTATCCAATCCACAGGAGTCCAATTGACGTCGACAAACGATTGAAGTGAATCGACGAACTACGTGAGCTGATAGGATTTCGGAACAACGAAGACCCGGGCCAATCGGAAACCCGACAATGGTCACAAAAAGGACAATGCCCTTTATGTCTCGATCACTCTACAGATAGTCCAACCACCAGAGCGGATCGAACTCTTCGTCAAGCATCCAACACACTTGGAATCACTCAAATCCGAGTTCGGACGAAGAAGCTACGGGGAAAACAATCAACGGAGCGTCTCAGGCTGAGTTGGGACACCCGGGGTGTCTCGGGAAAGTCGAAACACCCCAGGGGTGTCTAGGAAAAGCCTAGACACCCCAGGGGTGTCTCGGATTGGCCGAGACACCCCAAGGGTGTCTCGGCCAATCCGAGACACCCAGGGGTGTCTAGGCCCCCTAGATGCTCCCCATGGCCTATAAATAGCCACCCATTGCCTCATTTTTCTAGATCTGGATTTTCAGAGAAGATTGGCGAAGCCCTGCTGCAGTGAAGATTGGTCAAACGCTTCAACAAGGAGAGGAGAGGTCTTCATCAGAGTCTTCATCACCCGTCCCCCCTTTTCCTTAGTATTACCCTTCGCCGGTAATCACTAAGAAGAGCAGATATCTCGTTTTAGCCGAGATAGACGCTTCAGGCTTCTAGATCTCACGCGGATCGACGAAGCTCTGTCCGATTTTTCGGAACAGATCTGAGTGCCAGGTAGTCCACGGATATTGACGTCCCCGTCACAGGCCAAAGACCCACGCAAGCAAGAGACGATAAACGGATCTTGCGTTTGTTTTGAAGAGAGTTGTAATTTTTGTTTTCATTGTGTAAGAGTCTTATAAAAAGACCTTTTTTTTGTTTTATTGTAACGACTGAAGTTGTAATGAATACAGCAATGAATACAACAACTTTCTCCGCAAACAAGACTCATATTAGAATCATTTGGAACTAGTTTTATGAATTTTGGATATCAATTGCTCTATCATCCATTTTTCCCAAACTGCTGCATGTACACTACTTGTGTTGCTGTGCATATTAGAAATATTGGATGTAATCATCTTGAGTGTAGCTTATACCATGATATAAGTTTTAAGTTAGAAAAATTTTAAAAGACATAACATTTAGAATATCATGTGGGTATACATGTATGTGTATATAGGACAGAGAATCTTGGATTCATTCATTGGCCAAGAGGATCCTGGCATAATCAGTATGTAACCTTTCATTGTCTCCTCTAAATTCTTTGAGAGTTCGATTGATTACTTTCTTAAAATTATTGTGAGTTAGTTTCCCATGCTAAGTTATATATCTTATCACTTTTGTAATATTCCTATTTGATTCACTTCATGTGTGGGCTCTTGGTTGATTGCTTGACCATTACTATGCTAATGCTGTTTATTTCAGTTTTATACCTTTGATATCCTTGAATGATTATATTACAGCAATTCGACTTGCTTCGATGATTCAACTATTGATAATGATAATATTCCCTTCTTTGTTGATGATTGATAGTCTATATTTATGGATTATGCCCTGTGTGAAGTAAGCTTCACCGATAGGTGGTAATAGTAATGGGTCCCGATGGGACAATACCCTGTGTGAAGATGCTCACCGGTGGGTATATAAAGGCATGTGCGCTTTTATTGATCATCCCATGATTGGAGAGTTTGGAATTCTGAATATTAGACCTTAATTATTCATATTGATATGTTATTTTATTTCGATCAATGATCATGATATAAGTATGGTAAGTTAATGTTGAGATCCCTTTATTCAAGTTCAATTATCTATGACTATCCTTTTTATTCATCCCCTTATGTTGTACCCGAGATTTTTATAGTTACCTATTGAGTCTTAGGCTCACCCCTTTTATTTCAATAACCATTCGCAGGTCATAGAATTAGCAAGGATATGGGGATTATAGACCCTGAAATTGAAGATTAGCTTTGTGAGGAAAATCTTAGTAGGAGTAAATTTATATTCACTTTTGTAGTACTTTTGACTTATCAAACATGTACTAATGTTTGTAGCTATTACTATTATTGTAATATTTTGTTGTTCCCTTTAGTATTCTTCTATTCTGGTATTCTATGGACTCTGCTATCAACCACGTGATCCTTAGTATTGCTTATACATCTCCACTGTTTTATTTTTTCGCCCTCAGTTTATATATATATATACTATTATATCAACTATATGATCTTTGATATATATATTAATCTATATCATATATAGTATAATATATCTTATCATTATATATATTATATATATAACTTATATATAGTATGACTATATTATTCACTATATATATATATGAATATATGAGATTTAATGGGCTATCTTATCATTAGAGCGGGATCTTCGTCATGACGGCTCTAAAAATCATCAGTGAATGTAGCGGAACATTATGGATGATCGCCTCTCGTTAAACTTGATCTAACATATTCTGAAAACCCCAAACACAAGGTTTGGGTGAAGCGCTGTCGTCGATTTGACACTTATCACTCGTATCATTTTAACGGTTTTGAATGATAAATTTTTCACATGGACTACGATGCGAGGTCGAAACGACACGGCATTCCCCACAACTTGAGTTGGGTATTTTTAGATATGATAGATCAAGGTTAACAGGAAGCGGATCATTCGCATAAGGGGGGTTCGCTAAATTATGTGATTTTAGAGGCGGTCAGAGGAATCCCCTCTATTGCAAGGTATGCTTAATCTCTCTCTTCTACTGCTCTCTCTCATCTTTCCTCTTCCTCTCTCCTTTTTATCTCTCTCTAGTACTTATAATATATATATATATTATATATATAAATATAATATATATTATATATAATATATATTAGTATAATATATCATATAATAACTATATAATAACTATATTATATATATATATTATATATTAAATATATATACTATATTTATATATTATATTAAGCAGGTCGACCTCTCTTATTACAATAATTCATGCCGTAACTTTTTATGTACCTCCGATGAGGCCCCCTTACGATCATATTAAAATATGTTAACCTTATTGGGACATGTGGACGAGGATAGTCAATTGTTTTTTGATATGGGGCCACATCTGTGAATATGATTCTTTTCATATTGGAATTTTTATTTTCTCGACTTCTATAGCTACTTGGCTTGATCTAGGCCTTCAATAAAAGGTTACAAATAGAGGAAGTTTAGAGTTCTTTTATTCTTTTATTCATTATTTCTTCATTAACCTGTAAATTATGATGAAAATAATTATTAGTAGTATATTTATTCATGTAAAATAGATAATGAGGGTATAAAATTATAATAAAAATATGATTATCAAATACCCCCATACCTAAACTTTTGCAGTTTTGCTAGTCCTCTAGTAAGGAAAGAAAATGAAAGAGAAAGAAAAAAAATCTAACTCATTTTCGTAGGAATTGCGGTTGTATTTAGCGCATATAACAAGCCATTAAGCCCCTAGGTTACCCTAGTGGACGAGTTGTAGTCTAGTGAGGGTTTGTAGTGAATATACCCATAAAATTTGATTAACTTGCTAATTTAAAGAAGTTAGTGAATAATTAATTTACTAGATATATTTAGACATTCTAATTGAAGCTAGTTATTACTCAAGATAACGTTTTTATATATAACTCTAAGGCAAATCTCCTAAAAAATATTTTTATTATAGCTATACAAAACCAAGTCTAACTTAGAAATTTAATTTAAAAGTTTTAAAAAGAACATGCCAACTCTTTGTTTTAATTAATTTTTAAGTCTCTTAATCAAATTTATTTTTCAAGACCATATATACAAATATAACTATATATATAAAAACATTGTTAGTAAATTTGTATTATTTCACTCTTTATTCTTTGGTGATTTTTTCTACTTTATCGGGCTTTCTAAGTGACCATTTAACGAGTTTTTGGCTAATGAATCCCAACCCAATTGGGCTTAGGTCATTAAGTATGGAAATACTCCTTAGGCTTAATTACTCGGTCAACT
>NC_033796.1:6241598-6242968 GCF_001876935.1 Asparagus officinalis
TCATGAACCTGTCAGCTCACGGGGGAGAATAGCTGTCAGCTCTTCTCCATTTTTCTGTATATATATACACACACTCATTTTAGTTTTTTTTTCTTTATACCTTTATCCTAATTGATGGATCAATCTACCGTAATTATTTTAAAGGTACATTTACACGGTTCGGAATGAGACATTTCAGGGTTCGATTAAAATACTGCGTGCAGCCAAAATATCCTAGGCTACTTGTACATCTAGGAATATCACTTTCAGATATAATTAGACAGAAACTGAAGGGGAGAGATCCGGTCAGGAACTTAATATTTATGTTTGACTAAACATTTTGATTTCGTACTTAATTAATCTAAGAATATACAATCATTGATGCACTAATTAACAAAGACCACTGAATAAAATTTCCTCAGAAACTTTAGCTTAATGAGAGCAACATTCATATCCTTTTCTGATTAAGATACATGCAGTTAGATGAAGTGTTGTTAATAATATCACTCCCACTTTATCATGATCCCCATGAGCATGAACAGTACAAGTTGTTTTTTGCCCCATTAAATGAAGGAACAAAAAGCTCTGTAACTAAAAAAAACTAGGCTATCGCTCTCCATTTCTCTCTCTTCACATGAAAAAGATCAAGCTCTAGCCTTGCTGCTTCCCATGTTGCCACCTTATCTTGCTTTTGTTTATTGGCTCAAATGGGTTCATCTCGCCTCAATTAATTTTACTTTTGCTTTCAAATACTCCATGCGTCTATAAAAGGACCTGCATTGTCTATACCTGAACTCATTGGTGTTTTATTAAAAAGAGAGAATTTATACATTGTCTGCGATCGATCTTTAATTGAATTAAGAAAATGCAATCCAATTATACAAGCATTGGAGAGGAGGCATCCCTCCTTCAGCTCAGGGTAATTAACCTCCTCTACAGTTTAATGCATGCAATATTTTCTTTCTCCATGCATGTTTTTAATGAGGCATTACACTTGATCGCTGAAAGAAACAGTATGCGTATAGAATATATTGACTTAAGAGCAATTTTTTGCATTAACTAAATCAAGAAAGCAATATGTCGTATTTTTAGAAGAAGGCTGCTTAGTTATAATAAGTACTTCTAACTTTATAAAAATTGTTGAAGACAACTTCCAGTAAGTGAGGTGAAGATGATGTTGGAGACAACTATGCTTTTGTCTCCAACTAGATGAAATTGCTACCAGTAAGTGAAGGATGATGTTGGTGAAGATGATGTTGGAGACAACTTCCATTAAGTTAAGGAAGTAGCTGGATTGATACCACCTCTGGATCTCAAGATCAATGTTGTTGTTAAGACTCTTATCTAAGTTTTTTTCTAGCCTCTGTTTTTTTGATGTTCTGATAACTATG
>NC_033796.1:6243968-6304255 GCF_001876935.1 Asparagus officinalis
GCTGAGCTCGCAGCAAGCTCTGAAGCCGCTCGCCACGCGCTCTCAAGGCCGACATGGCGGTGGATCTTCAGAGCTCCGAAGGCGCTCCACAAATTTGTGGAGCGCTTCGGGAGTCTCCGAACTGGGGTGGAATTTTACACAAGCCCTCCCCCCCAACCAACAAGCCCATACGAACCAGTTCAACGACGCGAGAGGACGCGAAGAGGACCGCGTCGCCGAAGAGGAGGAGGTGGTCGTCGTGGCTGTGGCCGTCGTCGCCGACGAGGAACCCAGAGGCCAAAAGGAGGAGGCTGGTCCGTCGTGGCCGAAGGGATTGGGGGATTTTGGGATTTTGGGTTTTGCAAAATTGGGTTGAAGAGAGACGGAGAGGAAGACGATGGAATGGGGTTTTGAATTGGGGCTGGGTCTGGTTATTTGAGTGACAAAGAAAAAATGTAAAATAAGATGAAAAGCAACAGATGGATTTGGAATTTGAGCGTTAATATGCGATGGAGGGGGGCTGGCAACATCCTTCGCCACGTCGGCCTTGAGAGCAGAGATCGGAGCTTGCTGGACTTGCTCTAAGAGAATAAGAGGAGATGCAGAAGCAAATCATTTTGCTTCTTTATACAAGGTCTAAGTTGGCAGTTTAAATTTTAACAGCTCATAAGTCCCTATCCATAATGATGTTGACCACCAAAGCCATAACTGTTGCCAATCTTAATTGATGTAACAAATATAGGATACATGTGCCTTACATTGTTTGTGCCGACATTTTGGAAGCAAAGAGCAAAGGGATTCAAAAGCTCACTACCGTAGTTAATGGTGAGATTTGTTCCCTTTTTTTGAAATTTAAAAAAAAATATACAAAGAAGAAAAAGGAATTACAAGATAAGTAAATCTTGAAATCAACTAGATTAATTTGCAATGTAAATTATTGAAAACGAACACAAGTATAGAATTTTTGCATCGAAGGTTACCGCTAAGGTGGAAAAATTTCTCGATGACATAAGAAACCACCAAAGGTGGAGAAATTTCTTGATGACATCGAGAAAGCACCGAAGGTGGAGGAATCTATTGGTGACATCAAGAAATCGTCTAGAAAACCTAGATCGCGTTAGAGAGGCAAGATTAAAAACCCTAGACTGGAAAGAGTAAAAACCCTAGAGTGGACAGAAAGTGTGCGTACAGAGTACAAAAACCCTAGACTGGAGAGAAAATTCCAGGGTTTTTTTACTCTCTCCTCATTCACCCCCATTCAATTGAACGGAAAATGTCGTTTAGGAGAAATGATCGTGGGGGTAGAAGGCTCTCGAATGTTCTAGAATTTTTCAATATTGGTATCAGTACTGAGACTCGTGCCAAGCACGGCCCACACCATTTATTTGACAGTTGTTTTAAATCAGGATTTTAAGTATTCTTAAGCGGCCCAAGCGACGGCCTTCAGACCTAATTGTAAAGCGGGCTTTAGTTTTGAAGTGTGCTCTTATTTGACAACTATCTTTGACACGTTTGAATGATTGCGTATGAAGCTAGTGATCAGGTGTTAGTGTTACTGCGAATATCTTCATTTAGGTGCTTAGGATTAGGGTGAAATGTGTCATAGTTTCCAAGCTTTTTTTAATTTATAGTTTAGCTTACTCCATCAGAGTTTTTTAGACTCGAGGTAGCCTATGATGAATCACAAGGGTTGGTGCAACAGGTAGCAACAAATCTGAGCAAAAGCAATATACATGCCAGCGATTGAGATAATTGTTTTCAGCTATAATAAATACTGATATACCCATTGTGTTATGAAAGCCAAGAAGTACATTTTAATTTTTCCTTTTTAAATATCCTTGCATGCTACCTAAAGCAGGAAAAGGGTTAGGATTATTGGTATGATACGGATTGCTTTTGTTCTTTGTTTTGGTCTGAAATATGTCAGTATTTTTATATACCCGAAGACAGATGCTTCAGCTTAAAGTTCCATTGATATGCACTGTCCTTTGCAATTCTTTTTGCAAAATGTGTCAGTATTTTTATATATCTGAAGATAGATGCTTCCGTTTAAAGTTCCATTGATACGCACTGTCCTTTCCAATTCTTTTTGCATTAATAGAAGATCCCGGTCATCCTTCCTGGTTAGCTTGTAGCATATAATCCATTCCTTCCTTTCCAACTGTTTGGGAATGGATTCTTGGTAACCCATCTTCTTTACTAAAAAACTCCTCATTTCTTGAAACAAGCAAGACCAAGATCAACATATGTGACATACTGATATGCATGTGCATGGGTGTAGACGCATATGTAGATGCATACATGGATGCATGTGATCCACATTAAAATGGGCTTTAAAGTGATGCGGACATCCAGGCACGTGCACGGGACTTTCGACATGTTTATCAGCGCAGGAGACGTCGTGTTTCAGCCTTTGCATCGGATCCCTATGATGTGGTTTTAGCTCTGTGATAGAGTCGCAGTCTGTATTTTCATTTGTTTTCTTTTAATAAGAGTTGTAGTTAGTTTTGCTTAATAAGAGTTTGTTGTTTAGCTCCCACATCGGATGTGGAGAGAAGATTCAGTCCTTTTGAAGCCTATTTTAAAGGCGGGTTGATTTTGTAATCAAATAGCATAATTATTGATGAAATAAAATATTTGAGTTTTCTAAAAAGAAATGAAAATTCTCCCATAATACTTGGTGTGTGAAACCCAATTATTAGATCTAGCTGTGTGCTGAAACCGTTAGTTCTCTACACTCTTTCAAAATCCAAACCCATTTCACTCGGCCACCCATTTATTTTCAGCAAGCTATACAACCCTATCAAATTATCCCAACCCATCCACTCAATATCAAACAAATCACAGCCCTCCATTACAAATAAAGAAGAGAAACCCTAGCATCTAATTCCCCTTCCCCACTCACAAGCCGTCTCCCCATTTCCCCAGCTTCTCCTCTTCTTCCAAGCCAGAGCCGCCACCCCTTCTCCTCACCAGCGCATTCCCCCCCTCCAACCGAAGCCCTCACCATCCCCGACGCGCCTCCTCCCTCAACGTCGAGCAGCCCCGTCGCACGCCCCCCGTGGCTCCTCCATCTCCGACGACAAGTGCCGCCGCCCGCTACTCCTTCTCCCTCCGTCAACGCCCACTGCCTCGACCCACGACCCGACCGCCTGTCTCCGCGACGACATCCGACACCGCCCACAGCCGCCACCGAATCCCCTCCCCTCCCTTGCTCACCACCACCGCGAGCAGCCACCACACGACCGCCTCTCATCTTCACACGCCTTCAGTCCACCAGCGCCACGCGCCTCCACCGACAACTTAGCTCCACCAGGCCTCGACCACCGGATCCAATAACCTGGCACAAAAAGCGAACCAGTAAGAAGATAATCAAGTGAGTTTCAAAGCCATTGGCAATTCCCAATCAGGTAGCTTCCTCTTTCAACGATTACAATTTTTTGTTGAGTTCCTCATTTAAAATACATCTCTTTAATATTATGCAATATCTGCTGTCTAATTACAATTGTGGATGTGGTGGCATCTGGCTGACCTCTACAATTTACTGAATTTTGATATTGAGATTGCGAACCATTACCATCGTAACTTGAATTGCGTTTGATTCATAAAAAAAAAAAAAAAATAAAGACAAAAAAAAAAAGTGTCCATCCCGGCTTTAAACTATACGCGCCAATTTAACTCAATATTAAGCGAGGTCTTGAATTGATTTCCTGACACCGATCGTGGAATTAGTGGTGCAAACATTACGAAATTCAATTAAATTGTTGCATCTCCTGAATACACACACGTCGTTTCACATCATTTTTGTATCATGAGCCAGCGTTAGTAGAAATTCTGCATCATAATTTTAGCTGCATTTATTTCTGTCTACAATCGCATTTTTCAAAAAAAAAATCACATCATTTAGTTTGGTTTGGCGGCTGGATAGTGGCATGCCACTTCCTGTAGGTTGGTCAAACCTACTTATTAGGAGAGTCTAAGCGAGTCGACACATGAAAGATTTCTAAGCGTTCCCATTAGCCGATGCTCATGAGTCAATCTCAACGCTTTGACCCAAGCGCGTGGCGAGGTTCGTCTAATCTCCACAAGAAGGGGATCGTGAAAGATTGCATGAGAGATTACAGGAGGTTAGAAAACACGTGGGACACAAAAACAACGGACGCACAATTGAGAGCATTACCAATCAGAACCTACCAAAGACGTATGCTCAAGGACATCGCACAACGATACCTGAAGAGGCATTAACGCTGCGCCCTTCCTACTTTCGATGAGACGATCGGAGCCTAAAAATTCTTCAGGAATCGGGACTCGATCAAGTGGACGATTACTTCAACTGTATCCATTGAAGAGCAGAAGAGTCAAAATGCGCCAATTCGAAACTAACTGGCAGGGCTAGCCAATATAGCTTGGCCCTAAACTTGGATAATGTATGAGGAGATAGCTCGCCAAATGGCCCCCATTCAACACGGATGGGCGTTATGAAAGACAAGTCTCAAAGAGCAATACGTACCTGCCTACATTACACGATCGCCTTCTCGACAAACTGGAAACGATTTACACAAGGTAATAAATCCGCTAGATTGGATTATATTACTCATTGAAGGAGGTTCCATAATTCAAGTGTAATGCTTTGAACACTGAAAATCCACACAAACTCTCTCCTAGATTTAGAGGCCCGCGAGCTTCGAGAAGATTGCCGAATGAACTTTTGATTCGAGGAATTTCTGAGCTTGAGAAAGCCTACGCTGTAGTTCAGGACTTAGATACTACGAGGTCTAGCTCCACTTTCAAGAATTCCGTACAAGGACACAAATATACTTTGGGTCAATACCCAAATCGATTTCAAGCTCAAACATCATCACAGAAGACCGACACCTCGAGCGGGAATAAAGAACGAGATAACAAAGGCAAGGGCACTGAAAGGAATTTCTCAAAGGTCAGTTCCACTACCAAATGTTACAAGTGCCAAGGGTATGGACATGTGGCTGCTAACTGTCCAAGTCCCGTTAAAATCGCCATTGTCAACGGAGAGCCTGTTGAAGAATTAGAGTCAAAGACAGATGAATTCGTTTATCATGTGGAAGAAGAGGATTTTGACTCAAGTGAGGAATTTGACGAGAATGATATTAGTATTGGTTGCATTCGATCAACACCGTCAAGTCAACTAGCTGTCGTTAGATGTGCTTTGACCCAACCGAAGGACCAAGATGATTGGAGACGAACAAATATGTTCCACACATTCACAAAGATTGGAGGAAAATCTTGTAAAGTTATTGTGGACAGTGGAAGTTGCATCAATGCAATATCGTCTACGGAACTTGCTAAGTTTGGTCTAAAAGCTGTACCCCATCCGCACCCTTATAGAGTCACGTGGATTGATTCTACCGCACTAGACGTCAAACAAAGATGCCTTGTGCCGATAGACTTTAATCTCTACAAGGATAAGATTTGGTGTGACGTTGTGGCCATGGATGTGGGTCATGTCATCCTTGGACGACCATGGTTGTACGATAATGACGTAACAATTTATGGTCGGTCAAACACGTGTCATTTTGAACATGAAGGAAAGAAGATCAAGTTACTCCCCAGTGCACCCAAGACTAAGCAACCCGAACAAAAGCCAATTGCAGTAAAGAAAAATAAGGGTGTTAGCTTGATCACAACAAAGGAGATCCGTCAAGAGTTTGAAAAGGGAGCCCCAGTCATGATACTCACAGCCAGGGAGGTCACTAAGGAATCTAGCAACCCCCTTCCTCCTGAAGTCACTCCGGTGATCACGGAATTTGCTGATGTTTTCCCTGAAGATCTCCCCGACAAGTTACCACCGATGCGTGACATTCAACACGCTATTGATTTGGTCCCTGGAGCGAGTCTTCCCAACTTGCCGCATTATAGGATGAATCCTACTGAACATGCTGAACTCAAGAGGCAAGTTGACGAGTTGCTAAAAAAAGGTTTCATCCAAGAGAGCATGAGTCCTTGCGCGGTTCCCGCGTTGCTGACGCCAAAGAAAGATGGATCGTGGCGTATGTGCGTGGATAGCCGTGCCATCAATAAGATAACGGTGAAATATCGTTTTCCAATCCCACGTTTGGATGATATGTTGGATATGATGTCTGGCGCTACTGTCTTTTCAAAGATTGATTTAAAGAGTGGTTATCACCAAATCCGCATTCGTCCTGGAGATGAATGGAAGACCGCCTTCAAAACGAAGGATGGATTGTACGAATGGATGGTCATGCCTTTCGGATTGACCAATGCTCCGAGTACTTTCATGCGAGTGATGACGCAAGTACTACGTCCGTTCATGGGTAAATTTTTGGTAGTCTACTTTGACGACATCCTCATTTATAGTCAATCTCGTGAGCAACACCTTAACCATTTGCGACAAGTTTGCTCTATACTAAGAAAGGAAGAACTGTATGTGAATCCAAAGAAGTGTACCTTTCTTGCCACACAGGTTCAATTCTTAGGGTTTGTAGTCTCTATTGAAGGAGTATCTGCAGATCCTGAAAAAGTCAAAGCGATAAATGATTAGCCTGAGCCCAAGAACATCCGTGATGTGAGAAGCTTTTACGGGCTCGCTACCTTGTACCGTCGGTTTATCAAGGGATTTAGCACGATCATGGCTCCAATCACCGACTGTTTAAAGAAAGGCGAATTTGAGTGGTCACGCGAAGCCACCAAGGCATTTGTAGAAATCAAGGAGAGAATGATTAATGCCCCTGTTATGCACCTGCCAGACTTTAACAAAGTCTTTGAGGTTGCATGTGATGCTTTTGGAGTTGGCATAGGTGGAATTCTCTCTCAAGAAGGCCATCCAATCGCATATTTCAGTGAGAAATTGAATGACACACGTATGCGATATACCACTTATGACAAAGAATTCTACGCTATAATTCAATCTCTTCGCCATTGGCGCCATTACCTGCTGCCGCAAGAATTTGTCATATACTCAGATCATGAATCCCTTCGATATATTTATTCCCAAAAAAAGTTGAATTCCCGTCATGCACGTTGGGTTGAGTTTCTTCAGGATTACACCTTCACCTTGCGACATAAAGCGGGAGTTGACAACAAGGCTGCTGATGCTCTCAGTCGACGAATCTATGTCATGACAAAATTATCCACAGCTGTTGTTGGATTTGAGAGGCTTAAGACGGACTATGAGTCGTGTCCCGACTTCGGTGAGATGTATGCAATGTTGATTGACGGAACGACTCGGGAAATTGACGGCTATACCCTTCAAGATGGATTCTTATTTCTAGGCCGTAGATTGTGCATTCCACAGACTTCTTTGCGAGAATTTCTTGTGTGGGAATTGCATGCTGGCGGCTTAGCTGGGCACTTTGGAAATGAAAAGACCATTGAAGCTGTAGAATATCGATTCTATTGGCCCAGTTTGAAGCGCGATGTTACCAAGTGCGTTGGGAGATGTCATGTCTGCCAGTTAGCCAAACAACGGAAACAGAACACGGGTTTGTACACTCCCCTACCGGTCCCTGATTGTCCATGGCAAGATCTTAGCATGGATTTCGTGTTAGGTCTCCCGAAAACCCTCAGGAAACACGATTCAATCCTTGTTGTGGTTGACCGATTTTCAAAGATGGCCCATTTTCTACCTTGTTCTAGAACGTCTGATGCCTCGAGAGTGGCCCAAATCTTTTTTGATGGCGTTGTCAAATTGCATGGTCTGCCAAAGACTATTGTGTCTGATAGAGATGTGAAGTTCACCAGTTACTTTTGGAAAACTCTTTGGCATAAGTTAGGCACGAAGCTTAAATTCTCCACTGCTTTTCATCCTCAAACTGACGACCAGACTGAAGTTATCAATCGGAGTCTAGGAAATCTTTTGCGTACTCTAATTGGTGAGCATGTTGGGAACTGGGATCTGAAATTGTCCATCGCTGAGTTTGCATATAATTCATCTGTTAATAGGACAACTGGTAAGAGTCCGCATGAAGTAGTGTATGGTTTTAGGCCTAGACAACCCATTGACCTCATTCCCATGACCAATCACTATAGGTTATCTGAGTCTGCATCTGCATTTGCATCCCATATGCACGAACTACACAAGGAGATCAGCGATAAAATTGAAAAGAGTAATGTTAACTATAAATTACGAGCTGATGTAAGAAAGAGATTTAAAACTTTTAATATTGATGATCTTGTGATGGTTCGGATTCGTCCGGAACGGTTTCCTCCAGGAACTGTAAAAAAATTGCATGCTCGTAGTGCTGGACCTTTTAAAATCTTAAAGAAATTAAATGACAATGCTTATGTTATAGATCTCCCTGAAGATTTTGGTATCAGTTCTACTTTCAATGTCGAGGATTTGGTGGATTATAAGGGTCCTGATTTTAACCCCAGCAACCCATTGGTTGATGAGCCTTCCCCTGACCTTTCTTTTGAGAGCCCCTCACTTCCCCCACTCCCAGATATTTATTCCAATCCAGCAGACACAATTGATAACATTTTAGATGATGAAATTATCTCTACTGGAGATGGTGGAACCCGACGATATCTAATTCGTTGGAAGGGAAAATCACCTGCTGAGGATACGTGGCTCGACCGCAGTGATTTACAGCGCATTGATCCGGACCTTCTGGAGCGATATGATAGTTTTTCTACCCCTGACTCGACGGGGTCGAGTTCTCTCCCACCTGGGGAGAATGATGCGGACATCCAGGACATCCAGGCACGTGCACGGGACTTTCGACATGTTTATCAGCGCAGGAGACGTCGTGTTTCAGCTTTGCATCGGATCCCTATGATGTGGTTTTAGCTGTGATAGAGTCGAGTCTGTATTTTCATTTGTTTTTCTTTTAATAAGAGTTGTAGTTAGTTTTGCTTAATAAGAGTTTTGTTTTAGTCCCACATCGGATGTGGAGAGAGATTAGTCCTTTTGTAAGCCTATTTAAAGGCGGGTTGATTTGTAATCAAATGATGAATTATTGATGAAATAAAATATTTGAGTTTTCTAAAAGAAATGAAAATTCTCCCATAATACTTGGTGTGTGAAACCCAATTATTAGATCTAGGTGTGTGAAACCGTAGTTCTCTACCCTCTTTCAAAATCCAAACCCCATTTCACTCAGCCACCCATTTATTTTCAGCAAGCTATTACAACCCTATCAAATTATCCCAACCATCCACTCAATATCAAACAAATCACAGCCCTCCATTACAAATAAAGAAGACAACTGTCTCCCCCATTTCCCCAGCTTCTCCTCTTCTCCAAGCAGAGCCGCCACCCCTTCTCCTCACCAGCGATTCCCCCCCTCCAACCGAAGCCCTCACCATCCCCGACGCCCTCCTCCCTCAACGTCGAGCAGCCCCGTCGCACCCCCGCGTGCTCCTCCATCTCCGACGACAAGTGCCGCCGCCCGCCTACTCCTTCTCCTCCGTCAACGCCACTGCCTCGACCCACGACCCGACCGCCTGTCTCCGCGACGACATCCGACACCGCCCACAGCCGCCACCGAATCCCCTCCCCTCCCTTGCTCACCACCACCGCGAGCAGCCACCACGACGACCGCCTCTCATCTTCACACGCCTCCAGTCCACCAGCGCCAGCGCCTCCACCGACAACTTAGCTCCACCAGGCCTCGACCACCAGATCCAATTAACCTCCATCAAATGAGAGTAGCTCGCCAAATGGCCCCCATCAACACATGGGCGGTTATGAAAGACAGGCTCAAAGAGAAGTTTCAACGATTAAAATTTTGTTGAGTTCCTCATTTAAATTACATCTCTAAATTATTATCAATTATCTGCGGTCCTAATTACAATTGGTGAGATGTGTGATCTGCTGACTCTACAATTTACTGAATTTTGATATTGAGATTCGAACATTAGAGCATCTCCAAGGGATCCCTTGGATATCCCTTAATTTAGGGGGGACTTTAAGGGAGGGGTTGGTTCTCTCATCTGGTTTAGAACTATACGTGCAATTTAACTCAATATTAAGGAGTCTTGAATTGATTTTTCCTACATTTTCGTGAATTAGTTGGTGAAACATTACGAAACTTTAATTAAATTGTTGATCTCCTGAATACACACACGTCGTTTCACATCATTTCGGTATCAGAGCACGGTTAGGTAGGAAATTTGCATCATATTTAGCTTGCATTTATTCTGTCTACAATCGCAGGTGAGATGTGTGATCTGCTGACTCTACAATTTACTGAATTTTGATATTGAGATTCGAACATTACCATCAGTAACTTGAATTGCGTTTGATTTCAATAAGTTTCATCTGGTTTAGAACTATACGTGCAATTTAACTCAATATTTAGGAGTCTTGAATTGATTTTTCCTACACGATCGTGAATTAGTTGGTGAAACATTACGAAACATCAATTAAATTGTTGATCTCCTGAATACACACACGTCGTTTCACATCATAAAGTCCTTAGGTCATGTGGATGATAGTGGTTCTCATGTCAATTAATGTGCAATGGACCATTTCATTGATGGGCTGCGACGTTAATAGGCTTGCTGATAGCGACCACATCAAATGATCAAAATGATAGGTATATCTCCATCATCTACTCCATATTGTCCATACCGGCACTGGTCCGTAGACTCTAGTTGCATGCCATGGCTTTTGTATGACGTATGTTATGTCCCTTAAATGGCCACCCTCGATTGTATTTTATTTTCTTCTTATCTCCGTGTACATAGATATTTACAGTTATCTTGGCAGACAAACTTTCTCTTGTACAAATATTGAAGTCATCATGGCAAATGAGCTTTCTCTTGTACAATCATTTTCTCTATCCATTCTTATACATTTTCACCAAAAATGGAGCCTGTAACCTGTAGATTCTGTTTGATGGATTTTGTCTTGTATATAGTATTTGAATGTTTATAATAGCATGTGATTATTATAGTTATTTGTGTTTGTGAGTTATATTTCCTGCTTCTAGCTCACATCACGTTTTGCATGTGCCTGTCTATCTTACCTCTTTCTCTGTAAATGAGTGTACATAGATTATTCGTCTCTATTATGTATTGCAGTTACTTATGCATCTGAATAAGGCTTCCTTTTGGATACTTCAGTTATTTTCGGATGTCTTCTGTTTTCTTTCAGACATCAAGATTAAAATCATCTTCATAAATAGCATTCTATTACCTTACAGGTCATGGCTAGAGATATCCATGCTAGAGCATCTAGCATAGATGCTTTAGGGGATTCTGCTGGTGTCTTTGTCCAGCCAATCTTCATTCACGACGGTAATGAAAAAATGACCTCATATATAATGATAATAAATGAACAATTCAATACGAGTCCTTTGTGAAAATTTTCATTCCTTTTAGGGGATACAAGTGAGAAAGTTGGTGTGCCACAACAGGTGGAAAGACAAGGTTCTGCCACATTATATGTGGAAGAACAAGGAGGAAGTTATCTCAGATGTGGAAGAATCTGTTCAGCATGGCATTTCAAAGTTCCACTTATTCACGAAGCGTTCTGAAGAGGTAATCTCTCTAACCATATAACGGTTTTTTTCAGTATATGTTCATCAAATCGTAGGTAACCTTAAACTTGCCATCGGCCAATTTTAATTGCTATTTTCCCCTCTAAATTGTATGATTGTATTTAACCATCAATTTTACTCAGTCAAATTGATGTTAAAGTTTTTACCCTCCATAGACAAGCCAAAGGGCAAGAATCCTCTGTTCTTTTCCTCTTTTGACTTGGCTGTCTTTGCCTCTCTATCTTTCTCCATCTTAGGGAAGACAAATCTGTTCAGAAGATGAGGAGACAGGACTAGGAAGGGGACTGTGGAGCTGTCAGGGCCTGCATTTTCTGTTGGGGAATAAGCCATGTAATATTATGGCATCTTAAACAAATGCACATGGATGTATCCTGGTCCTCAACTAAACAATAGTCAATCATTTTGCATCATGACTGTAGCCATGAATACATGGGAAATGTGCAAATACTCTGATAGGTTGTCTAATGACTGGGTTGCTTAGCATCATAACCCACTGTTGTAGTTCTTCAACATTTTAATATCATATCCTCAAATTCTGTAGATGTTATGAATTCTACATTTATGACTAAGAATATGCAGTGAGAGATGCTATTACCTGACTGGAATAAAATAGATCCCTGTAGCATAGCATAAGGTGTAATGCCTTTAAGTGAGAATGCACTGGTAATCACGCTTTGGACTAAATATCAGAAAATGTACAAATGGGAATACCAGTGGGAAGTTGTGACAAAGGAGTAGATGCCGAGGGTGAGTTGGAGTTATGGCAGAGTGGGTACCCCACTGCTTAAGTCCGAGTAACTCATTTGGAGATTGGTGGTTTATGGTTGGGAGAAGAAAAAACAAATGAAAGAGGGAAAGAAAAAAATGGGCAAATTAGCCATTTTTTTAAAAGAACTAATTCATTTAAGCAGAATATTTAATTATATTCTCTAACAATTAGGATGGGGGGCAAAATTGAGGGTACAATTTGGAGGATGAAATTGCTATTACTAGTTGGAAGGCAAATTTGAAACTATCTATGATTTGAGGGGTATATCTAATCTAATCTATCTATTTATTATTTTAGTATAATATTTATAATTATTATTGTCCTAAAAGCACATTCTGTGTTATAACTTTTTGTCCCAGTAATACCGTCAAAATCGCGTGTATAATTACTGAAATGTCCTTGGTATTATTACTAAGCAATACTATTGTTTAATTTCTAAAATAACATTTAATGAAATTATCATAATGGTAAGAGTTAAGTTTTAAGCTCAGTTTGTAACTGATTTCATTGAACGATAAGTTATGGAGATTTCATTGAACGATAAGTTATGGACCTAATTAACTAACTAGCAACACTTTCACCTTCCCTCTACGTAACAGCTCTTTCATCCCTACGCTATAAATATAACCACTCATTCCCTTCAACCCAACATGTCACCTACTTAGATAGATGTCTATAATTACACAATCAAAGCTCAATCTAAAATTTGGATCAAGGGTTTGATCAAGATGTGAAAGTTAGCGGAGCGGAGGTGGTCATTTTCCTTTGAAGGATTGAATTTGTGTATACAAGTGTTCGCGCAAGTCTATCACTCTATATTTCATTTATAATTTTGAGGATTTATTATTTTGAAATGATTCATGTTAGTGCGATTGTGATTACTATAATGAAATTAGAGATTGTTCTTTCTTTTGACTGGGATATCCAGATATGAAATTATTGTAGCTTTATTTTTCACTGTTGTATCAATTTAAAATATTTTGTGGGTTTTCTGATAGGAGTCTAAACTCATAGTTGATATGAAATGAACAAGTATTTAGTATTTTTTTTCGAGGCCTACATCATCCACGACATTCCTGATGTGACAAGAAAGGAATGAAGGCCGCAGCACCTCACACTTGATTTCAGTTTATACTATATCTTATTTCTTAATATACTGAGAAATATTTCTATATTACCATGCATGGATATAAAAAATACTTGAAGAACAAGCTGAGTTAACTATTATGACATAAGAAGGTTGCATCTTTCAATATCTTCAAACACAAGCTTCAGAAAAGAGAAAGATGCTTTAGTTAGAAAGACGCCGTCACATTCTAAGCAACTAAAGATTGAAAGTTTATATTTGAACTATTTAGGCCTATAGAAAGATTTCATGGAGTACAAATAATTCAAATAATAGAGGGTTAAATGTGTGATCAAATTGGAAACGTAACTCATTTGTCTGTTATCGTTGCTTTACGTTCTAGGTCACCGGTTTTGGCAATCTGAATGTAGAATCAAGTGCAAGCTGGAAGATGTAAACTGGATACCGTATAATATCCCAAAAGTTGATATCAAGTTGTGGATGAAATTGTTGGCTTGAATTGCATCAAATGAGTTTATAATTTACTCTTTGACCACTTTGCTCATATATGAGCCATAACAAGGGCCACTATTGGTTATGTTTGGAATTATCTCAATAACGGAAGTTTATTTTTTCTACAGATTGGGAGTATCCAGAAGCGTGATAAACTCATTGTTGACATTGTCGCCTTCCTAAAAAAATGTTTTCCCTTTGCGGTGAGTATATTCCATCTATTATAATTCTCTTGAGATTTACTAAAGCTCGTTATTGACTACGTTGAAACTACTTGAGATTTACTAAAGCTCATTATGGAGTACTCTCAAATTGTTTGACAAACTTCGATTGCGGATATAGAGTCACTGATGCAGCCAAGAAAGAACCGAGTATCTAAACCCTTACTCTTTAAGAATACCTTCTAATATGTTGTTCTTATAAATAATAATCATCATATCTATTGTAGTCATTTCTAATATTTAGAAAATTCTATCAATAGCAAATGTTATCTCAATTTCTCTTAAAACCTAAAGCACTGGTTATGACCTTCTTAGACTGTGACTAATTTTTTGAATGAAAATTTGTACCGAATCATACTTTTGTTCGTAAAGATATCGTCTTTAAGCCTGCCCAATATATTAACTTATGACAAGAATTTCTGATAGATACAATCTTCTCCTGGAAGTCGTGTAGTCTTAATTTCTTCGATGTGTAACTTTGCTATTTTTCTACGAGGGATACTTTTCCAAATAACAAGAAAGAGCGTTAGTTTAGTTAATCCATGTATAGTCACTCAAATAGCATTATGATCATTATTGTCCAAGGTACTATCACAAAGTGTACACATATCCATTTCTTTCTTGTGTCCACTCAAGAATGAATAACGGTTGTACTAAAAAAATGATCTATGTATTTCTACTTTATTTTGTCAATAAATCATACATTTGCATTCATATTCAACAATACTTTATTTCATATTCTTTCAATAATAGTTGATTCCAAATTGCCCTATATCCTCATACTTATGGGTACAATGTATCTAGCTTGAGATGAACTTCATCCAAAATTTCTTGTTTCAAGATGTATTCCATGATACAAATTCTTCTTTGTATGTTAGGATTCTATCTTTTAGACACCCAAGGACCATCTCCAAGTCTTTAACTACTTTCATTTGATATCCACATTCTCCTTTAATTTTTTCATCCCGAGTAAACTATTAGGCCTTGTCATAAAGTTCTGAACAAATATATTGGTTTATCTACTAAATTTTGGATTTCTAATTATCTGTTATCTCAAGTGATTCTTGTGTTTTATTTTCCCTCCCACTAAGCTCAGACTGTTGTTGTTTTAACTCGAAGAATTGACGACAACATTACCTTAGTAACCATACAATCACAATCCTTCAAATTATTCGTTCATCTTCTAAGCTCCATTTCTTTTGAGAATATATTACAACATTTTTCTAGAATAACATTTTTTTTTGAATTTTCAACTTTTAATTGCTAGGGTATTACAACATCAAATAACTTCCAACAATAAATTATATTGAACATTGTGTTTTTCGTTTGTAGTACTATGCCAGAGGGCCTTAGGCTACGCCTACAGTGAGTTTCTGTGCTAGTTTTTAAGAATCTTGAACCATACTACATTTCTCAAATACGTGGGGAGCTGACGTACAAGGGGTATACGGATGTGCAGATCCTTATGCATTTTGCAAGGTACACATTATAGAGGCTTGTCTATCTTGTTAAATATCTCCCGTATGATATAATTAATGACGTTTTTACTTTTTTATGAACAACTTTAGAAACTGTAATCTTATACCTAGACTAGAGGACGGGGCTAAGTATGAATTAGTTTGTTGTTAGTATTTTAATGGTTAAATCAATGATTGGGATATTACTAATTTGTTTTTTATGATTACATGTTGTAATCGGGCAGAGGAGAATGATGAAAGCATCATATGATGTGTGGTGGAGTACATTGAGGCCGGTGTTGATCGCTATCTTTTTCGTTTCCCATTATTCTCTTTTGTTGCTGCCCTACTTCTAATTTCTAATAGATACACCTACTTGTTAATGAATGTAGCTGAAATTTCCAACGACATCGGGCATCAGAAAGGTCATTACCTCATTGTTGGTTCGCCTGGCCGGAGTACACCTGAACATCTTCTTCGTAAGAAAATAACTCTAATTCCTTCAAAACTTGAATGTCCTTTTGTGATTCCTTCTATTTGCTTAATTGCGATTTTTCTATTACCAAGATTTTTTATTTTCGTTTCTGTTGGTGAATAATTTTTATTACACAATTGATGGTCAATTCACGTATAATCTTAATATTAGGTTTTTTCTATATTGGTCCTCAAATCTAAGCTATAATTAAATAAGTCCCCTAAATCTCTGATATTTTAATTAAGTCTCTCAAATCTCCAGCTTAGATTTAGGGGACTTATTTAATTATATCTTAGATTTGAGGACCAATATAGAAAAAACCTAATATTAAGATTATACGTGAATTGACCATCAATTGTGTAATAAAAATTATTCACCAACAGAAACGAAAATAAAAAATCTTGGTAATAGAAAAATCGCAATTAAGCAAATAGAAGGAATCACAAAAGGACATTCAAGTTTTGAAGGAATTAGAGTTATTTTCTTACGAAGAAGATGTTCAGGTGTACTCCGGCCAGGCGAACCAACAATGAGGTAATGACCTTTCTGATGCCCGATGTCGTTGGAAATTTCAGCTACATTCATTAACAAGTAGGTGTATCTATTAGAAATTAGAAGTAGGGCAGTAACAAAAGAGAATAATGGGAAACGAAAAAGATAGCGATCAACACTGGCTTCAATGTACTCCACCACACATCATATGATGCTTTCATCATTCTCCCCTGCCCGATTACAACATGTAATCATAAAAAACAAATTAGTAATATCCCAATCATCGATTTAACCATTAAAATACTAACAACAAACTAATTCATACTTAGCCCCGTCCTCTAGTCTGGGTATAAGATTACAGTTTCTAAAGCTGTTCATAAAAAAGTAAAAACGTCATTAATTATATCATACGGGAGATATTTAACAAGATAGACAAGCCTCTATAATTTGTACCTTGCAAAATGCATAAGGATCTGCACAACCGTATACCCCTTGTACGTCGGCTCCCCACGTATTTGAGAAATGTAGTATGGTTCAAGATTCTTAAAAACTAGCACAGAAACTCCACTGTAGGCGTCCTACGGCCCTCTGGCATAGTACTACAAACGAAAAACACAATGTTCAATATAATTTATTGTTGGAAGTTATTTGATGTTGTAATACCCTAGCAATTAAAAGTTGAAAATTCAAAAAAAAATGTTGTTCTAGAAAAATGTTGTAATATATTCTCAAAAGAAATGGAGCTTCGAAGATGAACGGATAATTTGAAGGATTGTGATTGTATGGTTACTAAGGTAATGTTGTCGTCAATTCTTTGAGTTAAAACAACAACAGTCTGAGCTTAGTGGGAGGGAAAATAAAACACAAGAATCACTTGAGATAACAGATAATTAGAAATCCAAAATTTAGTAGATAAACCAATATATTTGTTCAGAACTTTATGACAAGGCCTAATAGTTTACTTGGGATGAAAAATTTTAAAGGAGAATGTGGATATCAAATGAAAGTAGCTGAAGGCTTAGAGACAGTCCTTGAGTGTCTAAAAGATAGAATCCTAACATACAAAGAAGAATTTGTATCATGGAACGCATCTTGAAACAAGAAATTTTGGATGTTCATCTCAAGCTAGATACATTGTATCCATAAGTACGAGGATATAGGGCAATTTGGAATCAACTATTATTGAAAGAATATGAAATAAAGTATTGTTGAATATGAATGCAAATGTATGATTTATTGACAAAATAAAGTAGAAATACATAGATCATTTTTTTAGTACAACCGTTATTCATTCTTGAGTGGACACAAGAAAGAAATGGATATGTGTACACTTTGTGATAGTACCTTGGACAATAATGATCATAATGCTATTTGGGTGACTATACAGGGATTAACTAAACTAACGCTCTTTCTTGTTATTTGGAAAAGTATCCCTTGTAGAAAAATAGCAAAGTTACACATCGAAGAAATTAAGACCACACAACTTCCAGGAGAAGATTGTATCTATCAAAATTCTTGTCATAAGTTAATATATTGGGAAGGCTTAAAGACGATATCTTTAGGAACAAAAGTATGATTCGGTACAAATTTTCATTCAAAAAATTAGTCACAGTCTAAGAAGGTCATAACCATTGCTTTTGGTTTTAAGAGAAATTGAGATGACATTTGCTATTGATAGAATTTTCTAAGTATTAGAAATGACTACAATAGATATGATTATTATTATTTATAAGAACAACATATTAGAAGGTATTCTCGAAGATTAAGGGTTTAGATACTCGGTTCTTTCTTGGCTGCATCAATGACTCTATATCCGCAATCAAAGTTTGTCAAACAATTTGAGAGTACTCAATGATGAGCTTTAGTAAATCTCAAGTAGTTTCAACGTAGTCTATAATTAGCTTTAGTAAATCTCAAGAGAAATAGATGGAATATACTCACCGCATAGCGAAATGGACACATTTGGAGAATCTTTGTATTAGAGAGTAGTACAAAGCAGCACTTCATGCATCATATGAGGTTTGTTGCTTGTGATCTCGCATTATTGAGTCTATGCTCATTGTATCTCCCTCCTCTACCTTGCTTTCTTTGTATACTTGTGCACAAACCCAATCTCTCTTTATCTCACCGAGAGAATGCAACTATAAGTTCAGAAGCCCACATACTCTGCATTAATGTTGCTAGCTCATAATACTTACAATAATATCAAAGTACATGTAATTTTGTTATGACTACGAGTTCTCCAGTGAATAAGGTCTTTTTTTAGGTCATGTGTTAAGATGGTAACAATTACTTGATGTCTTTTATGCGAGGTGTTTGAGAGAAAAGGACAATCCGAAATTGTTGACCAATTCTTAAAGTGCTATAAGTTAAATCACCTCTTGTGCGCTGTCATTATAGTATGAGGCAATAGCTCCAGTTGCTAAAAGCTAGTTATTAACTCCCAATTTCATATTAACCAAAGTTTTGTCACATCTAAGACACATTGCTCATTTCTCTCCATGATATGCAATCATGAGCGCGGTGAAGAGGTTCTGAAGCTTTAAACTGGAACGTTAGTTGAGGCATGCAGCCACATTACAAGAAAGTCATTGGTTTTTTTTTTTTTTTGAAATGGAAGCAAGTCAATTTTTAATGTGCGGCATTACAATTACAATTCTGAGCATCTTATTAGTTTGTAGAAATGCAGGCAATGCAAAGTAGTAAATTTTTTCAATCCGATGATAATGAAAGAGATGACATTCGTAGCTGAAGCTGCTCTCTGGGGGTGCTTCTCTTGTGCGCTGTCAAATGTATTCAAATGTGGAGTTTTGAAAGAGATGTAAAATGAATATGATTAGGGTCCCTGGGTTGATATATATATTGTTATCTAGTTGTAAAATTGTATGATGTGCATGTATTACATCAATATGACTTCATCCTCCTATATTTTTACCTTTTATCATCCACATGATACGCAGATAAAAAGAGATGCCATTAATATGACTTCGTCCTCCTATATTCGTAAGTTCTTTACTTTATATTTGTATTGATGAAATTTACACACTATATATATTGACATATTTATAAAAACCTATAGGACAGTCGCATGATGTTGGCTCATGACACCCCTTCGAGAAAAAAAAAATCTAATCCAAAAATTGCCGACCAAGTCTTGAATCTTAAAAAATCATCTCCCACAAAAAGACGTCAAGTAACGAAGTATAATATTAACACGTGACCTAAGAAAAGACCTTATTAACTGGAGAGGTTGTAGCAAAGACACTTACTTTTTTGCCCTTTCTCCGCCATAGCATGGACCAGAGATACCATCTCATTAGGACCTGCCACATCCAAGCTTAGAACAAAATTCTCATCGCATAATCCGGGTTATTATTTTAGAGACAATATAAGAAATAAATGATGGGATTAATTAACCGTGGTGATTCTATTGTCTCTAGCTACTCTCTACTATTCTTCTATTTGCTGTTGTCTGCATAAATAGGCAGAGGAGAGGACCTCGGTTGGTTGGGTAGAGCTTAGACTTTAATGCACGACTTTGATTGGTTTACCAACTCATGGCTGGAGGTCAGAAAATTTAATATTGTTGCGAGTGTTATGGGCCGGCAACATTAATGCAGAGCATGCGGGCTTCTGAGCTTATAGTACTATTCTCTCAGCGAGATGTAGATATGAGTGGTTTTGTGCACAAATATACGTAGAAAGCAAGGTAGATGAGGGAGATACAATGAGCATGGACATAATAACGCCAGGGCTGTCTCAAGCATTTTTGAGACTCTAGGCAGAGAAACATATTTAGGGTCTTAATACTTTTTTTAAAAAAAAATTAGTTTTTAAAAAATAGATTTTATATAAATTTTAATTTTCTGGCTTTTTGAGATGCAAAGTTACTAATTAAATTTTTATATTCAAGCTTTGATAATAAAAATCCTTTTCAATTGATAAAATTACCAAATTATTTAATCTTTCTTGAGACATTGTTGAGCGTAAATAAGATTTTATTAATTTTAATTTTGAAAAACTTCTTTCTACTGAAGCTATACTAACAGGTATTGTCAGTAATATTCTATAAGCTAACCATGCATTGGGAAAAGAATTTAATTTTTTTATAAGGTTTAGTATCTCAAGTGTTGTTTTTAATTCAGGATTTATTATTTCTTTTAAAACTTTTAGTTTTAAAAATAAATCTAAACCATCAATATCAGGTAACATGTCATGTTTAAAAAATTCAATATGCAAACATTTTTCTTTTAGAAAATCATCACTAAGCAATTTTAATTTTCTACATCATACAAAAAATCAAAATTATCTTCATATATCTTAAACTGTTCAAACCTAATTCGAAGCGAAGAAATGGCATGATCAACTATATAGTTAAAATAATTAATTTTAAAAGATTCTTCAGGTGAAAGTCTTACCTCATTAGTTTCATTCTCATCAAATTGTTTCTTTCTTCTAATTACACGTTTTCCCACGAAATTTTGGTTCTACATTCATTTCATTGGCAATCTCTTTAGCACAAATCATAGCAGATGTGAACCCATTTTCTCTATAGTTATTAAAAAAATGAAACAAGACCTTTTAGCTGATCTAATGCAATGGCAATATTCATATCTTTATATTATAAAAATTTACTAACAGTGTTAACTGCAAACAATATATCATACCGAATAATCATACCTAATAAAAATTTAAAATTTTCAATCTCATATGTTGCTAAAGAAATTGCTTTACTTTTTGTTGTAGGATCATCACTAACTTCTGCTAGTTGATATAAAGCATCTCTTATTTGTGGAGCTTGGTATTTTATTACTTTAACACTTTCAAGACGACTTTCCCAATGTGTTTGTGACAAGGGTTTAAGAGTTAAATTAGAAACATGGTGTTGCAAAATTTTCCATCTTTTTGTAGAAGAAGAAAATAATGAGTACATACGTTGTGTCACACCAAAAAATATTATAGCACTAGGACAAGAATTAGTCATATCACAAAGCACTAAATTAAGACTATGACAACCACACGGTGTATAAAAAGCTCTAGAATTTATATCTAACAATCTCTTTTGTACGTCTTGTTGTTTACCTTTCATATTAGACCCATTATCATATCTTTGTCCTCATATATCATTTATATCAAGTTTAAACTTTTTTATTACACTAGTAAGCATATCAAAAAGACCTTTCCCTTACGTATCATCCACTTTTAAAAATTCTAAAAAATACTCTTCTATTTTGATTGGATTTGTTGAAATATCTACACATCTTTATATAAGAGACATTTGTTCTTGATGACTTATATCTGGGGTACAATCAAGTATAACTAAAAAGTATTTTGCTTCTTTTGTTTTTTTTAATTATATTACTTTTTATTTCTGATCCTAATATATTTATTAACTCATTTTGTATGTTATGGCCAAGGTAATGATTATGAATTTCACCATTTTGAATACATTTAAGGTGTTCTTGCATTATAGGATCAAATTCTGCAATCATTTCAATTAAACTTAAAAAATTTCCATTGTTATCTTGATAAATCTTCTCATTTGTGCCACAAAATTCCAAATTATTTTTTGCAAGATTTTTAACTACAACAATAATTCTTACTAATACATTCCTCCAATGCTCTTTTTTCCTTGTTTATCTTTTCTTGTAAATTTTGTTCAATATTTTTATTTTTAAGTAATCTCATTTCAACATCAAATCAAATATTCATATTTATAATATGTTCACTGCTTGGCACTAAGATTTTTCCAATCTTGACATCCTTTGTATGCTAATTGAATTGTAATTGATTTTTTACTGAATATTTACAACAAAAGCAAAATACTTTATCTAATTCTTTTGAATATACTATCCATCTCCTATCATGTTTTTCTCCATTTGGTAATTTTCGAATGTAATGAACAGGAGAAAAGTGTCTAGAATTTTCATCGTTTGGAAAACATAAATTGGTTTCTCTAATTGGACCTTTTTTCAACTAATAAATCTATTAAATTTGTATTTATGTCTTCCTATTGTGTTGGATCATATATATTTTTAAAAATAGTTTTGTCAATTTCATTAAAAAATTTATCTTCTTGATCAACTAATTCATCTTCTTCTAGATTATTATTATCTTCTTCGTTAATATTAATATTTGGTGAATTAGATTTATGATTATTAGAAAGTTCTTGGCAGATTTCTTTTTGTCCTAATAAAGTATCATCTTCTAGTGAAAATTCAATTGTTTTTTTTATTTAAATTTTCAATTGGTTTTTCTGAGTTTTGATTGTAGTGTTAGTAACAAACCTATCAAGTGCTCCTTTTTGAGATTGAATAATTTTTTCTGTTTTTCTTTTTTCATACGTGTTGCATATCCAGACTCATATTTTCTAGCAAACATATGTATATTCAAATTATAGAAAATATAGACCCCTAAAATGCTTAAAATTAAAGAACCAATAAAACCTGATTTTTGCCTTGCACTTTCAATTTGATGATACTTTAAAATCTGACAATGTTACCTGCATGAATATGATAAAGAACAAATAAATATTATTTTTTATTTAGATTAATTAGAATGAGCATCTAGGAGAATAATTGGCCCAAATTAAAAACACCATGTAAGGAGGCACAAATCCCCACCAACTCACACTCTCTCTCCTACTTTATGAGGATGGTGGGGATTGTGCCACATAAGCACCAAGAGGGAAATCCCCTCCTATGAAAAGGATACTCATTAATCTATATATACATATACACTAGTTTTTATGGTGGAGACTTTTCGAGTACGAAGCAAGACATGGAACAACTTCATTTAGGATTGGAGTGCAAGTATCATGCTCAAAGTCATGACTACATAATCTGCTTGAATAGTTTCCATAATTACGATACTCGAACAGAATCTTGTCATCAGTAATACTGATAACTTTGGGTAATTGTGGTGAACCTAAGCAACTCTCTCGACAATTTTCGGTACAGACGCTCAACATCTCAATCTAATTCTTGTTATCCTTGAGCATCCATATCTTCACCTGAGGTTTTTTATATGTAACAAGCGCAACGCAAACATGCCTTCTTAGTTCATGTATAGTTATACAACAATCTCTCCTAAGTGGGGGTATGAGCGATCGACGTAACTTCAAACTTCTCATGTTTGATATCGAACTTAAGGACAACCATGTAGTAGCCTTCATTTTCTTCTATGTAATTTGAATATCATGATTATTTAAATTGATAAAAATAGAGTTAAAATAAAAAAAGAAAATAAACTTTTTTGTGTGGGATTGATCATCAACTCAATAATCTCTCTCAAATAAAATATTATCATTGTTTTTTAACCCGGACTGTGGCCACGTGATCTACTATTTTTGAGTTATAAACACATTAATCTAGTACAACATCTCTATTTATTAGTATCTTGAAGTCTTTAAAAAATAGGTGATCATTCAATTCGCAAAGGAATTTTGCATATGAATTTAATTGCAATATGTCCATTAAATTTTTAGTTAAATTTACATTGTAGTTTGCTACTTGTAATATTTTGTTGGCAATGTCATTACCTTTCCTCTTTAAAGATTTCATTGGAATATGTCGAACGTTATTGTTAAGACTCATCGATAACAATATGTGGAATTTTGTGTCGTTTAAGACTCATCGATAACAATATAATTTAAATAAAGCAGATGCAAGCTTTCGTAAATATATTTAAAAAATGAACTATATAAGCAGCAGTAGGAGAACTTGAGAGGAAAAAATGGACATGAAAAATGCAAGTGAAAAATAAATCTAATACTATTATAAAAGTGGGTTGTTATGTTAAAACATTTCTACCCAAAATGCCCTCAAACAAATGCACATATACATACATGATCACATAAATATACTCAATATAGTGTGATAATTAACCTTTACTACACATCCATCCATACATACATGAACACACATACAATTATCCATTTAAATTCTCTATCAACCCCATTAAACACCCATCACCATTGTAACCTCCACACTTATTATTCCTACTGAAAACACACCAATTATTCATTTAATCATCACCATAATGTCACCACTACTCCCTTTAATGTCCCATTGATCTAAAATTTAATCGTACAACCCTTGAGCTTCTATCATCTATAACACTCATTCTCCTCTCCTATATACCTACTACCTTAAACCCAAAGCTCCATTCCTACCCTAGTTCCTACCTCTAATGACTAATATCTTCAATCTTTTACCTTAATTGTTCTCTTCTATATATGCACAACATTGACAACAGTCAAATGCCTAATAGAAAATGTTCTTACTTCTTAGGGTTTCCATTACCCACATTTGTGATGCCTAATAGAAAATGTTCTTAGGGTTGCCATTACTCACATCCATGTCGCCTAATAAAAACAACCTTAGAGGTCAGTATTAGCCACATCATTCATGCCGCCAACTAAATCGCCATCCTCCAGATCAACAAATCTGTCATCGAGGAATAAAACATTGGACAAAGTCGTTAGTAGAGCTGACGACAAACGCGAGGTCAACAGAAGCGACTATGGCGGCAATTGGGGAGGAGGGGTATCCATCGTGGTTATTGATGGGGATGAGGAGGCTATTGCAGTTGGATCTGCTGCATATGAAGCCTACTATTGCAATGATTCAAGATGGGAATGTGCATGCAGTTCAAGAGTATTAACAAGGGACTTGTTGCGTTGCCGATGAATAATAGGAAATGTTTTGCTTATATATGAATATACATTTTTCATGTTTCTCCATATTTAATACACATAAAATGTAGTTGCATGCTAATTTGATCCATATTTTACTTAAAAATCTTTGTTTACAAAAGAATTCGATAAATGCATGACAAGAATTATTGTTGTATGTGGAAATGGTTGTATTCTAAATCATGCGGAATGAGAATTCGAATATTACAAATGGAAGTTTATTTTGGTAATGACTTTGAACTTACTGCATATATTATCTAAAAAATATTTGATCATTCATTGCTATAATTAAGGAGTCTTCTTAATGACCAACTATAAACCCATCCAATAGGAGAAACCACCAAATTCATAAGATCCATTACGGATTCATGAGAACATATGTGATTGCACTTACCATCTACCTCTTCTCCCTCTTTGTTCCATGTGAACAGAGATAGAAGACATGGTTGAAGGATACTTATGAGAATCCATTTGTTCAAAAAAAATAATGGCTTTTTTTCAATATTACTCCTTAAAATATTTCATATTACTATAAGGCGCTAACTTCGTACTTACTTTGAAATTAGTCTCTCAAATTAGTGAAACTCCTATTATGACACATAATTCTTAAATTATTTTGAAATTAATCCATCCAATAAAGGGTAGATGTACAATTCGAGTGATTAATTTGAAATAACTTGTGAGAATTAGGGGATTTAATAACAATTTCAACGATTTTAGCAGTTAATTTTAGAGTAAATAAAAAATGAGAAGATCTAAAATTGATTTTTAATGATTTGAGGAGCTTATTGCAAAACATGAAAGCTTTAAGGGACTAATATATAAAACCTATAATATACAAATAAAATAATATGAGTTGAGTCCATTTATAATGTAAAAAGATTAGGAAAAAAAAGGAAAGACAAAAAATTCATATGTCTCATCTAGGAAAGTGGTATAAGATAATTAGAGTCTCTCTAATAACTACTTATTATTCCTTGTATAGGATCCAAACCATAAGTAAATACTCTTGAAAATATGACACATTACTTAGAATATTATTTTTTTGCTTTGAAACAAAACCATCTACGTGCAACGCACGTATGTTATACTAGTGAATTTAAAATGAGGAAATGAGGTTGGATGTGGATATGATTGTATCATATGTATTTATACTTAAGGAGGTATTTCATATACATTGGTACTAAATAATAAGTGGCTAAAGTCGATGTTTCCATGCTCAAAACGTTTTATAGGATCACATAAGCAAAAGAATATGGTAATAAGATCTGAAACACTTTGTGAACTGTCTTTGTCCTTCACAAATCTCATCAAATCCTATCGTGTATATTTTGGCATTTAGGGGACCGATGAACAAAGGCATACAATTTTAAGAAAAAAATTAGTTTATGAGATATTAATGAGAAGGAATATACCGAGAATGAAATCCTATATAACAGAGATGCTACTACGAAAATCTCTACATCTTCCAAAATATAAAGATCATCGGGACTCGGTAGTCTCCATATCGCTTTCAAAATATGTCGAGTTCAGGACATTTATGGCATTGACAGACTAATGTGTGTAGTTTGAACTGTAATTCATAAATTGCAACATCAAAATTGAATAATCCTAATACGAATCAAATAAATAAAATAATATTTTGTTGATTCATTTTCAAATATGGGTTTGGTAATTTAGTGATTTTAATGTGTTATGATAAATCCCCTGATAAGCAAATATCAATCACACAAGAAACAAAGAAAATATAAACAAGATAATACACACAGGTAGTTTATGGTTCAAATCACTAATTCCAAATCACACTACAAGAAATCTAATATAATCTCTCTCAAGCGAAGAGGAAGCAAAGAGCCAATACAAATATCAATAGCCAAATAATTTAATTATCTTGTGGTTCAAAATATAGAGATGAGTGATCTATGTTCCAAATTACTGCAGTTGTCTCAAATTTCTATCCCAGCCCATGATATATATAGCTACACATTTTTATTTTTCAGACTTTGCATAAAGTAAGAACTTTAATTCTAGAACAAATTGGATTATAATCAAATAAGCTAGGCAAAGAAACTTACTGAGATCATTTGAATTTCCTTATCAACATTAGCTAACAGCCAATAGGAACAAAACCACAAATTTTGTTAATAAAGATATAATCATTAATTACGATTAGATTATAATGTAACATCCAAAAAGTGTCAAGGGTAATAGGATATTTAAAGTTTGTATCGGATAATTAGGATATATTATGATTAAAATATAATATTCAAAAGAGTTAAGGGTAATATTGATCATGAAAAGTTTTTTAGAACTCATAATTTTAAAGAGGGCATGATAGTGGAACAATCATAATAATCTCTGAATAGAATGGGAAATGACATAACATGCGTGATATTAGTCTAACTCTACTATTTACTTTAATGTTCTTAGTACCCAAGTTATTTTCTTTTGGTTGGATGAAATGAATATGTAGATGACACATTCCTACCATTCTTAATTACTATAGTTAAAGATTTTTGTTATAGGCAAAAAGTTCTCATGGATCAATATGCATAACTTTGTAGCTCATTCTGTCATAGTTGTTACAGAAGAGACAACGCTCAACAACCTAAAACCCTCATCTATAAGTATCTCAAAGAAGTGATGGTGATACTAAAGTCTAAGGCGAGCGAGAATGTGCAATTGAAGAGTAGGTAGTTAGCTAGTTCCTAAAAAAAAAAAAAAGGGAAAAACCAAAGCCTTAGTGCGTTTGGACCTTTGACAACTCCTAAAAAAGCTTGAAACTCTCGCTTATACCATTTATAAGTTTGGCAATTCCGGAGAACTCCGAAAGTTTGAAATTTTTCACTTGATCCCCATGAATATATAAGCCCATATCTTGAGTTCAGAAAACTCCAAAAATCCTTCGAATTCCCGCTCGTGACTTGTTCCTGTGAATAAAATAAAATAAAAAGACTTGAGTCATGATCTTGATCCCGTGATCAGGATTTTATCTGCATGAAACAAAATATATTCTCAGCGTCCTTCACCACGTTGTCATTCTGCGAAGATGCCCCTCTATGATTATCGTAGCGCAGGGGATCGCTGGAAATCTCTACATGTTTGGTGTTCATCTACGCTTTGGCCTGGAGTTGCCTAGAATATTAGAGTTTTGTAGTAAAGAAGAAAAAGAAAAAAAAAATCCATTCCATCAAATCAATCACCTCGTCTGAGGCAGGCTGTCGAAATAAGAAAAACAAAAATATAGAGNAAATTAGATTGAAAGTTAACACTTCATATATTATTTACCTTAATATATGCATAATGCGTATAAATGGAATAAATGGTTGTTAAAAGAATATATGGAAGTGTAGTATGCAAGTGATCTGTATCAATTCTATGTTCTTAAGCTAAAAAAGTAAATATTGGGATCAAGTATATATAAGAAAAACACCTTGCATTATGAAGATGGAAACAAAATGACTGGGTGTTATGATTGAATATTTTAATAAGATAGAAGCAAAATGACCGGGTAGTGTTGATTGAATATTTCAGGGGAGAAATTCCTACATCCCTCTATACATAGAACTCCTACATATTGTAGTTTCTAGAGGAATTTTCAGGTTACTTTTGTGATGCTCTTCTTCAAAACAGTAAATCTTCATCTTATAATTTTACAATCTCTCTTATGTCAAACAACAACCAACTCTCGCTCCACAGCAGAATAAGTCACTGTTTAATATAGAGTAGCGTTATGGTGCCAATTCCCACACACTACTAGATAATAGTGAAGCCTTTTGAGCAAAGTATTCTTTTTACCAGGTTGAATGAATTTCCAGTAACATCTTTTGCTCTCCTCGTACACTTCTGCAAGGATCAGCACCTGAAGTGAGCCTTAATTCATAAAACGCCCACTGTCTTTCAAATTAGAAATATGAAATACCCCTACCTTACATGATTCATCAATTAGGGAAATCTAATCTTCATTTACATGTGAAACACACGGCAACAGCTTGAAGTAGGTAGTTGATGGTGCTACTGGAAAAGGATGCGTCAATAAGGTTGTTGTTCATACACCATCTTCGCCTAAGATCTTCTCCATATGCAAACCAATCCTTTCAACCTCAGAATAAATCTTATCTATATCAGCATGCGAAGTATCTCCTCTCAAGAAAAAATGAAGCCTACCAGCTATCTCAATCCAACTATAACCAGGTTGTTTCTTGACTCCTTTCTCATTCATCAAACTCCTCAGCCGAGTAACTCCTCTCCATAAGCCAGCCTTGGCATAAATATTCGACAAAATTATATAAGTGCCCGAGTTATGAGGATCCAATTGTATAAGCTTTTCAGCAGCTAATTCCCCTAACTCTACATTTGAGTACTTTTGACAGCCTCCAAGAAAAGCACCCCAAACAGCAGCTTCAGCTTCAAATGGCATCTCTTTGATACATTCATATGCTTTTTCTAACTTGCCTGCTCTGCTTAGTATATCCACAAGGCAAGCATAATGTTCAGATTGTGGAGAGATTTTATATTTTGCTGCCATCAGATTGAAAATATGTAGACTCCCATTTACATTCCCTGTGTGTCTAGAAGCCGATAAGATGCTGAGAAAGGTAATTCCACCCGGTTTAAATCCACTTGCTTCCATTTCCTGAAATAAATTAAGAGCTTTCTCATAATGGCCGTGTTGTGCCCAAGCTGCTATTATGGTGTTCCAAGAGACCTCATCACGGTTTGAAGTTAGTTGAAATGTATAGTTTGAGTCATGAATGCTACCACATTTGCTATACATTGTCATCAGAGCATTACTAAGCGAGACATTACAATCCAAGCTAGTCTGAATTGCAATGGCATGAGTTTGTCTTCCTTGTTGGAGCAAGGAAAGAGAAGAACATGCCATCAGAACTAGGATGAGGGTTGTGTGATCTGGCTGGATGCCTGAAGCTAACATTTCACTGTGAAGCTTTAGGACCTCTTCATTGTGCTCGTTATTTACATATCCTGCAGAAAAAAGAGAGATGCATCAAGATGCAACAGAAACTGAGATTTTTGAAATCGGGCGTTCATATTTTTCTTTTCTAATATATGTGAAATATAAGTCCCTTGGTGTTTTCTCTTGTGCCTCGAATCCACTACATTCATCCTTCATTTCAACCTGTCTTACTGAAACTTTAAAATAAATGAAAAAAATGCTGATCCTTACGTATAGCTGTCACAATTAAAAAAATGTAACAACAATGCAATTATGATTTAGTCTATATATTTAGTTCTCTAAAGGCGTGGTATTCATGGTCTAATGTCCAACCGGAGAGAAGATAAATAAGTCAGGAATCACGATTAAATGTTAAATAGCACTCATTGACCCACGGTAATTTTTTCGATAGATCTGCAAGTTTGTAAGATAGGCAATTAGTGACAATGGCATTAGGCTTTTCCAAGGTACCCATTACCATCAAATTAAGTATAGATTACGAAATTGGGTTAGTATTAAACTAGATTAATTGCCTTTTAATGTTCTTATTTTTAAATAGCTGGAGAACATGGAAGCTTAGTGGACTAACTGGCGGATGCTGATTGATTAAGGTGGGGAAAAAATAACAATTCGAACTAGAAGAGGGATATGAACTGTGTTTATAACTGTCATGGAATTGATGGAGTTATTAAAAACTTTCTGAAGTGTTTAGATCTTCTGCGTTGCCTAGAATCAGACATTAGTTTCTATGAAGGTGAATACAAATTGAAACACGCTGCTATATAATTCACGATACGAGTATCCGGTAACCAATGAAGTTATAAACCATTCGTAGGTTTCATGTTTTTCTGCATAACTTCAAAGTGAAACCTTTGTTTAATCATACCTGACATCATTGCATTCCAAGAGATGAGATCCTTCTCCCTTATCCCATCAAACAAACTCCTCGCACTCTTCACCTTCCCCTCAGTACAATACCCTGTAATCATCGCTGTGACAGCCATGATGCTCTTCACAGGCATCCTTTCGAAGAGCCATTCCGCCTCCTCCAACATTGAATTCTCCACATAACCCCTTATCATCGCCGCCCACGATATCAAATTCCTCTTCGGCATCCCATCAAACAGTTTCCTGGCTCTCTTCACCTCCCCTCTCCTTGCCCAACCATCCATTACCGCCGTATAAGAAATCACATTCCTCTCAGGCATTTCATCGAACATCCTCTGTGCCTCTTCCACTCGATCAAATTTCACAAGCCCAGATATCATGGCATTCCAAGAAGCCACGTTCTTAGCTGGCATTCGGCTGAAGTAATGAAATGCCTCGTCAGGCATGTTGTTTTCAAGGCACCCCGCGACCATCGAATTCCAAGAGACGATGTTCCTTTCGGGCATTAAATTGAACAGCTTCTTGGATTCTTCGATGTCATTGTTCTGCCAGTAGGCGGTTATGATAGAGTTCCAAGAGACGGTATCCCTGTTGGGCATTTGGTCGAACAGTTTGCGGGCGGCAGAGAGATTGCCAGCACCAGAGAGACGCTTGATGTGGAGGTTGTGCTGGAAGACTTGGTGGGGGGAGAGCGCGGAGGCTTGTTGAACATGGGTGCAAAGACATCTTTCGAGATGGGGACGGGCAAGAGCTCGGATCTTGGAGATGGCCAGCATCACGATATCGTCCGGGCTATTTACAAGATTGGTAGTCATCAACGAGCCCCTACCCTGCTGGGGGAGTTCATAATACCAAACCCAACCTCAACATAATAATTACTACCCAAACCATAATCGACACATCATCGTACCAAACGAAGATAGAATTTTGACATTGTCTACAGTTACCCGAGTTTAACAAACCACGCCCGGAGCGCAAGAGACGCTGCTCCAGCAGTCTCATACACTATTGTTATCGTCGTAGCCAGGAAACCAACAACAGCATACTTGGAACCCAAAAAGAAAGGATTCTTTAGGACTTCCATCAGAGCATGAGAGGGTTTTGAATTTTCGTTCGCAATTTAGCATGAAGAGGTTTTAAACCACACTTGGCAGGGCGAAATAAAAAAAAAAAAATCAACTCCAATCCCCAGCACCTCCATTACAAGCAGTTCACCAAATCACCAGGCCGCACGAACGCAAAACCCACATACGTGAACAAATAACTTGATAGAAGTTACAAGTATCAACCAACTACTATTTAACATCCTGCAGAAGTAAGGCTACTTGATCATACGTGAACAAATAACAGAATTAAAAACAAAACAGGGTAAACTGATAGAAGCTTCCTGATGAAGATAGAAGCATCCTGGTGAAGAAAGGCTACTTGATCATACGTGAACAAATAACATAACCAAAACCCGCATGATAAACTGATATAAGTTGCAAGTATCAACCAACTACTATTTAGCATCAGTAAAAACCATCGCTCAGGTGATGGGAGGAACCAAGATGTCTTACAATGCTATTGAAGTCTTTAACATTAGACCAGAGAGCGTAATCAGAGGCACAGTCCACGAAATCCAGCAACAAAAGAAAGCACAACCACCACTAAGCTACATACTAAAGCTATGGGGTTCAAAATGAAAGCTACATAACATGGTTCTATTACAGAAATAAGCGGCAACTAGCTGCAGCGAAACTTTTCAAGTCACTCCACAAAAGCCAGGGAAGAGAGCCAGGCAAACTTAAGCTCTCTCGCCTCTAATCCTCCTGGCAAGCTGAATGTCCTTGGGCATAATGGTGACCCGCTTGGCATGGATAGCGCAGAGATTTGTGTCCTCAAAGAGCCCAACAAGGTATGCTTCGGCAGCCTCCTGCAGAGCTAGCACAGCATGGCTCTGGAAGCGCAGATCAGTCTGAAAAACAAAGGAGAGAAAAACATAGTTAATACACATATCAAACCATAGATTGCATCACAACTGTAGAGAATCAGAAGATGCCAAGCGCAAACCTTGAAGTCCTGAGCAATTTCCCTGACAAGCCTCTGAAAGGGCAGCTTCCTGATCAGAAGCTCAGTACTCTTCTGGTACTTGCGAATTTCACTACAACCACCCAAACCATGAATAGCAAATTCAGAATACGAACCCAGAGTAACACATAATAACAGCAAACAGAGAAATTAACAAAGAATAAAACAATAAGATACAAGACACACCAATAACTTACCGAAGAGCAACAGTTCCAGGCCTGTAGCGATGAGGCTTCTTCACTCCTCCAGTAGTTGGGGCAGACTTGCGTGCAGCCTGTAACCAAAAGCATCGCCGTGTTAAGACGTAACACACTGAAATTAATAATGAATGCTAACCATTAAAGATAACTGATGAGCAAACCTTGGTGGCAAGCTGCTTCCTTGGAGCCTTCCCTCCGGTTGATTTGCGAGCAGTCTGCTTAGTACGAGCCATCTGTTCAATGAAAAAAAACCAAAACACGTCGGTATATACAAGAAAACAATGAAAATAGTTCGCATATTCATCTGGAACATGCAATTAAGAGAATAATCCAATAAATGAGTTATTAACAGAATAACCCTAAATTAAGACAACTAAATTCATAAATACCATAGCCAAAAAACAATCTAGCAGACGTATCCAAATACATGTCACCAAATAAAGATGAGTCATAACCCATATTCTTTATCTAAGACATCAACAGAAGGTTCCGATACCATAATTTATAATTAAATCTCCAAAGCACACCATGAGTTACAAAATTAACAGACTGCGATAATCTTAGCACTAAAAGAGATCGAAAAACCAAGAACGGGAAAAGAAAAACAACCAAAGCGCAAGATTTTGGCAGCAGAAGCCCTAACCTTAAATATTAACAGAAACCCTAGATCACGAGAAGGACTAATTAGAAACAGACCCAAAACCCTAAATTTCGACTATAAAACGTGACAAATACCAAAGAAAGTACCTAAAATTCAAATCCCAGGGAAAACCCCCAAATTTTAGATTTCACGAACTAATAATAACCCTAATCTACCAAGAAAACAACGATAACCGACCCCAAATCATGAACCAGACGAAGAATCAAAACCAAAGGAGGATTCAAATACCTAACCAAGTATTTAATTAAATAATTTAAAAGATAAATCTAGGAATGAAAAAGGAGGAAAGGAAGGAGACGTACCTCAGATTTTTCTCTCTCTTCTCTTCCGCCAAGAAATCCAAAGTGAGACGACGGGGAGGCGAGGTTCTATTTATAGTTTTTTTCCAAGTCAGCGTGCTTTAATCGAACGGCCGTGATCTGCTTTCTTTGTGTTTTCTTTGACGGACGAGATTTGATGCCTAATGTAAGTTCGGATTGCCATGTCATTTTCTTGTTTTTTGATTGGCCCTTGGGTTTGACGCGGATAACCGCGTGATTATCATTAAGCTAATCAGGCATTTTGCTTATGTGCATTGGCGAAATTGCCCTTGTATTTAGAATATAGACGGTTGCGTGTTCATACGTGCTAGTTCTGATCGATCAGGATCGGATGGGTTGGATTTCTTTTGTACTTTTTACATATAACCTCTTTACTTGTATTTTTAGGGCGGTGTTTAGTTCAATTTCTATAAATTATATAGGTCTGTTTGTTACGGGAAAAAAAAGACCGAAAGTGGGGGGAAAAGAAAACATTTTAAGGTGAATTTTGATGTTTTCCTCCACTTTCAGAGGTTTGGTTCGTCAAAGCTATAACCGAAAGTGTGAGTAATTTTTTATGTTTTCCTCCACTTTCCTTGTTTAGATTCTTTTCTTGTGTTTGGTTCATTCTTAAAAGTGGGGGAAAATAGATGAGATGAGATGAGTTGACATTATATTATTGGATGATGTGACACATACTTAGGAAAATCAATTTCCTTGTTTTTTTGGAGGAAATGGATGGAAGAAAATTTTAATGAGATGTGATGAGTTGTCACCATATTATTGGATGATGTAAGTAATTTTTAAAGATGATAGAAAATGAAGAAAAGTGGACAAATTTTCAAAATCGACCGTTTTTCAAAGTTAATCGGCAAAATCGACCGTTCAAGAAAAAAATTAGCAAAATCGACCTTTTTTTGCACGGGACTACTAGTCCCGTGCAGAAAAAGATTGGTATTGCATTTTTCAAACTGCACGGGACTAGCAGTCCCGTGCAGTGCAGTTCTCCCCAAAAGCCCAAGTCCCCACCCGATGCCAATCCACATCTACACCCACCTTCATCACATCTCCTCCTCCCTGCCTTCATCCCCCATCGCAAGCACAAACCTCTCCGCCCTCAAGATCCACTCCTCCGACCAGTCCTCTCCACCTCGCCCAAGATCCGCCAACTACCAACGACCGCCGCCCTTCTCCCGAGCTCTGCCCTGAGCTCACCTCCTCCGCGCGAGCTCGAGCTCCGACCTCCGACCACGCCGAGCCTCCTTGTTCGCCTCCCTGAACTCCTCTCTCCCCGTCGCCGTCAACCCCACCTCCACGAGCTTCGTCGTCGCCCCGAACTGCCGCCTCGCCATCGCCGAGCTCGCCAAGCCTCCTCCCCCGAGCTCCCCTTCATCTCCTCCCTAACCACCGGGTGGGGGCTTGGGGTGGGGGATCAAGGCAGGGAGAGCTCACCTCCTCCGCGCGAGCTCGAGCTCCGACCTCCGACCACGCCGAGCCTCCTTGTTCGCCTCCCTGAACTCCTCTCTCCCCGTCGCCGTCAACCCCACCTCCACGAGCTTCGTCGTCGCCCCGAACTGCCGCCTCGCCATCGCCGAGCTCGCCAAGCCTCCTCCCCCGAGCTCCCCTTCATCTCCTCCCTAACCACCGGGTGGGGGATTGGGGTGGGGGATCAAGGCAGGGAGGAGGAGATATGATGAGGAGATGTGATGAAGGTGGGGGAGATGTGGATTGGCTTCGGCTGGGGGCTTGGGATTTTTGGAGAGAACTGCACTGCACGGGACCCGTTCAGTTTGAAAGTTGCAAAACCGACCCTTTTCTGCACGGGACTGGTAGTCCCGTGAAGAAAAGGGTCGATTTTGCTAATTTTTTTTTTAACGGTCAATTTTGCAGATTAACTTTGGAAAACGGTCGATTTTGAAAATTTGTCCAAGAAAAGTGGGGGAAAGTGAGTTAGATGAGTTGATTGATATGACTCATTTCTTGTGTTTTGTTTATTTTTAAAAGTATGAAATGAGATGTGATGGGATGAATTGTCACAATATTATTGGAGGAAAATTAAGAAAGTGAAGGAAAGTGGGTTTTGGAAAGTGGGGGAAAGTGAAAAAGTGAAGGAAAATGGGTTTTGGATTCTGAGGGAAACGAAACAAACAGACCCATAGGAAAAGGAAAACACCCAAAATATAGATTTTTTTTAATATTTCTTAAAAAATTATAGGATAAGTTTTGAGAAATCAAAAAGTACTATTTTTTTGTGTGTTCAAAACAAGAAAATGGATCCATTACTCTATAAAAATAACAAGTTTTCATTTTCTTTTGTTTGGTTACATATGGTTGTGGATATAGTTTTATAGTAAAATATCTGTATTTGTATCTGAAATATCTGAATACATATTAGTCATACTCTTGTGATAGTTTCGATTCTTAGATTATGAATTTGTGATTAATGTTGATGATCAAGATGTCAAATCTTAACGTTTCAGTTATAATGAACATATTAACGAACTCTTTTGTATCACATGAACTAATTTTTCTCAATACTATCTAGTTTTCTCATATATGTTTTGATTCTGCATGCATATCCGCTTATGTATCTATATGTATATCCGTAATCAGGTCCTATTTTAACAGATATGGATATGAATTTTTCTTACCGAGGTATATTCATATCTATCTGTATCTATATCCGAGATGGATAAGCGGATATGGATATGTTAAGCATCATATCCAAGCCGTATACGGGCCGAATGCACCCTTACATACCGTAGTCACTTGAGATTTGAATACCGCTTTGTTCTGTTCCATGTAACAAGATAATTGCAAATCATGTTGAGATTATACTCATATAGATTGGTTAAGGTAAGCTTGTGTAAGTGATAATCACATTTTTTTTATATTTTTATACCCTTATTATCTATTTTGTTTAAATAAAAATGTCACTGATAAATATGTTTTATCTTAATTTATGGGTTAATAAAAAGTAATGAATAATAGCTCAAAAAGAACTCAAATTTCCTTATTTTTTAAACATTTTTATTAAAGCACAGGATCAAGCCAAGTACTACAGAAGCCGAAGAAAAAAGGATTCAATATGAAAAGAAATCAAGTCAAATCATGTTCAAGATGATTAGCCACAAAGAAACGACGATATCTCTCAATTTGGAAGGCAAAATTTAACATATAATATATAAAAATCGCCTATCTCGATGAGACGGGGCTAGTTACATTTTTAGATTTTAGAATTTTAATCATTTCGACAACCGATTGGACAATCGATTGACCAACTAATTGATTCATAACAAACTTATTTTATGGCAAGATTTAATCCTTGGAGCCTAAGTAAAATCCAACGATTCTTCTTTCCTGTTGTAGGCTATCAATAGGGGTAGAAAGTGAGAGGTTAGACTGTGATTTTTTTTGTAATAACTCTATTTGGAGAGGAGGATTATTCTTAATTTAGAATACCTTCCAAAATTGTACTTTATTGCAACTAACAAAAGAAAATTTTCACTTCCTTATATTTTTCTTTTCTTCTCTTTGTTTAATAATGAAGATGAATATGAAGATGAAGAAGAAGGTTTGCTTTCAAGAGGCTAAAATCCTCGTACAATGTCAATTTTATCTTTTATCTTTTATTTTCTTGTAATATTTTTTCCCCTTATTTTAGATATTCAAGGGGCTATAACCCTCTTGTTTTAGATTTATTTTGATGCATTGTGGAGTAGATTTTCTTTCATGTCTTTAATTTTTAGTATAGACTTATTTCTTGCATAGTTTAGATTTTATTTTCTTGTATTATTTTCAAGAGGCTAGAAACCTCTTCGGAATTAGTTTTTATTTTTATTCTTTTCCTTTTATTCTCTAAGAGGCTAGAGCCCTCTAGGGAATTAGTTTTTACTTTTATTCTCTTTCTTTTATTCTCTCTAGCACAGATTTTATGTATTTATATTTATTTTCTAAGATGTGGAAGTAATTATTGTAGAAATTCTAGAATTGTATGAAACTAGTTTGATTTATTTTATAACTTATGAATTGTTCTCTTATGCTTAAAATGATCATGCTTAGGATAATCAACTAGAGAACTAATTGGTAGAAGAAAAATTTCATAATCTATGTTTATCTTTAGTGGTTTGATGGGTTATGCTTATAAATTCTAGAATTACTACCTAGTTGTTATTTTTATCATGAATGTTAATTTTACTTAGATGATAATTCGATAGGTTATACTTTCTTAGGTGGTTTGATAGTCTATACTTAATAAATATAAAGTAAAATGTGATAACAAGTGAATAGTTCGTAATCTATAAGTGAAATTGAATAGTGGATTCAATTGTAGATTCCTCATATCTTTAACTGAATCCTCCATATTTTACTTTCTTGATTTTTCTCTCTATTCTTAATTTTTCTTTATTTGTTTTTTATTTTTATTTTCCTTTATTTTCTTCATCTTTTTTCCCCTCCCTAACTAGTTATGTTTATTTACATATTATCACATCCACTCTCCTTATCTCTCCACAACCACTTTCCTCACTCCTAAATTGTCACACACACAACCTGAAAAATTAATTTTGATTAATTCATACATTACATTCATCGTGAGATTCGATAATATTTTATACTATAATTTAATAGTTGTGCACTTGTAACTTATGTATCTATTTATTCCCCTATCAGTAAGTCATTAACCAGTCCATCGAAAGTACATGATTTGGATATAAACAATGGTTTCGTCACACCTCTTTCATATATAGGCATATTATTCTTGAGATAGTTAATCTTCCCATCATACGAACAAATGATTATGATTCGATCGTTCATCGTTATCTCTGAGGAGAAAAAAAAAATCACCTAGTATTACACAAAAAAAGGAAAAAAGTATTTTCAATTAAATCCCCTAATATTACTTTTAACACATCCATAATATTTACCATAGGTCAAACCTTATTTTTACGATTCACTGATTTAAATAATTTAAACAATATTTATTTTTAAAAATTTAAAAATAATACACTAATTTTTATAATATCCCCTAATTTACCATCTAACTTTATATACAAATTTCTTTATTTTTTATTCACAAAATTCATAAATAATTCAAAAAATATTCCAAAATCTAAACTTAAACGAATTATTATGATGAAATAGTGAGAATATGTAAACATTTTGGAGAAAAAACAAAAAGTATAAAGATTTTACCAAAAAATTATGGAAGCCCTAAATTTCAAGTCTCGTAAACTCTTGCGCTTTTCAGCCCTAAAGGAGGTCGGCAACGGCGGAAGCGGAGACAATCAGCGGTATAGGGAGAGGATCTAAGGTTGGGGGGCTGTGTGGAGCACGCGCGCACACACACACACACACAGAGGTTCACATGAGGGGGAGAGAAAGATATAAAGAGAATGGGAAGTGGGGCTTAAAGACTTCATTGGATTTAAAATCCCATGATGTTGCAGACCAATTTCACAGAGAACTCAATTCGAGCTCTCTGTTCACTTGAGGGGGAGAGAAAGATATAAAGAGAATGTGAAGTGGGGCTTACGAACTTCACGAGATTTAAAATCCCATGAAGCTGCATACCAATTTCACAGAGAGCTCAATTCGAGTTCTCTGTTAGCTACAGCCTGCAACTTCACCGGATTTAAAATCCCGTGAAGTTGCAACCAAACTTCATGAGTGTTCAAATCCCGTGAAGTTTGGTTGTATTTTTTATTAGAGTGGGTAATTAGTGATTAAACTTCATAAGATTCTAATTCCCGTGAAGTTTTTTGAAAGTTTTTAACCATTTTCGACCCAGTTTAAGCCAGGTGGTAGAAGCTGGGTCGAAAATGGTAATTAAATCTCAAATGGGTTATTTTTTAAAATTAAATTTCTAATGGGATCTATTTTGAAATTTTGTCTTAAATAGACTTTGGGGAATGTAAATCATATGTTTCTAATTACTAGGTTTTATACACGTGCAATGGTTGAATACCATAATTAAGCAATTTTGATTTATTTACTCATTAAAAGTTGGTCACCGGTTTCATTTTGATAGTTTTTGCTCTCATATAACTCTAAACTTTAGCATTGTGATTATTTATTTCCTTTGATGTTTGTTTGAATGTGCTACACCGAATTTAAATTTTGTGTTGAGAATTGAATTGACAAGAAACAAATATAATCCAAAGCTAATTTTGAATTTTTATTTTATTTGGACCGACATGAAATCGAGCTTGACTTGAAAGTATAGCGTTGCTTAAGTGAAAAACACTTGCAAAAAAACGTTATAAAGGTAAGATGAATAATTAAAAACAATATACCAAGATGATTGATTAAAAATGGTCTAGACCAAAAGTAAAGAGAATATGAAATTTATACCTAATTATTGATAGACTTCGTTAAAATGTCATAAACTAAATATTAATGCTAACTCTAGTATATTTTTATATAATAAAAAAATTCACACAAATAAAAGTACTAAAAAAGTTCATGAAAAATCTGTTCTAAAGGTTCCTTAGTTTACTCAAAAAATTAAACTATTCCATAAATTATTTAGAAAATAATAATGTCTTTTATTCCTTCTGTTTCTTTTTTTATTGAGTCAAGATCAATCATTCTCCACATTTATCTTTTTCATAAGCAATTCTAGAGCAGTGTCTTCATTATCTACATCGATCATGACATTAGGCTGAAGCTAGATTTTTTGTGTTGTTATCTTTCTATGTGCTCGTTCATCTTTTATCTTCTTATCTTATATCACAAATTAAGAAATTGAATGTATTTCTGACGTACGCCACAAACTTCTGAAACTACATACTTTAATTATTTTTTTGTTTCAATGAGCATAAATATTAATTTTATATATATGAAAAATTGTGTTTCTAATTTATTACTTAAATAAGGTTAGGAGTTACCTCTTTTTTCTGCAATGAATTCTTTTATTATGCATCCTATAAGAGTTTTTGATACATAAAATAATGTTACTTTTGCTCTGTTTGTGTCATTTTCCATGAGGATCTGAACTATACACTTTTCATTTTCAATTTACCTTAGGTTATAATGTTAATATTTAAATTTTTGATATGTTTATTTCATGAAAAATGGATATTACTTAACCTTAATACTATGTTGTCAGCTATTCTGTGACATTTATCATTTGTGCACTCTTATTAATATCTTTATCGACTTTCTTGTTGCAGCCCACACAAGTGTAGAACCACAGCTCAACTCTATTGTAAATGGTAATTATCTTTGCATTATAGGTCTAATAACGTGTCTATATATTGGTAAACTATTTTTAGGATCAATTGTGTGAATTTTAGAGTAAGTCTTATAAGAGCATACCTCTTTCGAATGTTGTGATGATTGCATATATCAATAATCTGAATTTGTGTTGTATTTATAAAGAGTCTTAATCAAGATGTTTTTGCTTTGACATATTGTTCTAAACGAGCCAACATATTAGTTTTAAAATGTGATATTTTTTATTGTGTTATGTGGATGTTTGCTTGGTTTACTTACTATTCTCTTATTTCTTCAGTAAATTATATCTTTAGGTTGATATATATTATTGACATAATTTACAATGCCATGTATATCTTCCCTACGGCTTTTATGTTTAGTGGCTTTAATAAGAATTTTAGTAAGGAAATATGTCACCTTCATATTTAAAGATCTTAAAATTTGATAGTACTATCACATGCTTATTTTTTAGTATGTCTTCAATAAATGATCATTCATTGGTAGTCATATCCCAAATAAAGTTACACCCACAGTCATGACACTATATAGGAAAAAGAAAAAGGCCGATTTTAATTTTTTTACTTACGTTATTGTAAATAAGTATTATGTGTATATCTTTTGTCTATTATAGTGATTTCTCTCCTCTTATCTGGCTTGTTATAGTTTGCAACATAGCTGATCAATGACTTCACTTTAGTTTCTATTACAAGATTATTTGTATATAATTTTATATTAATTTTATGATTTCTTTAATATTTGAAGAATAAAATATAAAAATTTTACTAATTTTTCTTATATCTTCCATGAAGAAAGCTTTTCTAATTAGGACAAAGTTGTTCAATATGTTTTTCAAGGGGAACTCACCTGATGCTTCTTTGATAAATATATCGTTTGTCAATATCAATTAAAGTGATTCATGAACGTTCCTAAATGTTGGGTTTATTTCCTTGAATAATTTCTAGATTTGATGTGTACTGATTATAAATTCTAAAATTTGAGGGCTTTTGTGATTTTTAACTTTTAAGAGAGTTTTTGTTATTTTTATAACTTTGAGGTTTTTTGACAATTTTTAAATTTTTAAGTGATTTATGGTAATCCTTTGAGTTCATCTATGTTGTTTGCAAATTTTAAAGTTATAGAATTTCAGGTGCGTTTTTGTAATTTAAACTTTTGAGGTTACTTTACAGTTTTTGAAACGTTAAGGGTGTTAATTGAAAATTTTAAAGTCTTTGAGGGATATTTTCAGATCTCAATTTTATTTTTTTAAGTTTTGAAAAGTCAAGGTGTTTTGTGTAATTTTGAATTTCTGTTGATATTTTATGAATTATAATATGTTACATATGTGTGATTTCTTAGTGTAATTTTTTGAGCTGTTGAGCTATATGTAGTTTACTAGGATTAGTAGAGGATATAATTAGTATTAGTATAGAGTAAGATATAAATGAAATATTAATACTTTATGAATTATAATATGTTACCTATGTTTGATTTCTTAGTGTAATTTTTTTTAAACTGTTGAGCTATAGGCAGTTCACGTAGGATTAGTATATGATATAATTAGTATTAGTATAGAGTAAGATTTAAATGAAATATTCGAAATAGTATTTCATGTATTTTATTAATCTTATATTTTTTAAATTGTTGAGCTATAGGTAGTTCACATTGAATTAGTATCAAATATAATTAGGATTATGATAAATTAAGATTTAAATGAAATATTTAAAATAGTGAAGGACAATATTGACCATAGAAAGCTTTTCTAGAACTCGTGCTTTTAAAGAGGACTAGTTTTTACACACGTGCAATGCACGTGATTTAATACCATGATTAAGTATTTTTGACAGTTTGTGCTCATTTTTTTCTTTAAACTCTTACATCCCGGTTATTTTTTTATGTTTGTTTAAATGGGATACACCCAATTTAAATTTTCATGTTGATATTTGAATTGACAAAAAACAAATATAATTTAAAAATAATTTAAATTTTCATATTATTTTTGACCGATATGAAACTAAGCTTTATTTGAAAAAGTATAGCATTGCAAAGTGAAAAATATTAAAATAGTGTTATACAAGGAAGGTGAATATTTAAAACCAATATGGCAAAATGATTGATTTAAAGTATGTTAAAACGATGCAAAAGAGAATATAAAGTTTATTCCTAATCATTGATAGACTTCATAAAAAAATATAAATTAAAGATTAATGCTAACTCTAGTATACTTTTATATGATAAAAACATCCACATAAGAATATAAAAGTACTGAAAAAAATTCATGAAACTCCCTTCTAAAGATTCCTAATTTCACTCAAAATAATTAAACTATTCTATAAAATATTCATAAAATATTGTTTTTATTTCTTCTATTTTATTTTTTATTGAGTTAAGATCAATCCTTCTTCAGGTTTATCATTTATCATTTCTCGGATAATTCTAGAGTATTTTCTTCATCATTTATATCAATTGTGACATCAGGCTAATTTTGTATTTTTTATGCTATTATCTTTCCTAGGCTCGTTAATTTTTTATCATCTCATTTAACTTTACAAAGAAGTCAAATGTACTTATGATGTTCAACACAAACTGCTCAAAATATAGACTTTGATTTTTTTCTATTTCAATGAGAATAAATATTAATTATATATATATAAAATTCTTTGTGTTCCTAATTTATTACTTAAATAAATTAGAAGCTATCTCTTTATTTTCCTCTAAAATGAATTCCTCTTATGTCTTCCAATAAAAATTTTTGTTATTTCAATAATATTACCTTTGCTCTATCCCTGTCATTTTTCATAAAGATCTAAACTAAATACCTGTATTATTCATTACCAATTTCTCTTAGATTATAATATTAATATTTAATTTGAAGAACACAGTATGGAATTTATGAATACTTACAAATTTTTCTTATGTCTTCCATGGAGATTTTTTCTTTGATTAGGATAAAGTTATTAAATTATTTTTTAATGTAACTCATTTAGTGCTTCATTAATAGATATGTCTTATGTTAATGCCAATTCAAGTGATTCATTGACGTTTTCTGAATTTTAGATTTATTTCCATCACTTTCCCATTTGCAATAGAAATAACTCAATTCTTTTTTTTTTTACAATTTTTAAATTTTGAAGGAGTTTTTAAAAAATTTTAAGGTTAATTTTGGTAAATTTTAATTTTTTAGGTGTCTAAGGGTAATATCTTGAATTCATCTTATTTTATTTACAAATTTTAGAATTTTAGGGTGGCTTTTTATAATTTGAACTTTTAAATGTGTTTCTATAATTTTTGAGATATTGAGGGTGTTAATTAAAAAATTTAAATTTAAATGTCAAAAATTTTAGGTGTATCATGATAATCTCTTGAATTCATCTGTGTTGTTTGTAAGTTTTAAAATTTTAGAATTTTAATGTGCTTGTCTGTAATTTAAACTTTTGAGGGTGTTTCTATAATTGTTGAGACATTGAGGTGTTAACTGTAAATTTTAAATTCTTTACAAACTGATGTTAATTTTTTAATTTTATGTTTTTTATTTTAAGTTTTGAGACATTTTGGATGAGTTTTATAATTTTGAACTTTTTAGGGTCTTTTCTGCAATTTTAAAACTTTTTATGGTTTTTTGTAATACTTCATGTATTATAATATGTTATCTACTTGTAATTTCTTTTTCTTAACAAACTAATTTCATTTTTATGTTTTATATATTTTATTAATATTAGTTTTTTTAAATTGTTAAGCTAAACATGGTTCACATAGGATTAGGATAAGATATGATTATGATTAGGATAGATTAAGATATAAATAAAATATTCAAAATAGTGAAGGGTAATATTGACCATTGAAAATTAGAATTTGATTATAGATAAGGTAGTTCAAACTATAAAGGGGTATATTTGTCTAAAAAAGATTTTCCGAACTCGTACTTTTAAAGGGAGTACTAGTTTTTACACACGTGCAATGCACGTGATTTAATACCATGATTAAGTATTTTTGGTAGTTTGTGCTCATTTTTTTCTTTAAACTCTTACATCCCAATTATTTTTTTTATGTTTGTTTAAATGGGATACACCATATTTAAATTTTCATGTTGATATTTGAACTGACAAAAAACAAATATAATTTAAAAATAATTTAAATTTTCATATTATCTTTGACCGATATGAAACTAAGCTTTATTTGAGAAAGTATAGCATTGCAAAGTGAAAATATTAAAATAATGTTATACAAGGAAGGTGAATATTTAAAACCAATCTGGCAAAATAATTGATTTAAAGTATGTTAAAACGATGCAAAAGAGAATATGAAGTTTATTCATAATCATTGATAGACTTCATAAAAAAATATAAATTAAAGATTAATGCTAACTCTAGTATACTTTTATATGATAAAAACATCCACATAACAATATAAAAGTATTGAAAAAAATTCATGAAACTCCCTTTTAAAGATTCCTAATTTCACTCAAAATAATTAAACTATTCTATAAAATATTCATAAAATATTGTTTTTATTTCTTCTATTTTATTTTTTATTGAGTTAAGATCAATCCTTCTTCAGGTTTATCATTTATTATTTCTCGGGCAATTCTAGAGTATTGTCTTCATCATCTACATCAATTGTGACATCAGGCTAATTTTGTATTTTTTATGCTATTATCTTTCCTGGACTCGTTAATTTTTTATCATCTCATTGAACTTTACAAAGAAGTCAAATGTACTTATGATGTTCAACACAAACTGCTCAAAATATAGACTTTGATTTTTTTTTTCTATTTCAATGAGAATAAATATTAATTTCATATATATAAAATTCTTTGTGTTCCTAATTTATTACTTAAATAAATTAGAAGCTATCTCTTTATTTCCCTCTAAAATGAATTCTTCTGATGTGCATCCAATAAGAATTTCTGTTATTTCAATAATATTACCTTTGCTCTATCCCTGTCATTTTCCATAAAGATCTAAACTAAATACCTGCATTATTCATTACCAATTTCTCTTAGATTATAATATTAATATTTAATTTGAAGAACACAGTATGGAATTTATGAATACTTACTAATTTTTCTTATGTCTTCCATGGAGATTTTTTCTTTGATTAGGATAAAGTTATTAAATTATTTTTTAATGTAACTCATTCAGTGCTTCATTAATAGATATGTCTTATGTTAATGCCAATTCAAGTGATTCATTGACGTTTTCTGAATTTTAGATTTATTTCCATCACTTTCCCATTTGCAATGGAAATAACTCAATTCTTTTAAAGTTATCTCTAAATATTCTAATAGTTTCTCCATATGTAATTCCTTGTATTCTTTTACCCTATAAATATTATTAACGTCAAAGATTAAAGTTTCTAAATTAAAATCAATTAATGCTAAGGTATAATATTATAGTGTTTTATCATTTTTATGGATTTAAACATCTATCAATTAATGTTACGAATGTATTTTGGCTACCCTAACTTATTACTAAAATTATATGAAATTAATTTAATTTATATAGTGCCGATAATTTTTAATCTATAATATTTTTAAAAAATTTATCCATTAACCAGATGTTTTTAATCAATTCTTAATATTTTTGTTTATTAATAAATTTTAAATTCTTTGCAAACTGATGTTAATTTTTTAATTTCATGTTTTTCATTTTAAGTTTTGAGACATTGGGATGATTTTTATAATTTTGAACTTTTTAGGGTCTTTTCTGTAATTTTAAAATTTTTATGGGTTTTTTGCAATACTTCATGTATTATAATATGTTATCTACTTGTAATTTCTTTATCTTAACAAACTAATATTATTTTTATTTTTTATATATTTTATTAATATTAGTTTTTTAAATTGTTAAGCTAAACGTGGTTCACATAGGATTAGGATAAGATATGATTATGATTAGGATAGATGAAGATATAAATAAAATATTCAAAATAGTGAAGGGAAATATTGACCATTGAAAATTAGAATTTAATTATAGATAAGGTAGTTCAAACTATAAAGGGGTATATTTGTCTAAAAAAGATTTTCTGAACTCGTGCTTTTAAAGAGAGTATGATATGATATGATATGATTAAGACAAAAAAAAATGCATTAGTTGTTCTAGATAAATAGATTTGAATAAATCATACAAAATTTTATGGTATAAGAAGGTAATATATTGTCGATGCCAATCAATGATAATTTTTGTTCCAGAGGTGCTAATGGATAGACAGAGCAATGCAAGATAATTTCATGGATGATAACACATGTAGAGGTTTACCTTTTAAAAACATAGAATATAAGGGTGTGTTTGTCTACTCTTCACTAACCTATTTAAGATCTTAAGGTTAGTTTTAATCCAAATAGAGTGGTGGTTCAATTCTAACTCGGATACGGGCCTTAATTTAAACTAAGAAAATCAAGTTTGAAGCTAGTCCAATGTTACCCAAACAACAGTTAGAACCTATTAACTAGGTTAGCTCCACTAACTTAATAGTAGAGTTGTCAAATGACCCGAACAGTTAGGATATTCTAACACGGCTTCCACAATCTTAAATTTGAATCTGAGCTGGGTTATCAAATAAAATGTATCATATTTATTATCGAGACAGAAATCAGAACTAGTAAGATCTGTCAGAATAGAAGTAGGTACAAAGATCTTAATATAGAGGAATCAATATAATGTTTCTGAAATGGACAAATTTCGAAACAAACACTTTTTAAAACTTATTTTAAAAAACAACATGTTTTAACTTTAATTACAAAAACCGACCTAACTTTAATTAACAAAACCGACCTAGTTTCAACCCTAAAGCTAAAACTGGATCGGTTTTGATAATTAAAGTTGAAACATGTCGGTTTTTGAAGAATATTTTTGCAAAATAGTTGGTTTTGAAAATTTGTACTTATGAAAAGGATCCCTAAAAATAGGCAAAAGGGACGCTACAAAAAATGTGCAACATATATTCCCCTTTCTTATTCGTTTACTTCCTACAATTAAATCAGTAACATCAAGTATGCCGTCCATCTCCACACGCTTCTGATTCTAAATTATCCTCCTTTTTTAACTTTCCACAATATCTCACTATTTTCTCTTGTACACTAAATTACATGATCAAAAAAGCTTCTCTTCTCTCCTCCGCCGACTTCTTCCATCTATATGCTGCAAACTCTCAAGATATACACAAATCCTGCATACTCAGGCCTTGATGTTGTTTAGTTATACTGTCGAAAAATCGCTCAGTTTGGAGTTTTGATCTGCTGCTGATTTCTGAACCCTTCATGTGACATAAGTAGAATTGTTGATATTGCGAGATTCCAATCGACATAAGCAATCAGGTAGGGGATTTTCGTAAAATGCTTCTTCAGATCGAAACCTCTCTTTTCCTTTTGTTCCAGAAATTGGGCCTTTTCTCTTCCGAGGGGATCCTTGCCTGATTAATCAATTATAATGAGATCAATATTGGAACAAGAGAATTAATTAGGCTTAATTGCACATATACCCCTTGTATTATTGTTGTTTTTAACTTAATATCCCAGAAGTTTCATTTTTTGCAGATAGACCCCTAAGTAAAAATTTTGACTCTTTTACCCTCAGATAAGCTCACTAATTTGACCTAGGGGAAATATCTGTCAAAATTTCACCCAGGATAAAAGAGTAACAAAAAAAAAGCTTAACCCAGACGCGTCTATCTGCAAAACTGAAACTCATCAGGTTGTTAGTTCACAACAGTAATACTATAGCGTTTATGTGCAATTAAATTATCATCAAGAAATTCTTGCAAGTAGTGCGTTTACAACAAGGGAGCAGGTTGCAAAGGGTAAAAATACCATAATTTTCAACAAGACTAAGTTAAGAATCCGAACCTCCTCCTGTGGATTTCAGAGATGATACTTGACAGTTTCTTCCCTTCTTTAAGTGAACCTCGATCAATCTTGTCAAACAAATGAACAAGTGCTTTCCTGCTCCAAAGTGAAACAATCAATTTTATGGTGAAATTGATAAATGGAGATTACCTATCGTAACAATCACGATCAGTAATGTTCTTACTTGTCAGGCATAATTGTTTTCCTATGGCCAAGGAAACGACGGTGACCTTCAACTGCCCTTGCCATGTTCCCAGAGTACGAAGGAACAAACACATCGCTCTCAACAGATACAATATAGTCTAGTGCAGCCATTTGAGATGCGTGATCACGAAAAGGTTTGAGCTCATCAACAGAAGCTAGTGCTTCCTAAGGGGAAAAAAGAAAGAAAGTTGATATGAGTGATGCTTGTCAGCTTGTGAAAAACTATCTCCAGAAAAGAAAAAAATATGAATACACATTTCTTGCAAACCCGATTCATGCTCATGCATCAACCTCTCTCTTATCTGCTCTATTTGGTGCTTTGAAAAAGAGAAATTCCACATAGGTTTTGTACATTGATTGATGTATCAAGCCTAATTTTAATCCATCATATCCAGGAAAACTCAATAGAAGTAAAAGCAGTATGCTAGCAGAGCCTATAATGGACACAACCCAGCTCATGAAAACAACTTTGAATGAGCAAAGGTATTTGAACGGTGTCAACCTTATAACGGAAAGCGAGGAATTAGTGCCACATTCTTCCCGCACTTATTTATCTTTTACTTTCTTCCTTTGTTGGTGCTTGTATATTTTATTCTCAGAAAAATGCCCTCGACTCCATCATCAAGCAGAATTTTTTGAACTCCAACAACATCGAGACACAAAGCATTATTCAGATCACATCAACTTAAGTTCTTCGCATCTCTTTAACCTGACGTTGATTAATTTCCATTCTAATTTTCCCTCAAAAAATTCCTTTCTAATTAAAATTTTATCTCTAGATAAGTTAGCCCAGAACAGTTAATTAAATTCAGAAATGAACTTTTTAAAGCAATGTAAACTTTCAGCCAACCAAAAGGCAGAGATTTATGTAAATCAAAGCAAACATACTTTTCTCATTAACACCAAGAAAAAGTTCCATTACCTTGTTCATTAATAGAGGAAACCGAGATCTAAGATCTATCATATGAGAATCACCACCATATATTTCGCCTGCTGCAATATATATTGGTGTATCTGATGGGTACCCTAGAGCAGAAAGAAATATCCCGACCTCCTTTGGGGTTAAGGGGCAAAACCCTTTTGCCCTTTGCTCCAGGGGATCAATTTCCTTCACCTTCCAATAAGAAGTGTTCTCTCTACAAAAATTAAGAAGCAGCAAGTTTAATGTAAAACCATTGTAGCTTGAAAATGTTGTGCTTAACTCATATGAAAGGAGTAATTGCAGAAGTTTCCAACCTGATGCTCGTTAACTCATTGGCTTCAGTAGGAGATAAACCATATGTACACCCACTAAAAGCGAGCATGTCCTTCTCATAACGCAAGTGTAAAGCAATATATCGACCATAAGACCTCATTCTCTCCACTAATAACTGCATAAATTAATGGGCACCCATATTTATATTATCTAACAAGAAAGAAAAGTAGCATCGTAGTAATAACAGTATAAATTGAGAATCACCTTTCCCATTGCCTCAATATGGGGTGCAAATCGAAGAGCTTCATAGCAAGTACGACAACGAAGCTTTTGAATTTCAGGGGGCAAGTTGTTATTAGCAAGACGTGCATCTGATTTAGCTGCTCGGATAACCTATAAGAAAGATTCACCTGTTAAAGAATAATGCTAGATACTACTATTAAAGTAGGGACAAAAGAGGCAACATACCTGATAATCATCCCACAAGCGTGATATCTCATTTTGGTAGTATTCTATACCTGACCAACTTGTAAAATATTTTACTGCCTTCATAGTCGTTGCCAATTCCTTTGGTAACTTCTTTACAATTCTAACGTCGCTGGCCAGAGATTGTATGAAATGTGGAACATCAAACACATCTGAAAAGTTGCTGTCATTGAATGATTCCACAATCAACACATCTTTCATGGGGGATAATATCTTAAGAGTTAAAAGATGAACTTTTACCTAGAATCTTGCCAGAATGATCTCTTATCAAGTTTTGGAATAACCAGTGTTGCATTTATTATGCGTGCAACTGCTACCATGTCACATATCTGTCATCCGGAATGATGTTGTCCATTAGCAATCACAAAAAGAAACCCCAGAGCAACATAAAATAGAAATAAAATAAGAGAACAGGTAATGTATTTCGAAGTTAATCAGCTTGAACGTCAACAGCTATGCATGTTAATTTCTATTGATGACGTTTGAAATTTGATCCAGCAGATATAGTTTCTATCAATAAAGGCAGACAAATGAAGTGATTCACATGAACACCTATTATGGATAATTATCACATTGTGCAATAATCAGGTATTATGAGCAGGAGGAATATGCTGCATTGACCAAAATTGAATAAAATCATATCTAGTAGCATGCAAGAGTAATGAGGCTTCAGGCATATATGCGTCTAGAGGAGCAAATTAATCATCATCAACCCTTTTTGCCAACAAACTGTGGTCTAAAAACATCTCTAAATCAAAAAGGATGCAGGAAATATTTTAATGGAAATATTAATCCAGGTGTCATCCTGGCATCAAACTTAATGGTGGCAGTGTCAAGGCTAAGAAATTCATAGACAAGAGAGGTGCAATGGCAGAAGCAAATAATCTTTTGGGGATTATGTAACTAAATTCTGAGCATTGTGAGAACTCAAATTATGTTTGCTTATCTTCTCAATTCATAGTGGTATCATCTATGGCACCATTCACGGATGTGAGATTGATGTCAAAGCATGTAAATTTAAATTTCAAAAGTACCAAGCTTAGTTTTCTCTCTTCTTGTCTTCTTATAGTAGGCCTAAATTTTAGTGGTGTGCTACTCTGTTTTCTTTCAACAACATTATTGTCTTTCCCATGATATTTCCAAGTATTGGCAGCTCTAGCTCATCATAACAGGTCTGATCACAAGACAAAAAACAAAGATGGTTGACAAAAGCTATCATCATACATGATTAGAGTGAGTCTGTACTGTAGCTCACTTACTATGCCAGTTCAGAAATGCTAAGAAATCACCTGGTTTCAGGGAAAAAAATACCAATTTATTCTCCATGACATGTACTCAATATTGTGCATGAAAGCATGTTTCTGTACACTCTTGTGATCTGTATAATCTACTTGTGAAGGGACTGTAAAGTGGAGTTTCCAGCCATTAGACAGCTTGATATAACTTTTCATCATGAATTGACCCCCAAAAATATGGAATGCATGCTAAGTTGTTGATGTCGCTGCTGTTCTTGTTGTTGTTTTTAGTTCCCAGGACATCTGGCCAACGTCTAAATTGATAAAAGTGCGAGCACACATATAACAAGAATATGAGACACTAACTTGGAGTTACAGCAACAGGTTCATAGGCAAGAAGCCTCCATTATTATACACTAATACTAGCATCAACTTTTAGGGACATAGTGATTAGCATGGGCTGGACATGATAGAAGTGAATGTTCATTGTTACTTGTTAGCAATATGTTGGACAGCATTATATAGAAGAGTCTAGAAGTTACATCAATTCCCCAAGAGTTAGGATACTGAATGAATAGGAAGTAGGTCATTCTACAAATTCCTGGCCTTCTTAGAGAGAGAACGTGACCTCAGCAAGAGGAAGAAGGCTGATTATACCAGCATTAAATGTATAGAAGAAATATGCGCACAAAATACTAGAATGAAAGCAACTGTGTTTAAAAGACGTTGTTAGCATAAAAATAAGAACAAATATAAAAAGGAATTGTTGACATTAGTAATATTTGTAAGGGGTTATGTGTAAGTTGTGTAGGGCCTATATAACCCAAAGATATCCTAATAGGGTTAGGTTTCTATTATCCTCATGGTATCAGAGACAAAAATTCTAGCCGCCAAACCCCACCTCCTTGCGATTCGCCCCCACCCCGCCTGCATCCTCTGTTCGGGACCACACCAGACCCCAAGCCACTACCTTCGGACTCCCGCCGCTCCGCTGTTCCGCAGTCCTCCCATCGTTGGCCAAAGACCCCGATCGTCATGCCGATCAACAGACCCCACTCCGTCTGAACCCCACCCCACCACCTTTATCGCTGAAACCCCCCAAGATCATCCTGCTGTCGATTCCAACCAGACCCCTGTTACGCATGACCCCCACACCCACACATCCCTGTTGTGTTACGCGCAGACCCGCTTGACCGCTGGCAGATCCCACAGACGCCTTCAAACAGCCCTGACGTGACATGATCTCCCGTTTGTTTTGTGGCAGACCGTCACCTTCTGAACGATTCCCCGTCTACCACGTGCTGGACCTCGAGTTTGGCATTGTTACCTCTGACTGTGACCGCAGTCCTCGAACTTGATGACGGGAATGAGTAATATCTCACTCGATGAGATATACTAACTGTTGGAAATTCTAGTTTTCCTCTGAGAAACGAGAATTTGTTGAAAGATCTACTCTATGTTTGTGCACAGAAGTGCGTGCAGAAGATTTTACGTGGCACAAACAAAGGAGTTTGACCGAACAGGGTTTTGGATTGAAAGCTTGATAGAATGGAGGAGATCTCAATGAAGATTGAATCGACCTGCGAGAGTGTGTCATTCTATGATGAATTTATGAGTTCTGTCGGCTGATGAAAGCAAGACAAGACATATCAAGAAAGTTGAGCTTCCGACATGCGATCTGAAGTTGATGAGCCGAGTACCGCTCGAGCATGGTCACCCGACGGGGTGAAGATACACTGACGGAGGAACTATGAAGGGTTATGACAGGGAGAAACAGAAACGATGAAGGAACTCGGAGGAGCGAGATGAAGTGGACAGTTCACTCATAATGTTGGTGTACATTCTGGCTTCTCAACTCACTGGTCGGACCGACGATACGCGCCACGGTGCGATGGGTACATTGAAGAAGTGATGAAGGATGTTGGGGAGAAGTTGAGGAAAACATAATGATGGAGTGGGAATACCTGAAGGGTAGTTTCAGTTAAGGAGAGATTGAACGCACAAGTCGAGGGAGAGAGGATGTACAAGAATATGCTACAATGAGTGGACGTCTGTGGTGATTATGACATACTTTACTCCGGAGCAAGACTTGCAAGGACCAAGGATTTAAAGCGGGAGGCTTGTCTACAGGAGAGGATAGGTTGTTTCTATAAGGTATTGACATTCAAGTTCGTAGTCGCATGCATTACTGCTAGCTCAGCCGAAAATTCTGTTGGAGGAGGCTGTCTAGTAATGATCAGAGAGAGCTGCATTAAGCTCAGGCCATGGGACAGGTGGAATTCCTGTGGTGAAGGTAGCTTTAGGGTATTCTAAAAATGGCTCAAGGGGAGAGACTCGCAGTGCTACAACTGGGGAAGTGGTCATCTACAGGGCTGTTGCCAATACCACTCAAGGACGGAGATTCGGGTGACGGTGGAGTTGGCAGGGCGTGTCGGGCAGTGGGGTCGACCGAGGTGGAAGGGGAGGCAGGCAAGGGCCGAATTGACTGATTAGAGAAGGAGGAGAAAGAAGCTGAGGTGATGCTATACTGAGGAGCGGACAGCGCTCCCTGGCGATAATCAGGAGAAACAGAAGTGAGGGATGGAGTCAGAGGAGATGGGACAGAGGAGGCTCCACATCATTCATCGTAGAGGCAACATGCTACCTATGCTCATGACGACCAAAGGTAATGACGAAATACATGCTCTTGCTTCATAATTCCGAATATTCACAAATGGATAGCGAACTCCGTGTGTCCGCTTGAGCAGGTAATGCTAGTGAGTTATCATCATAATACATCACTAGCAATCGCCTGATAGTATTCAACAGATGATGGTGAATTTCAGCAGTGGTTGGTTAAAGCGGTAGAAGTAGATGTAGCATGTACTGTAAACTGTTGCAATGTTTTGCATGCTCGTTTCTTTCCAGTCCTTTTATACCATTAGTGGCTATATTCTTCAACTAATAATGCTTGTATTCTTTGATATTTCCAGGTGATCTTCCATGGAGAAGGGACATGGCCGGAGACTTGGGACCTGAAATAGGCGTAGTGGACGTGGGATTGAGATGTGAAGATGGATCAGCATTGTGTCAATGATAGAGAGAGGAGAAGTAAGGCGAGAATGAGTGCTAGAGAGTGATGTTGATGCTCTCATCACCAGAAGTTTGGGAATCATCTTTTAATGTTTTCAAGATAGGGTTGTATCATCTCTAATTTGAAGAAAGCAAATAAGCGGTGCACCTTGTAAATGTGATGCATGGTGAGACGTTGGAAAACCTTACTAAAGTTCTTACGTAAGTTCTGGTCATAAGGAGTTCTCGTGTTCGACTGATATACTTCAGGATGTTTGGGGACCTTGTCTAGGCAAGTTCTATGCATGGATGAAAGTATTTTGTTACTTTTATTGATTTGTTTGGTACCCGGCGTTCGCTTGGTTTGTACCTGATAAAAATAAGAGTGAAGTGTTTGCTTGCTTTCAAAATTTTCATAAGGTATGCTGCAGACTTTCAATAAGGCGCTGTGTGAAGTATTAAGATCTGATATGGAAGGATACTACTAACAAAACGTTAGGCGGAATACTTGTCAGCTCAGGGAATCAAGACTACTTCCATACAATGCTCAATAATGGAGTAGCTGAAAGAAGAGAATAACTCTTTTTAGAGGTGCTTAAGAAGTATGATGATCTCTATGAATGTCAGACATTATGGGGATCAACAGTGAACCGCCCGGCAACTTGGCACTAATCACAGAATGCCTCGAGAAGTGGCTGGATTGAAGTCTCGTGTGAGTTAGTTGAAGGGAGATAATGGTGAGGCTTTCTTCCTCTAAGTGTGTGTTGGCTGTGTGTCTTTGTGAAAAGACAACAGGATCATCAGTCGGGAAGACTTGCCCTAAAGAGCGGTGATTAATGTATTTTTTTGTGGATATTGGCTACTCCAGAAGGCTTATGTTTGCTTGGAGCACGGTGGAGAAGAAGGTTGTTTAGTAGACTATTTGGAATGTGAGCTTTCGAGAAATGAGCCATATCTAAAACACGGAAGGTACTTCATCCGTTGATACTCGCCTAATATGGAATATGGCGGGCGAGAGGAGGAGAATGTGGAAGAATCTGTATGAGAATGGTGAGAGGATGGAAAAATAATTTCTGTAAGATTCGTCTTGGGAAGGAGACTTGGTTAGGAGGAGCAATGAAATAGAGAAGAACGAGTGAGAAGTGACAAGAGGTGTTGGCCCAACGCTCAGGCGAACTACTTACGTATAGTGGTAAGGGGAACAAATTGCCGGGAAAGTACAATAAGTACCATACATGCCCTAGGTGCAGTCTGATTGGCAACGTGCCGCCGACTCCAAGACACCTATACACCACACAGATTCTACTCAGGGTGACTGCCAGTTTCTCGTCTTCATTCGCTATTCTCACACACCAATAACTTACGGAGGTACTCGCAGTATGCGGGAAATCTCCGATAAGATATGGTTGGGATCTTTTGCTCAGTTTGTATTATATCTTAACATCCACCTCTATCATGGAAGCATTCATTGCATACATTCGGATCTGTACTATAACTAACATTGACAGGTTTTTGCAAAGAAAGACCAGAAATGGAAAGATGCTATGCACGAAGTGATAAGCGGCCCTTGAGCAGAAGCAATTGGGAGTTAGTAAAGCTCCCAAAGAAAGAGAGCAGTTTGATGTAAGTGGTCATGTGCAGCGACTAGGATGGGATCGGTTGAGGATCATAAGCCGTCTGGATGGAAAAGATATAGTTCAGAACATAAGCGCATCGACTAATGATTGAGCTTTTGGCACAGTAGGGAGATGAGACACTGTCCGATACTTGATCTCTCTGGTAATGGTGATGGAAGATACACCAATTAGTATTTAAGAATGCATTCTTTGGAGATCTGGTGAGAGAGTATCATGGATAATTCGCGCCAGAATTCAAACAGAAAAGACAGTGGGCAGGTGAGATTAAGTTCTGAATATGGCCATGAAACAAATTCCTCGTGATTGGTTCTTTCGATCGGATTTGGCGGGCTATGATAGTATGGGAACGCGGAGCAGATTAAGTGATCATAGTGTTTTCCGCAAAGTGAAGGTTACTCATCGTCTTGCGGTATATGTGATGATATGATATTAAGAGGGGATAGAAGGAGGAGAGATTGCCAATCAAAGTGAGACAGGTAAGGTTGGAGTAAAATCTTGGGTCTTGCTTCGATACTTTTGAGATAGAATAGCTCGGGAGCGGAGGGGATTGTTTTCCAGAGAAAGTATGACTAGATTTTAAGAGACATCGGATGGTGTGTCGCTGGCAACTAAAACGATCGACCAGAAGTTAAGTTCTGGGTGCTGAGGCTGGAGAACCAGTTGAATACGTGACAGATACCGAAAGGATGTAGGGTAGGTTTGAATCACCTGAGTAACACAGTCCGATATCATCTTTGGATTGCGATGGTCGAGCCGCTACATGCCTGATGCCTAAGGAAGGCATATGTGCTGTGTAGCGATCATGGATAAATCTGAGAGTGTTGAAAGGGACTGATATTCGAAAAATGCATGTGATGCATGGAGGTTATTGTGAACTCTGCTTGCTACGTTGTGCTAAATGAAGAGTCTCATCGCGGATATCTCTTCTGTAGCGCAACTTAGTCTGAGTGAGAGAGCCAGAAGATCGGTGTCGCGAGATCACAAGTAGCAGAGTAAGAGCTACTGCTTGGAGTTGGTGAGTTTGTATGGTTGAAAGAGTAGTCTGTTGCTGAAGCTGGATAAGGGAGGCTAAATAGAAGTATGTGTGAAACATGCTTAGTATCAGGAAACAGTGAAGGCAGCTGATAGAAAAAGACATGAATCGATACGTTTTATCAAAAAAGATTGGATAGTGGATACTAGATAGTATGTTACTAAGGACCGCAGGCAGAAGATTGTCTGACATAAAGGACTAGCTCATTTAGACATGATTAGAGATGGAAAGATGGGCCTTAGTGGATATCTTTCGCCCTCTTGAGACGATGTGTTCAACATTAGATATTTCAGGCGTTATGTGTGCTTGTGGTATATACTAGAAAGAGAATTCTACTAGGTTTAGGGTTTCATTATCCGTCAGGAAAATATGAATCAGATGTTTTATTTGATTTTACGACTTAGGTTTCCATAAAAATGCTCTAAGCGATTAATAGAGATCACTAATGTTAAAATATATTAGCATCTACCGGTTTCTTGCGTATCCTTATAGGAAGTAACTTTAGATATTTGAATTTTGACCTGATGATCTCTCAATTTTATGAATATTTCTGAAAGTCAACAACTTTTTTTAACATGAAGATATAGTGGAAACAAAAGAGAAGTACCGCACGCTCTCCTTGTGCTGACTATTTCTTCTTTTCACATATGACTAAGCACAACATCTAATATTAGCATTTCCCCTTCAAATTCTATCTATGGACCAATACTAGCAATAAAACCAGGTTAAGAATTCAATTACCCCAGCACGCATCTGGTTCAATCCGCCATTGGTGTGAACCAAAAGGTAACCTCTCGATTCAACGGGTGCTGAAGAACAACAAACACAACCAAATCACCCAACTGAATAACAACCCCAAGAAATCAACATAAATAAGAAAAGGAAAACAAACAATTAAATTTTGAAGAAGGAAAAAATAAAACTCCCTTACAAGAGTACGATGTGTCGGGTGTCACACAAGGAACATAATCTTTACTCGATGGATGCTTCCAAAGCTTTTGCAATTCCGAGCTCCCATTATTGCCATCCAACTGTTCAATTCTAGAGGAGTGAACACAATGAAAGAGACAAACATAATTCATTTATTCTAAAATTTTAACCTTAGCCCATGATTCCCATCATAGAATTTTGACAAACAAGAAATCAAAATAGCGTTACTTGATAACAAAATCAAAACCAAATTCATAAGAAACAAAATTTTGGGTCACCTTTTGAGAAGAAGAGACGGATAGCTTGGATAGTTGGGGTGGGGCGATTTCTTGAGTCCATCGCAGCTCAGCACTCCACCTGCGGAATCCAATTTCCCTTTGCTGCAATAAATTTTTTTTATTACCAAATTTAGATAGCAATCACACATTTTGCATTAATAACACCAAAATTCCTCTATCTTATTTGGAAAAACAACATAAAACACGTGACATCCTAATCAAAGAAACGGTCACAACTAAAACAGCAAACACAAAATAGGATTCCTCCCAAATTAGTTTCGCACTTCGCATCAAGAAATTCCACATAAGTTATTATTTCTCTATAAAAGAAAAAGAGAGATTGTGACATTCGATTTAATAAATAATAAAAAAAAGAAAGTACAAATAAAATGGACTTCCACCCAAATCAGCAGCAGTTATAAGCTTTATTATTTAAGCTTTGCGGAAATAGTAAAGCTTTCTATTAAAACTCAAGTTGTGTTCTTCCTTTAAATAGACATTTATATTATTTTAAAATCGTAGAAATTAACAAATTAAAGAGGAAGCAGGGTATGAAGCCAGAAGCCCTAAGGTAAGAAGCAAAAACAAACTCAAATATTTAGCGAAAACCCCAAAACTTCTCGTAATTAAAGAAATGTTCACCATAAATAAACCCCAAAGTTTTTAAAATACGCCATTCAAAACTTGAAAAAAAGGGGACAACTTTCCTCAAATACAAATAATAATCACTTCCAAACTCAACAGAAAATGGGACCAAAATAGGAAGCACCGACTAATTCCTAACGACAATTAAAATCCTAAAAGGAAAGAAAAGAATAGTATCCACTTTTGCCAAAAAAAAAATAAAAAAGCACCCCACGAAACTTCTCCTTTTACCTTCGGAAACTTGTAAGCCTCGGTGGAGAAGGCGGCGGGGACGAGGCCGGGGGGCGCCACGTGG
>NC_033796.1:6304265-6314767 GCF_001876935.1 Asparagus officinalis
AGCCTAGAGATGGTGCCCGGCCTTAACCTGCGCCTCTGCATCTCTCTCTCTCTCCCCCCTCTATCGTATCGCTTCTCGTGCTTTGTTTTGTTTCTCTCTCTCTCCCCCCCTCCCCCCTCTCTTTTCGTTTTGTTGCGGAATTTAAAGAGAGAGAAGAGTTTCGCTCGAGTGTGAAAGTGACATGTATTCGCTAACCGCCAGAAGCCGCTCAAGTTTTTTTTTGGAGGGTACTATTTTGTTCCCGAAATGCCCCTCTAATGATGGTCGGGATCTAACAACGGCTAGCGGGAAACGAACCAAATAATTAACAAATAGTTTGATAATTGTTCGAATAACTATTCGGTCATATTCGATTCAGTAGTTCATTTATCACTAAATAAATATTTTTTAGTATTCGAGTTTACTAACGAATAGAATTTAACCAGTTGTATATTCAATTCGTTTGTCTATTAAATATTCTTTTAAAATTTGATCACAGCTTATTATTTGTATTATTGCACAAATAATGTCATATTTTTATCTCATTTATCATTTCTACTTAAGTTTTATATACTGATTTTAATACTTAAATTAAATAATCTTAAATTTATTTTCTAATTAAAATTTTGATTTAAATATATATACATCATATATTATAAATGAATACTTTTTATTTAAGAATTTTAATATTATTTAAAAATTAAATTGTTTAGCGGAATAAATATACTTTGATATTCGATAAGTATTCGAATTTTAATATTATTTAAAAATTAAATTGTTTAGCGGAATAAATATACTTTGATATTCGATAAGTATTCGTGAATATTCATGAATATTAAATTGTTTAGCGGAATAAATATACTTTGATATTCGATAAGTATTCGTGAATATTCATGAATATTTATTAAATACCAAGTATTCGAGTTCAAATTCGAAAAACTAGATATATGAATATTAGAGTCCGCATTCGAATTTGATATTTTTAAACAAATAAAAAATATGAACACTTTAGTATTCGATTCAATTTGATCGATTACCACCCAAAACACGGCTAAAGTTTTTAAGAAATTGTTCCCGTAACGCCCCTACGCAAAGTTTTGGCAGTGGAGATGCGTATTTAAGGCTTGGGATTACCGTTTAGGATTTGGGTGTGGTCACCGCCCGGTGTCTCAATAATATAATTCTACTATTGCATTGTCTTTTTTTTCTCAAATTATTTTTTTTGGAATGTGTTTAAAGTGTTAATGAGTATTACATTTGGTACCATCTTTAAGTTGAGGTTTTTTTTTTTTCAATATCAGTCCCGGATGTCGTTATTATTTTGCTGTTAGTCTCTCAAATTTTCATATGTATAAGTCCCTCAAAATGCATAATTATGTTATACCCTCACTCCTAATACTCAAACCTACAAACTCTTTAAACTCGGTATGTTAACAATGAACCCATCTTCACTTAATTAGAGTTAAGGATTTTGAATAGAAAACCTAATAGAAGAGAGATTAATATCAAAAATAGGAAGATTTAAGGGAGTAATATCAAAATATTAATTTTTAAGGGACTGGTATGGGAAAATCCTTAATTTGATAAATCTCTTCATGATAAAAGCGGAGCAAATAATTTCATTGAGGATTTTAAAAAAAAAAGGAATATTCTATGTTGGAAGTATTGAATAAGCAAATCCCTTTGGCACTCCCAGCACAGTCTTCTTATCATTTGAATCATCTCCATTAAAACAAATTTTAAGCTTGGTATTTACTCCATCAGTAATTTTGTAATTAAGTAAGCAAACTGCATGCGTTGGGAGATCACCACACATTCTCTGGTCCTGTAAATCTTAGAATCGCCTAAGGGCTTGTTTGGATTGAGGGGAATAAGGGTGAAGGAAAGTTAGGGGAACCATTCACTTTATTTGGGAACATTTAGGAGGTGAAGTTATTCACCCTAGTTCCCCTTATTCACCCCCTAATAGTATAAAATTTGTTAGGGCATTTCCAACAGCTTCTCTAAATTTTTCTCCAAAATGGGAAAGTAAAAGTCATATTCTCCAAATTATTTTTACACCAACTCCAACAGCTTCCTCATTTTGAAGAATCTCTTTTTTCCTCTAAAAATTTGAAGAATGCTACAGATTTGGGGAAGCTTCCCCATTTTTTCTCCTCCATCCCTATTTTGGGGGAATGATCACCTCCATTCACCTTGGTTCACCCCCTAATAGTATAAAAATTGTTACCCCCCAAATTGGGGTGTAACAAAGGGGAAGAGAATTCCCTTCCCTTCCCTTCCCTTCACTCAGTTTCCCTTAACTTCCCTTCACCCCCTACGAATCCAAACATGCCCTAGTTTTCCTTAACTTTCCTTAACCCCATTGAAATCCAAACACACCATAAGTTTTAAATTCTCATTTATTACGAGAAAAGCAAATATCATCCTATAACTAGTTCAGTACTACGTAACCATTTACGTATATCAGGGAGATAACTACATTTTTTTTTTGAGGGGTGGGGGTCGCAGGGAAATTTATCTACAGCATAAAGATATGCTCAGTGCTCACATAAATTTTCAAAATTGCAGAACTGATCCACTGTGGTGGGTTAACACTTTAATACATGATTGATGTAAAAATGGCTTTCGTGAAATGGTTATCATTGAAATCGCTCTTTTATTATTATAATAAAAAAATATATCCGTAAAAATAACATAGCTACAGAAAGCCATTAGTTATTATATGTGTAATGGGAACAAATTTTCACTATAGTTAAAATATTCCAAAATATCTTACTGCGTAAGAGTTTTTTTTTTCCTTCTTTTTTCCTCCCTTCATTACAACTACAATGGAAACCAACAAAAAAAAAAAGCTTTGTGGTTATAACTGTTTATGCTCAAAGCTAGGCCTTATGCAGATCATACTTGCATTTACGAGAATTAAAGCATCTCCAACCCAACTCAAAAAACACATTTTGACGCATATCCAACGCCAATTCTTCATCCAACCCAACGATAAACTTAGCGTCATTTTAAAGGGGTGCTACAATATTGCGTCAGGAATGTCGCAACACTGTAGATATGGAGATTTTGGTTTTTCCCAAATTTGCCCTTATAGTTTGTTATAACAAATCAAATATTCCAACTATATCTCATTTCATAGTTTGTAAATAGAAGGAATATTCTTTTTTATGTAAAATTTGGTGTGATGGTTGGAGATGGAATAGTGATTTGGTGTAAAAACTACACCAACTTGGTGTAAACACTACACCATTTTGGGTTTTTGGGTTGGAGATACTCTTACAATGGGAAATATCAATGGTTTAGGTACTTATTCACTAGAATGGATAACTTTATTGATGCGAGTTTTCAAATCCACAATAATTACGACAATCCAAAGTTCCAAGTAACTTCTATAGGAATTGGGAAACACAAATTTTACCCATTCCTAAAAAATTTGAGGAGAAAAAATGAAGCGAGATAAGCTTATACATGTTGACTATGAATACCACGTTTTGTCTTTACATAAGATTCTCTTAACCTAGGTTAAATATAATTAGTTCAGATTAGTGTGATGATAGGGTACCTTAGCCTGGTATCAGACTAAATATCCAGATACAAACTTTAATGATCATGGATTTATATTACAGAAAAGACAATGCTCCGTAAATCCAGATTTTGACTCATAATGATGCATTTAATTTGTAAGGCATTCTAGAGAATAAATCATAACCCTCAATTTTCACCCTCACTTAAAAGTTTTGATGCAGCGATAGATCCTTTAATAAAATATATCATTTTGAAAATACAAGTCATTACTTATATTTTTTAAAAAAGTTTCTTCAAAGCAAATCTAGTAAATACGCTTTGTTTAAATAAAGAATATATCTTTCAACTCAAAAGGATCAGTACAAAATCACGAATAGTTATGAGAAGAAATGAATTATATTATTTGGGAAAATAGCAATAAAATATACAACTAAAGAATCTATTAATTCCATGCTAAGTCATGGAGTTATTGATCAAAGCTAACAACCACCCACTTCTAAATCTACGACAATATTGACGAAATTTTCCTCACCGCGTCAAGATTGGATCTTAAGACAGCGACAGATCTCGAATATTGCAAATCACGCCATTAATTATGAGACAAAATCTTTCTAATTCAACGATGGGTTATTTGCATATATACCCCTTACATCATGTATATTTACAAAAATACCCTCTAAAGCTTAATATTTGTAAAACTACTTCCAAATCATTAATGTTGGGCAAACGCACCCTCAATGCAATTAACTATCAACTTTGATAAGCTAATTTATAATGACAATGAAGAAAATTATCAACAAGTTAGTCAAATATTTAGCACCAAGTTGATGCTGTGTATTTTTTTCACAAAGTTGGTGATTCGATAAGTAGTTTTTCAAATAATAAGATGAAGGGGGTATTAACTTAAATATTTATGATTTAAGGGGTATATATGCAAATATCCCTATAATTATCATCACCTTGTCATATTATACCATAAATTGTTTGAAACATGCTAGTAGATTAGAGTGCTCGTATCCCTTGTTACGAGTATACATAAAGGCCATGTTTGCCAAGCGACAGATTGTTGAAAAAGAATTTAATTAGAGGAGATGCCAATGCGTGATTAAATATAAATTATGATTATAATTAAATCAATAAGCCACTTGTGAGGGTAGGCCCACATCCTTTTTTGCGTAGGATTGAGATCCTCTACTAAGACATAGTATCTCCTAATATCTCCTAATGCATCTTCACCTTTCATTATGTACATAAGCACAAAATACGAGGATGTACTATGTAATAAAAAGTAAAGATGCATTAGAAGATATTAAGAGGCACTATGTCTTAGTAGAGAATCTCAATCATTTTGGGTAAAGAGACCATCGTAGATGAAGGTACATTTATTTTTATTTTTTTTGACAGAAAAACAAGGGATATACCCTGTTCAATTAAAATAAAAGTGTTTTGTAAAAAAATTGAATACGAAATGTATCCTGATGCTAGATAACAGTAGGCTTAGTTCAAAATGACTAGGGATGTATGACCTTTTTCTTTCAGGGATCCATGAAGGTGAAGAGAGTGCATTGCCGTCATTCACCGTTGACATAGATACAAGAAAGAACCAAAACCAGTCATACATATAGTTATATGAACTAAAGTACGAAGGTACATTTATTTTTGAGCCATACATATTACCAAGATATTGCCACCGCCCCAGAGTCCAAGGCGAAGAGTTTAACATAAAAAGAGATGTGTCGGTTGTTAGTTTACAATTAAGGAAACATAAGCGTGGGACGGAGAGCTCCCTCTCTGGTTCTTTGCATCTCTAAGCAAGAGATGCATATGCGTGGTCTTCTAGTGATTGATTACGCGCTTTAATGCTCGTTTTTAATACTAACTACAGTTATTTGTACTTTGAATGAGGGAACTCTTTCATGAGAGCACTAATTTGCCTACCACTAAGGATATCTAGTCGATGCATCAAACTACAATAACAATAAAATATTTATTTTATTTTTCGGGATCGGCTACATCAATCATATTATTTTGTTTAGTTCTATATATTAAGCGTTGTATTTTTCTATAATTTTGGTCACTATTTTACACTTTTTAATTGCTTCCAATTAATCTCTACTAAGCCTACATTTTAGTTCTCTATCTTAACTAACTACAATTTTATTGTTTTCTTGTTATTGGTGCAATATGTGGCTCTTTGTTGTAAATGGCAAAATTATCTTACTAGATCCATCATTTTTTCCCCCAATGGTGCAACTTAATTGTAACTTATTACAAATGCACTCTAATCATATATATCTCTTTGCGTATATCCTTATTAATTATTACTCATGCAATCATGTTTTAATCCATCTTCTTTTTAAAGTAGTCTAATATTTTGATCTTTAAAATACTACGTACTCTTCAAACTTTTGTGTTTTGTGTTGAGCTTGACAGTATTAGACAATGAGTAGTACATCAAATGTCTACTAAAACAATAATCATTCGTACTGAACAATAAGTAAAACACCAATTAGGGTCCAGGGGGGAAAAAACAAGTAGGTTAAACATTTACATTTGTTATTTCTAAAATAGAACGAGCCAGCGCATGTGAGATGCACGTGGCATGAGATCTGAGTTGGTCCCATTTGGAGTTTATATTTCGTTAAAAGATAAGTTGGCTGAAAATTTGAACATTAGATTAGATTATTAATTATTTGCACAAGTACCGAGTCAATTGACTTGTACTAATTTTCTCACTTAAGTGTACTTACTTAACACTGAGATAATGATAAGAACACTGAGATAATGAGGGACGATATATAGTCATTAAAAAAATCCAATGCAATCACGGTATCACTAGTAGATGCTATAAAGTCTTGATGATTTATTAAACTGCTGACTACTAGACGTTGAAGCGTACTCATAACTCGTTAAATTAATTAAATGACAGCGTAAACAAAGGAGTGATTTGGAAATCAATATGTTTATTTGAGTGATGAATATAGTTTGTTTTCGTGGTTTGCTCATATACATTGTTTTCATGATATACTAGGATTTTATTTATTAAGTAGCATATAGAAATTCATATAAGTGCCTATGTATATATTTAATCAAAACCAACTTTCAACTGTAAGCTAGCTTCACATTTTTCTACGAGCTATTCTCCTTGTTGGAGTGATTCACGTGATTGATCTTACATAGCGGAATATCTTCTAGCATACTCGTGCTCGCGCTTGATTCACAAGATCTTTTAATAAAAAAATTCATCGTTATACCGTGGAAGAGAAAATTATGGTTAATTAGAAAGAATTGAGAGTTCCAAACATTCTTAGATATACTCAATTTCAGAGTTCTCTTTACTACACCAAAACTTTAAAGTTATAAAAAACGCTGAGGATTGTTTTTTTGAACCAGAAAAACAGGAAACGCTGAGGATTGTGTTATTATATTTTAACAAAAAAATTAACACGGCGTGCTTTGCCACTTATTTATAATTGAAAAATATGAATATTAGACTATTTATCACAATCACGTAGTAAGTAAAACATTTTGCATATTTACATGTACAATTAGGTTTTTAATGACCGAAGTACGTACAAGTTGGACTAAAAGAAGATCGAGAGCGCAAAGGGCAATACACTTTTTTCTTTCTTTTATTTTCGTACTTAATATTTTTTTTTTTTTTTACTATATGAAAGCAAGCAAGAAGTTACATGTGGACTTGGATTTGGTCCCTTGGTGGCAAGAGAAGCAAGACTGCCAAAACCAGCCTGTGGTTTTCCTTGCTTCATGACCATCTCTCTTCTCGTGATATATGCCAACTTGAATGATTGGGTTTTTTGTCTTTTTCTTGTTGCATTCAATCATTCCACGGGGGAAAATTTCGAATTAGAGAAAATTATAAAAAAAAGAGATTAAATAGGAAAGGAAAACACTATAGATACACCACAATCACATCTTGGGACACACCCCCTCTCTCAGCTACAGTACACGGGGCTCATTTTAGATTTTTTAAAAAATCTAAAGTAGGTAGCTAAAAGAGGGGGGTGTGCCCCAACTCCTAAGTTAGTGCCACCCAATAGGAAAAAGAAGTTCTAATGTGAGCGGGGATCACGCAAGAGACCCTCTTGCCATGTGACATTTTAAGTGGGACCCGTCATTGATAATAGGTTGCTTGAAGAAAGTATTACCCGTAAGTTCCATTAGCTAACGGTGGAAAATTATTCAATGGATTAGTACGAAACAAAGATTACGAATTCTGAGTTAATTATTATGGTTTGGAGGGGACAATTTAGTAATTTCACTGCCCCATATTTGGCATAGTGATATAATTAATTAGTGTACGTATTCAAGGGTTAGATCTTTCTTAATGCACCATTATAGATCTCTATATCAAAATTAACAGCTACAACACCTTTTTTTATTTTTAATAATAGAGTTATGCGATGAAAGTTTTAAAATCGATGGAAAAGTCTTCCACCTTATTAAACTCCAAAATAAACGTCCTTATATTATCTTACATAATTACTAGCAAAAGTTAAATAATATCTTAGAGATTTAGAAGATTTTTTTTAAATAAGATAATATGGAGTAATTTTCTCAAATCTTGATAATGCAAATTACGATGTGTATGGCTAATTAAGCTGCCAATGCAAATAACGTTTCCCCCCTTTTAACGAATGTGTAACAAAAATTTAAAGGCATTATTACTTTTAGGTAAAAGTTAATTGGCATAAATGAGCTTTTCTTTTAGTTCGGCATGCAGCACACCGTAAAAAGGTTCAATGAGAAAAAGAAGAAAATTATAAATATTGAAATAGCTAGGTGTTAGGACATGATCTATACAATAGCTGTTATTTGAGTAATGTTATAGCCTACAAATAACTATGTATTAATCTTTCTTGAATTGTCAGCACGCGTTTCACTCCACGCTAGATCAGACATGATCAGAGCCCAGACGACTCGAACTGCTACCGCGGTCGACTTTATAAACCGACAACTTACAAGTCCGACTCGAAAGACGGTACTTGTCGACCTACCTATCAGATCGAGCCCACAAGCCCCCAAACTCGACCCACTATCTTAGTCGATAACTCGTGAGGCCGATTAAAAAGGTGGAGTTAGTCGACCTTCCACCAGACGACTGAAGAGGCGGTGTTTCTCGCCATTCCCGCAAGAAGTCGTCACTTCTTGCCAGGCAAAGTCGAAAGACAGTATTCCTCGAGCCCCCCCACTAGCACACAGTCACCATCACATTAAATGCATGGTCAAAAATCACTATTGCGCAAGCACCAAAAGTCTTTATGACTCATCAAGCTCCGTCAGCACCAAACAGCTGCTGTCGCTTTGCATTAACCACCTAGATGACCCATGCCACCCACAACCGATATTTATCAGTTGTCTGCCGAGTCAACTGTCTGCCTAAACTCGGTCACAGTTACATATTTACCTCTCTCAGCTAGGTATATATAGGGGCTCATTGCCTACTAGCAGGAGGGGACTAGAGGGGGAAGCCCTTGGGGGGGGCAAAGGTATGCAATTTTTTGCATACATAGAACTATTTTCAGTTCATCAGTATCTTCTCCACTCAAATTCAAATACTGACTTGACTGTCAAAGGAACCACTGGATAACCCAACTTCGGTTCTCTAATGAGTGGTATTGTGCAGCTCTCTTATACAGACAGGGGACCGGTCTTCAAAAAGAGATGAGGGAACCCACATCACTCATATCGACCTTAAGCCCCATTGCTAAACTCAAGAATACCCGCTAACCTCACCGTTGAGCCTCAGGACATCAACAAGTAATAACAAACTCTCATTTAATAATTACAGATGATATACTAGAGTAGGGCTGAGCATTTTCGGTTCGGTTCGGTTTTATGCCCAATCCGCATCCAATCCGAATTTTTCGGATTCTCAAAACTCTCGTCCAGATCCAGATTTTTTCCCCTTCATCTGAATATTCGGCCCAACCGAAATTCGGTTCGGTTTCGGTTTTGAATTTGCAAAGAGTTCTATCCAAAGACTTCTGTTGTGAATCTGCAAGCTGGGCATTGTCCTTATGATGAGGTTCCTGAGCTCGCCAACAAAGCTTTATTAGACTGGTTATCATCTTTAGAATAAAGTTTTGAGTTGATATAATTACGCAGAGAACTGATGTTTTAAAGATGTTGTTCATATAATACAGCATGCTTATCTCTTGTAAGTATCATGTACATAACACATTTTGTGATTGATTTGAATCTTATGTAATTCTCTAGATCTATTTTGCGAAATTTTTTAACTAAAGTTTAAGTTTATTTAATTACACGGGGGAGTGATGTTTTGTATGATATTGTTCATATAATGTAGCATATGCATCTTTTGTAAGTGCATCATGTGCATAACAAATTTTCTGGATTGATTTGAATCTTTATTTAGTTCTCAAGGATATTTTTCTGTGATATTGCTGTACTCATTGCTTGAAACTGCTCCTTGCGTCGTTTGAATCTATTGGATGATAACAGGAAAAGTTTTGAGGTATAAGTTTAGTCTCTAAACCGCCCAACAGAATTCGAGTCGGTTTTTTTTTGGCGGTTCAGGGGTTCAAACCGGATCCAAACCGATTTAATTCGGTTCGGACGGTTTAGAGACTTCTTCTCATCCATTTAATTCGGTTCGGTTAACCGGTCCGTTTTTTCGGGCGGTTTTTTTGGTTGAACCGGTTTTTTTCGGTTTTTGCCCAACCCTATACTAGAGGTAAATACATGTATAAGAAGAAGACGCGAAAATCAGTTTAAATGTTGATTGCAGCCTCCTCACCATCGATGATAGCTTTTGACCATCAATGATGGGTTGAGCTCATTGATGGTATAACTCGTTGTTGATGATTCTCGAGAGACTTATATATCATTGATTACCCTCTCAACCATCGATGGGACCTTAACACTATTGATGATCATAAACACAGTAGAAGTGCAGTTTTTAGATTCAATCTCAGTCGTTTGTTATATTATATATCTCCAATCTCTAG
>NC_033796.1:6314789-6328167 GCF_001876935.1 Asparagus officinalis
GGGGGGGGGGGCGGGGAAAAAAAAAATTCAAGAGTTTTGATTTGTAAGAGATTTCATTGAAGGATTTGACTCCCGGAGTCTTAACAGAACTCTTACTTGTCGCACACAATATATTTGAATCGTTTCAGTGAGGAGAGTTACCCTTGGATTGATTCACTACACCATTCTTTATTGAGCTATGCTTAAATTCAGCGAAGGGCGGTTTGTTTAATAAAAGCGCGATAAGATCTTTCTTGGTTTTCTGAGCTTTAACTGTTTGCTTTGATTTTGCTTTGAACTTGTTTTTGCCGGTACTCAAACCGGATTAATTAAGGGTTGAGATTAGCCCGGGTTAGGAGTTATATTCATTGTAGAGAGCTAGTTTAGATGATTGATTTTGGATGGATTACAAGGGATGGTTTTGTAAACCTACCAAATCAGGCTTGTGATTTAGAAAAACTCTTAGCATAGCAAAGAAATCCTTTTGCTAAAAGGAAGAGTGGGTATAGAATTATTATCCGAAACACTATAAAATATTGTGTGTTCCTGATTAATTGTTACTTGTATTTAATTACTGTTATTTATTTTTATTTTATCTATTCCGCTGAATATTCTTGCACCTCTGGTCCAACTTTAGGAGCACGCAATCTGATCCCTTTCTTTTGACCTTGACGACTATTGGTTGCTTTCAATAACTCCACTCATAAATGGATTGAAACAGACCCGCTAGGATACAATTTTAAAATGGATTTTCGTTCTTTCGTCACATTACAGCTAAGATTGCAGCATAGCATACAAGTTCTTGAAGATACAAGCGTCTATACATTTTTAATAACTCTTTTCTCTCTTACATTATATTTCTTGACTTTCTTAGTAACTTTTTTTTTGTTTTTGGGTGCCACTCGACAAGAACGAAAATCTTGCAGGAACACTCCTCATGTGAGAATTATTTTATAGGGTATTTACCCCTTCCGTTATGGAAATTAACAAAAATGCCCCATAAATCTTAATCATTGCAAAACTACTCCTCAAATCATCAACTTTGTGAAAAATAATCTTAAAGTCAACAAATGGTAAAGTTGATGTTAAAATTTTGACTATTTGATAATTTACATTATGACTATAAATTAGATTATCAAAATTGATAAGCAATTGCTTTGACTGTAATTTTTCCAAAATTGATAATTTGTGGGACAGTTTTGTAAATACTAAGAGTTTGAGGGTATTTTTGTAAATACCCGTGATTGAAAAGATAGATATGCAAATATATAAACCATAAACATAACAATTGACTATCCAAATGTGTCTCTAATCTTTGTGAATTGCTTAAAAATTAAGTATATGATCGTGTGCATATGGTGTTGTCATAAAATTAAATTTGCACTTTAACTCAACAGTTAGATCAAATTCTACTAGGGCGTGGGCCGTGGCTAATTGATCCTATCGTTCATGGTTCATATGATCACAGAGAAAAGATCCTCCACATACTTAGAGAATGTCTATAATCATTTAGGTGGAGAAATAAGATAGGCTTATCCAATAGTGATGATGTAGGATACATTGTGGATATATTCATAGAGAAATTGAACCGTCAGAAGCCCAAATGCGGGTCTGGAAGAGGAAAATGGCTTATAACAAAGAACGAGTTATATCTCCCAAACTACACATCGGAATTAGACGAATTACATATGAAAATAGTGTATTTTTTTAGACGGAGTCAACCAGGCAAACTATTGTTTGGTTTCCCGCCATCTGTTTCACGAAATTCCCTCCAAATTGAGAGATATTAGAGTTTTTGTTATTTTTTTTTACCATTTTAGATAATGTTCAAGGAATACATTTTGATTAGAAAACAAATCTGATTTGACCCTAACTAATTTATTTTCTCAATCACAGAATGTTTTTTAGGGAGAGCTTTGTTATTTCTATTTTGATAAAGTTCGGGTGTTAGTATGAGTCTTATTTATTTTTTATTTAATCAGAGGATTGACAGCCTAGAGACATAATTTTCATCATAAAATCTTCTCTTTATTATATTCTCTTCGTGGATTCGAAGATTACTCTAGTGGATTCAAAAAATAATCCTTAATGAACTTTAAGATTTATTACGTCCAGGTTGATTAGGCCCCAACAACTAGGATGTTTTTTATATAATTTAATTAATTAACATAATCTATGGGGTCCTAGATAGGGATGAGTATTCGGTCGGTTCGGTCGGTTTAGACAAAAAAATTTGACAACTGAACAACACCGACGATATCAAGAGAACCGACCTGAACCGAACTGATACGGTTCGGTTCGGTGTGATCAATACACCCTCGAGCTCGCTGTTGACGCCGCCCTCGCCTAATAGCTGCACTCAAAAACAAATTCACAAAAAATAAAAGGACTAGAAGTACCTGGGTGCAGTAAGAACACGATCTCCCCCTCCCCCCTCCCTCCTCAAAACCCTCCTCCTCCGTCGCCTCGGCTCCCTCCTCTCCTCTCCTCTGAAGACCCCTTCGACGAAGCCCTGGATAGTGGACACCCTCGAGCTCACCGTCGACGCCACGCTCGAGCTGGGCTCCTCGGCCGTCGAATGCGCGCCGCTTGGCTGAAGAAGGGGACTGGAGGTTAGGTTTAGGGTTAAGGTGTTGGGGTCTGGCGAGGGGGGATGGCGAGCGAGAGGCTGCGGAGGGAGGATGATGGTTATGGTTGGGGATCTGGCCATTGGTGGAGGCGGCAGCAGGGACTAGATCGAGAGAGGGAGCAACGAAAGATTTAGGGTGAGGAATGAATGACAATTTCGGATTTTTATAGTAGTCGGGTAATGGGTATCGGGTGTGGGTTATAGCGGGTGGGGGAAAGTTCGGTCGGATCGGTTTAATCAGGTTGAAAGTTTATGAACTTGACCCGAACCGATGGGTGATCAAAACCAGACCGAATTGTGGGAAATCGGACGGTTCGGTCGGTTTCGACCGACGTTTGCACACCCCTAGTCCTAGAGTGAAGAAAGATTATTAGGCCCCGTTTGGTACGCACGAATGGGGTGGAATGGAATGTCATTCTCACTTCTCATTCCCTCATACCAAACAAAACTAGTTTTTAGATGTTGGAATGATCATTCCCATAGAATGGTCATTCTCACTTTTTGTGGGAATGTGCATTCCAAGTGAGAAGATAGGGAATGATCATTCGCGATAATATTTTTATTTAATTTTTTAAGACAAAGAAATAGTGAGAATTGTTTAAAAAATATAAACAAAACATACAACTGATCGATAACATGCGCATTAGTATAACACATACATAGATTAATATAACATATGCATAAATAATTTTTTTTTTGTTATTATCATTAATGTTTATTTTTATCTTATTAAAAATCTATGTTGTTATAAGGGTATTATTAGAAAATGAGATTACATTCTCACTTGTGCACTAGTCATACCAAACATGGAAATGAGAATTAGATTTTTATTCTAGCTTCATTCTATAAACGCGCCCAAACAAGAGAATATGAATGACCATTCCATTCTCACATATATTCCATTCCATTTATTTTTCCATTCTATTCTCACTTGAGTTCATTCCCACGTACCAAACTAGGCGATAAAGAGTGCAGATGATTCTACGGCGGAATCACATGGCCTCAATTGCTGACGCGTGGCACGGTACAAATATATTGCCCGGCGACTCTTGTGGTACGCAGCAAGTACGAAATAAAACACAACCACGTGACGTCTGGGCTTCCCTTCGACCAAGCGTGGGACCCACAGTCTTTCATTCATCCTATGGGAAACGCGTGGAAATTCAAACCTGCCAAGTCAACGAATTGACCTCAGAGCCGTCGATGGCCCACGAGGCTCATAAAATGGACTGGGTTCAGTGTGACATCTGATGGGAAGCCGCCTCTAACTCGGATTAGATGGGAGATATTTTTATATGACTCCAAAAATCTTAGGTTTTATTACCTTATCAAAAGAAGAGATTTATTAAAAAAAATAAAAATAAAGAGAGACGTACCTCACCAGTGGCCAGTTTTTGTACGTCTCTCTCTTGTATTTAGTTTCCAAGCAAGCGTATATGCAGACGGTTCATTACAGTGTATTCGGATTTTTCATAATAGTGGTTTACAAAACTTTAGTGGTGTTATGGAATAGTAGAATTTTACTATTGTGATTGTGTATTTAATTCTTTGTATAACTTTATTATAATTAGATAGAGTTAGAGGTTATCATGATTAGAAGATTGAGTCTCATCTTGACAGAAAATTTGTGTTATATTCTAATTAGGATGTTAGGCTAAGGATTAGAGTTTTAATTTCACAATATATATTCTTCTATTATTAGGTCTCATCTTGAAATAAATTATGAATCATCATGAACTCTATTTTTTATTTGTAGGAGTACAAAAGTAGCATAAGTTCCTTCTATGAGTCACCATGGGCAAACAAGAGGCATTGGTTAAGGATCGTTTAATTATCTTCAAGATAGTGTAATTAGTTATTTTGAGCATTTACTTCTCTTTTAATGATTTATCTCGTTTGTCTTACTTCTCCCCTAGTTAATGTTTTTATTGACTTCTTTAAATACCAAATATAATCATAAAATAACGAATAATCTTTAGCATAGAAATTTGTGTTTGCAAAATTTTGTGGAAAATACGTATTTGAGCCAACAATATCACTTAGAGATACTGTAAGCCATGGTCAAACAAATCTCTAAGCTATCTATCAAAATTTAAAAAAAGGGTAACTTACACTAAACCCCAAACAAGTTTAATCATAATGTACCAAACCCTTGTATCTTTCAAAAGTGCGCTAAACCTTCAAAAAGCTTTTGCATTAATTGCAGAAACCTCCTCATATGTATTCCAAGTTTTGCAGATGCCCCAGTAAATTGGAACTAAAAGACGACATAAATGACATTTTGAAAGTTATTGGTGATTTATTGTAATTTACTCAAATGACAGCGAGAGTTTTCTTATCGAGGTTTTTGGGGGTTTAGTACGATTTTGAAAGAGATATAGGGATTTATCCAAATATGCTAATAAAAGTTTTTGAGAGGTTGATGTAATCTGCCCTTTAAAAAAAAAGTCATAAACACAAGTATATATAAACAGAAGAATTCACGGGGCATTCTTGCGTTTGGTACGAAATTTTCCACCGACGTAACTGTGTGACTGTGTCCCACTAGTTTTGCTCTATTTACTATTTACCTCGGCCTCTCAACTAGAGAAATATAATAAAAAAAGAAGTTGAAAACTAAGGGGCTGTTTAGATTGATTTTTTAGATAGGTAAAATGGTGGAAAACTGTAAAAAATGTTAGCTTTTTGGCAGCTTTCCCACAAAATCATCTTTTATAGAGGTGATTTTGGGGAGAAGCTGCCAAAAAACTAACATTTTTGACAGCTTTTTTCCCTTTTACCTATCTAAAAAATCAATCCAAACAGCCCCTAATAGATCAAATTTCCTCTTTTTCTAGATTATAGAAGTAAGTGAAGAGGTGTAATTATTACCATCTTGAGAACAATTGTCCATAGAAAAATTCTTCAAGGACCCAAAATATGGGACCAATAAAGGGGACAAGTGAGGTGTTCCCCTCCTATTGGATAATGAGTTGGCCATCATTAATGATGGCCAACTCATTATCCAATAGGAGGGGGACACCTCACTTGTCCCCTGTATTGGTCCCATATTTTGGGTCCTTGTAGCAAAGCTCTTATTCATACTATAAAAAAGCAGAAGGTATTAATTAATTTGCTTTATTTCTACCAATTCCCCAAATCTTACATACATGGCAACAATAACTGTTTGTTTGCCTAAAAAAAGTGGGAAATCAAAGAACATGTCCAATAGAAAAACTTGTATTATGGTTGTTTGGTTGGCTAAAAAAAAGAAGAAAATCAAAAAATAGGAGATGCGATGAGATGAGTTGTCACCATATTATTGGATGATGTGAGTAATTTTTTAAGAAAACTTGTTTTGTGGTTGTTTGGTTGGTTAAAAAAAGGTAATGTATTATAAGAAACATATTTCTTATAATAATTTCTTTCTTGTGTTTGGTTCATTCTTAAAAATAAGAAAACAGATGAGATGGAATGAGTTGTTTGTATATTATTGGATGATGCGACCCATACTTAAGGAAATTAATTTTCTTGTTTTTTTGAGCAAATGGGTGGAAATGAAATGTTAATGAGATGATATGAGTTGTCACCATATTATTGGATGATGTGGGTGATTTTTAAATATGAGATGAGATAAGTTGGATGATGTGACTCATTTCTTATGTTTGGTTTATTTTTAAAAATAAGAAAGGAGAAGAGATGTGATGTGTTGGTGTATAAAAATAATATTTTATTGATAAAAGTGTATAGATTTCCTTTTCTTTGGATGAGTTTTAGGGATGGAAATAGATAAAAATAATATTTTAATTAAAAAAGTACATGGATTTACTTTTCTTGATTTTTAGGAAACAAACAGTTTTTGTTTAGATTCACGCCGCTCAGTATAGTAAATCTAATCTGTGAAACAAAAAAATTATACAAATGTTAAAGTGAGTTAACACTCTATAATTTGTCAAACGTAAAAAAATACATAATAATTTAGCTAACCTCTCTAGAGAGATTAAAACGAGTTAACCCATTAAAATGAGGGGTTTACTAACACTCATAATTAGAAGGATTAAGAGTTAACCATTCTATTTATAAAGAAAATTGTCAAAATCATCATTATTCCCAAACATTAAAACTGATCACAATGACTAAAATATAACTTATTTAATGGACTAATAATTTAATCATTCAGATAATCAAATGGGCTAACTATGTTAATCCTCCTCATTAATCCCTCTTTCTTAACCTTTTGCCAAATAAAACCTATCAAATGTCTGAGGTTCTATTTGGATTTTCCTTTGTAAACCGCGTGATTACTACAGTAATACGGAGTCAGGTGGTCCAGTTGCGCCTAACATCTACATTAACTCCACCCCAAAATAGAGCTTCTAGTGGAAATTAATGAAGGCTGTCAACTCAACTACAATAGCTACTATATGAGACCCTTTTGCTTAAAGAAACACTAATCTATTCCTCTATAATAATGAGAGGATCCAAGATTCACTATTCATACCATAGTAAAATTATAGCGTTGTTACTGTAGCACGGGCAGGAGGATCCACGATTTACTATTCATGCTACGGCAAAAAGTGATGTAGCATCTTAAAGAATATTACTGTAGCATTATTACTGCTGCTCAGACGGGATATTGAAGCATTTAAAAAATGTTAATGTAATACCTAAAAAAAATGTATTTAAATAGTGGAAATAAAAAAATGTAGCCCGTTGAAAGCAAGGTGCACAAGCTGTGTTGACACGTGGAAAGAAACAATTCGTTGGCCCGCAGCTCAATGAACTCCAGCTAGGCAAGTACAGCGCAGGGCCAGTGGAATAAATCGCTTGACGTCGGCTCGTGACATCTGGCTTCTTTTGGCATCTATTAAATTTTAGCGGGGCCCGCTGGCTTTGCCCTCTGCACGTCAAAAAGGCAGTCGCCGAATCCAGAGCGAGGAACGCGTGCAATTTCGCCGACCGAGTCCCCAAAGCTGTACGCAATCTCAGGAGATATCGGCGTTTATTTATAACTATGTACCTTAAACTGACACAAAATATGAGACCGATAAAGGGGACAAGTGAGGTGTGCCCCTCCTATTGGATAATGAGTTGGCCATCATTAATGATGGCCAACTCATTATCCAATAGGAGAGAGACATCTCACTTGTCCCCCTATTGGTCCCATATTTTGGGTCCTTAAAGAATTTTTCTTAAAATTTACTAATAGATTCGTTTAAGGCTACTTTTATTTTCTGAGCAATGGGCCCATCTGTAGTTAGCTTCATCATTCCCTCGGATTAAAGTTTATTTTTTATAACAGTTAAAAATGCTAGAAAAGTACCTGTCGGCCCAAGTAAAGAACTTTCCTATATATGTTTTTTTTCTCCTACTTGGAGTGCAGATCGTACCGTAGTATAGACATAATTTGGGATAGTAGATCGATGTTAGCCCCCCAAATATTTGAAATTGATTTGGGCCCCACAAATTCTATTAGTATGTTGAGATAAGACCCCTAGTTAAAATGAGAAGAATATTCGGTTTGCTTCAACTCTTTCGGTAATTTACTGGTTATACCCTTCTCGCTAAAACACAATCTCATTAATCAATTTAACTTATACATACACGTTAAGTTCTCCAAACCTGTTTAATAAACCTCTAACTCAAAACTATTTTTCACTTCATCTTCTCCAACGTCTCTCCCAGTATAATCTATCCGTTGAAAATTTTAAGCCAAGGCTAAAAAGAGTCGTTAGGGAAGACGTTGGAGAAGATGAAGTGGAAAATGGATTTCGGTTATAGTTTTATTAAATGGATTTGGTGAGTTTAACGGATATAAGTTAAAGTAGTTAATCTGTTTGGGTTTGTGTACCAAGGATATAACTGGCAAATTACCGAAAAAATTAAAGTAAACGGAATATCCCCGCATTTCAACTAGATTTTAATTAGGGGACTTCTATCAACATACTAATAGAATTTGGAGGGCTTGACATCAAATTCAAATATATGATTTCAAAATTTTGAGGGCTAATATCGAAATAACCCAATTTTTTTATCCTTTAGTAAGAGGCTTTAACCTACCGTGTCTAATTTTACAATGCAAGAAAGTTCTTTGCGATCTACCTTCCTTTCCCCCCGCCCTTTACAGCAAAAACTTAGCAAATTTGCTGTTTTCATCTTAAAATATTCGTTTTAAATAACAAATTTGATTGTTACATGCTGAAAACTTTAAATTCTCCAGCTTCCATGATATCATACTAGCACTCCAATGCGCTAGATGCGTGCATGACACAAAAATCTTAAGGTGTTTTTAGTTTATTTTCTTATTTCATTTTCGTTTCTTTCTTGTTTGCAAAGATTAGATGATCTAAGTTGAATTCTTTCAAGAGTTTGGTATTTTTGTTAATTTCTGAAAGTGTGTAAACGTGTTTATTTTGATTTTTAAAGTGCGTGGGCATCTCTGATGCATTTGCAAAAAATTGACACACAAATTAAAAAAATGACTTCTCTTGAATAATAGTGTGTGTATAAATGGAGAAGACCTTGTCAGCTCTTCTCCCTGACAAGTGTATGACATGTGAGCCCTTACTAGTCACATCGATGTGGGGATTCACTTGTCATACACCTGTCAGCTTACGGGGGAGAAGAGCTGGCCAACGTTTCTCCAGTGTCCTCATATATACATATATACATATGTCTATACGTGTATATACATATGTATAAATATATATTATCACCTCTCTCATCACACTCGCAACCTCTTAAATCATGTTGCTAGTTTGGGCATCGCCAAGAAGCCTTTCTTTTTTAGTGTAGACAAGCTAAACTCTTGATAGAAAGGAATCATGAATAAAATGCACCATCTCCTCGCCATAGATGTGCAAGTGAAATCCAATCGGAAATAGCAAAATTGCCTCTTGGCAAGGCTAGCATGAGTACTTACGTATCTTACAGCGCAATACATAATTTTAAGAAAAATTCATCAAGGACCCAAAATATAAGACCAATAAGGGGGACAAGTAAGGTGTCCCCCTCCTATTGGATAACGAGTTGGCTATCATTAATGATGGTCATCTCATTATCCAATCGAAGAAGAACACATCACTTGTTCCCTTGTTGCTCCGATATTTTAAGTCTATACGTAGCAAAGCTCTAATTTTAAAAAGAGAGTGAAATTAAACCCAGCCAATCTGAAGTAAGTGAAGTGATCTACAAGGCTGGCTGGCGTTAAAGTTGGTCTAGGAGTTGGTGCTGGTGGGTGATGGCACGAAACTTTATGTGACCTGGGCGTTGCCCATCATTTTTTTTCTTCTGTGGAGAATAAACTGACAAACGCATTTATGAGTTTATTATCTTTCAGAGAATTAAAAAGGTATTATACCTAGGTTGGTTGGTAAGATAGGGATGAGCATTTTAATTCAGCCCACTCAAAAGGAGTAGTATTTTTTTTTTTTTTTTTGAAGGCACTAATTAGTGGATGTTAGTACCACCACTAATGCGAAAATTAGTGCAGCATAATGTTGAGACATGGTACTATCATTTGTCCACAACAAACCAATGTGAATGGGTGTTAGGAGACCAAATCTTTATCCCCCCACTCTTGCGAGCATATTTAGGAGCCAGGTCCACAAAAGTCTTGAAGTTCTTTGAGAACTTTGCTCGGATCTTTTATTGAAGAAATCCTTGTGAGCCGTTGGATTTTACCCAATGAATTTCATTTAGAGCTGGAGTACGGTCCCTAGCTGATGAACCTATGGATTTTTACCTCTTTTTTTTACGGCAGAAATAGCCGTTAGAAGCTTTATAAAAAGAGGGAGTTCCGAAGACTTTTCAACATGTGAAAAAGCAGGATATTATCTTCTTGTAAATTGGAGAAGAACAATGTTTTCAATTGTGACTGGACAATAGTTTACAAAGACTATAAAATACCCGTCTAGCCAATTCACAATAAATATATCAATGAATTTTCCACGGGCGAAATGGTTTCTCAATTGATTTCCGTGCATTTTCTAATTCAAATACAAAGATTTTCTGTAGAAACAGATAAGCAAAATACAGTTATCACGTACGTCCTCAAATTAAATTAGAGGTTCTCACAACCACATAAACAACGGACAATAACACATAAAAAAACCAAGATTTGTTACATAAAAGCCTTTCCTCATGGAGAGTAAGGGGGGGAATCCCTCGTCACTCTGTTCACTACATTTTGCTGACAAATAGCCAAATCCGACAATGCACATATATAGACACTCATCAGGATAAAAAGGAAAAGTTAAAAAAAAAAAAACCCCTAAATACCCAGAATACATAAGGTCTGCCAAATGCTATCTTAACAAGAAAAGGATTTATACATCAGACTGACCTTCCGAAGCCTTTGTGATGCTGTGCGTGTGGATACAAATCAATCAACAAATATATGGATATAATTACCGTGGTTATATCTACAGATGGAAAGAAGTCTTAGCATCTGAATCATCTACTATGACTTGATGAAACTCCATTATCTTCGGGTAAATGAAAGTGGCTACTGACTCCTAGGCTCTCTGCAAGCCGAAGAATATATGATTGCGTTGATGCAGAGTTTGGAGAAACTGCGTCTGGGAGGCTTGGAAGGCATTCAGGTAGAGACCGGCCATCCTTTTCTGGATAATAGAAGAGGGAAAGCACAGCTCTACAGAAGATAAACCTGATGACAAAACATGAATAAAGAGCATAAGTGAGAACTACGTGCATATGACTAGAGAATAGAGTTGCTGACTAAATAGAAATACAAGGGCTTAAAATGTATTAAGAGCAGAGTGAAAACTATGTGCATATGACTGGAGCATGGATTTGTTGACAGTTAACGTTATGAAACCAGAAGGAAGAAATACGAGGGCTTAAAATGATGTAGGATTATCTGAATGGAAACTCCCTCTCGAATTTATTCAGATCGAGGGACTCAACCGTATCACGGGCTATACTTGGAGGTTTAACTTTAGAGAAGTTACAACCCGTGTCGTGGAAGTCACTTACACCCCCTTAAACTATTTCAAGAACACTTGCAATCTCTGAAGCTCAGGGAAGTTGCGTTTTTAGCCAGCAATAAGAGGACAATTTCGTCTTTGCTTTCAGTATAATCACAGGTAAAAAGCAATTCATCATCATGTGATTCCCATGTGACCTCTAAACCAAAGCAGGAGAAAAAAATTATTGTATGGACTTCAGCAGGTGGAAGAGTTAATAAAATAGTTTGGGGGTGAATATGGCTACACCTCATAATCACGGGGTGTGCCTGCGATTTAACCTTAATTTTATAAGCATATATGAGAAAATATTCACAAGAATGTCTTGGTAGAATTACTTTTTTATTTATGGGGAACAGGTCGTAGCGCAGAAAAAGAAGTCTAGTATGTATAGAAGACATTGCAATATTGAAGGTTTCAATATATTTCCATATTATATTCTGTCAAGTTGATTAATTGTGCATGCAGGTATGAGCGTATATGCATCGATTTTATTCTATATGAAATGCATCATTATCTATCTGAAGCTCCTATAAATAGCCCCACAATTGAGGGTACATAAGTGAACCTCGCTCCGCGGAAATTTCATTCATAGAGGATGATATGCAAATAATTTCTTTTATAGAGTGATGAATAAGAAATGCCACCACGCAAAGCAGGAGTGCAATAAATGTGGAAGGAAACTGGTGTGCTTTTTGGAAGGGATGAATGTCCTTCACTTCTCATGAGAAAGACTTTGCTGGAAACAAAAGCAGCCAACATAATGCAAACAAAAATGGACACATATGGGTTCTCTCCTCACAACAGCTCTCAACACACAAAGGTGAGGGAAAAAAAATAAAACACAATGAACTGCATGTAAAGGTTGATAGCCCTTTCTAAAGCTTCTACAAGTTTGTAATTTGATTTATGTTCTGTTCAGCCAATTTTTGTGGTTAATGCCTCAATGCCAATTTGCTTGCAGTGAGGACACAATTCAGGGTGTCAAGCGGGGAATATTTGATCTAACCCAATTCAATGCAACCTAGAAACAGGTTTAAATTTCATTATCTTGATCAGCTCGGGTCAGTGGCGAAGCCAGGATGTTTGCAAAGCAGGATCCAAACCAAAAGAGGAAAAGAGGTGGAAAGCAAAAGAGAAAATGAGATCTGGTTGAGAATAAATGCTCGAGGCACAAGGAATGCATGCGAATAAGGGCAGAGGGATTGAGGCGGATAAGATGTGACTGGGTCTTTGCTGATAAGGGTGAAGAGAACGCTTGCGAGAAACCCAAATAACACACAATCTAATTACAATCTTTCCGCAACTCACAGGAGGAAAGGAGGGGTTTTGAGAAAGTTTGAGGGATCTTACATTTTATTGCATTGATTTATATCATTAACCAGGTTAGCCTTGGATTTATTTTATTTTATTGGGTGTTTTTGTACATATACCCCTTAGTACATTTGCAAAACTACTCAAATCTCAAATTAAGAAAACTACCCATCAAATCTCAGTATTTGCAAAAATAACCTCAAATCATTAATGTAGGAATAGAATATTCCTTAAATCAACACATTATTAACTTTGATAGGCTAATTTGTAACGAAATGTAAAAATATCAACAGAATAGTCAAGTGTTTATTCACAATATCCAACAAATTTGTTGATTTGTTAATATGAAAGGTATTTCTTTTACAACGTGGATAGTGCAGGGAATAGGTTTGCAAATATTGACATTTAGCGGTTGTTTTGCAAATATGCATAATTTAAAGAATGCGTAAAATAACTTCTTCTTTTTCTGGTTTTGTTTTTTTTGTGGGGA
>NC_033796.1:6328180-6342656 GCF_001876935.1 Asparagus officinalis
ACATTCCATCTTGCTTAAAAATTAACCAAAATGATCAGACTAATATTCAACCAGTACCTACCCAAATTTTTTACATTAAATTGTGCATGTGCATGCGTGGATATGTTTTTGGCCCATGTAAAAGAGAGTTAATCCTATCCATTTACTTAGAAATGAATGGTAAAGATCTGATCAAGACTACACATATATGTAAGGTGTAACTGGGGCTGCAACTTGTATTCTGAGCATCAAAACACCCCCACCCCACCCCCAAAAAAAAGAAAACCCTTAGAAGAACCTCGGACTCCATCTGCTCTCTTTATCGATGTTCTCAAATCCTTTATTGTACCATCTCTACACATTTTTCTGAAAGGTTCCTATGTGGCAATTCCATCTCCCCTCTTCTGCTTTACAAATAGACCCAATCTATTAACTTAGAAAAATGTTTAAAAACCATTAGGAGAGGTAGGTAAAGCAATCCAATCCCAGCAATGGTGGCGGAGCATCTATAGAGAGCCATTCAACACAGGGAAGATGGGAGGCGGAGGCCTAATGTCTTATCCACCTGTGCACTCTTAAGCAAAAGCAATTGAACTTTCAGCCTACAATACAATCAGCAATGAAGTTGAGGCTCTCCCTGAATCATGCAGGCAGACCTATGTCAAGTTCCCATGAGCCACAACTGTCAACTTCTAAATTTAACGGCTGTGTAGCTGTAAGCTCAGCGACAACATGTGCAAATCTGAATTTTGCCTTTTGTTGCAGGCAGGGAAATACTTAAGAAGGTAAGACATAAAATCTTGGTTTCCTTTTAGGTGCTCTTTAAGGCATTTGTCTAATAGTGAACAAAAATATATCCCAACACTGAATATAATATCAAAATTGTGAAAGAAAGAACATTAGTTACAGTTACGGTTGAATGAATACCTAACAATTAGCCGACGTAGAAATGGATCTGGAAGAATTTGAGCCCAGACAGGATCTAGACAGTTTGATGTACAGAGTGCCACTTCCCACTCAGCTATGGCGGATGAAACTATCGTCTCAGCATTGTTATATGCATCCTGAAATTGTCTACAAGTATATCAGATAAGAAAATGCAAACATAAGCGTAACAGTTGAAGCATCAAGTCAACTTACAGCGCTGACATTAGATGAAAGTCCAAGTAGTTGACAAAAAGCTAGTAAAGGAGCAGTTAGAAAAAATGTAAACTGGCTTCCATTGGGTGATAAATCAGAAGGAGAAATTGATGATGGTCTCTCAGGTGAAAGAAGCAAGGCAGCTGTTTCTCCCCTTTCTGCGCCATGCAGTACCTAGATATTTAATAAAAGAGTTTGAAACTTGAAATTCATCACTAGACACAAAACAAGAGAATAAAACTAGACACAAAACAAGAGAATAAAAGAAGTTATAAAGGTTTTAAGTAACTTGGTTGGACCTTTTTTGCATATCATATTTCAGAAACCTCTGAAATTACAAGACACAACTCAATTTGCACAGACATCCAAAAGATGAGTCATAATACTGCATCACAGGACTTTAGTTATGGATGCAGCTGCCATATATCAAAGTCTTAGTAACTTACTTGTGGTCACAGGAATTCAAATATCCAATGAAGTAAAGGCATCACAAAGTTTCATCTAGTTCAGTAAAGCGATGTATTGATTTCAAGTTCAACAGGAACAGGGTCCTTTGCAGGTTATAAGGATAACCAGATTTACACATTGCAAAACTGAAAAAGCAGAATAACAGTAATATTCCACAGAAATAAGGTTTAAACGAGAATATTTAATAAGTAAGATTCTTCCATCATTACTAGTAACAAAAAGACGATTCGACCAGAAAATAGTAACTTTATGTAACTCAGACTGGATCCATTTCGGAGATCTTTTTTCCATGGGGACGTCGACTATCTTCATCAATAACTACAGATCACGAATCAACAAGGAACTTTTGGGTTCCAAGACATAGACAGTTGCCAACAAACAAGATTCCATTCAACAACCATCCCAAACTAAAACCTCTTTGTCACTTGGACAACCATCTCCATTAGTACCGACTATTTATATTACCACTGAGCCTATTGTTAACCATATATTAATCGTGACTAAAGGGCCAATAGAGCAGCATTCTGCTGGATACTTTGTAGCCGACAATTACAGACATCAAAGTCCTTAACCCTGATCATCATATTTGGCAAGAAATTGAATGCTTCAAGATGATACCTACCACGTCAACCTCTGCCAACTTGTCACATTTTATCCTTCAGATAAAGTTTTTTCTCCCCTAGCTGCTTAGGTTGGTTAAAATTCTCATTTTTAGATGAGGATTACGATAACTGAGATATTCCTGTTATTAAATCAATTATAAGGATAATTGGTAATTGATTTAGTTTCTTTAGGTAGGTACTACCTGTTAGATGGTTAAAAACAATGTTTGAAAAAGTTTTTTGAAACTCGCTTCACAACTTATTCAAGGGTAAACGCTTCGAAACTCAAGAGTGAAGCTATTTATCCCTTGAAGCTTACGCCTCATCGCTTAAAACATAATTGAAGTGTACGCTTCGCGCTTCATAAAGCACTTTTATTTTGAAGCACACGCTTAAGACTAGATAGTAGGACATAAAAGGATCTTTGACTAAAATTAAAATGCCCCTATATATTTTCAATATGACTATTTGACTGTAAATAAAATATTTATGTATGCATGTAGCTTAGTTTATTATGATTTATTTCTATACTTCATATATTTAATTCTTATTTACTAATCAAGACATGAATGTATATACTTGTAATTGTTACACCACTATATATTATATGTTCATAATTTTTACAAATTTAAAATTAAAATACTTGAACTCATGAAGCTTATGCTTCACGCTTTGAAGGTTACGCCTCGCTTTATCAAAAGCCTTGTGTTTCCGCTTTTTTAAACACTGGTTAAACGTAAACAAAGGGAACAAAGATATAGACAAGAATTGATGAATGAATTTATTTTTCTTGTAATCTAGTTCATCAACTTAATTTTCTTATTCTTGATCTGCCTAGAGTTACTATCTACTCCTTTCAATCCCTATACAAACTCATAGCCCAAAATCTCTTCATCTGCCGCCTCAGAGGATGAAGCATATGATGCTGTAATGCTGATTAGAAGCTGAGAAAAAAATTAAGATTGGCTTTTTTTTAGCTTTATATTTGATGATGTGAACTGTGGCTTCCTCTTATCTATCCCTCTTCTACTTTTCCAATTCTCCTTCTCTATTCTTAAATTGTTATTCTTCTTTCTTTTTTCAGTTACTATTTACCTCTTCGTTTTCTTTATTTTTTTGATTTTCCCTAAATTCCTATAGTTATTCTGGTTTTTTCATAACAATTTTTGTGCCTTTTACCCTTACAAGAAAATAAAACATTTGGAAAACAGTAACCACCTAGCCGGTTAGGCAATGAGCTTGCTTGCAAATGCCTTTTCAAACTCTGGTGTATATTTTTTATACACACTCCCTATTATCTGCCAAACACTTTTTTAATCTTGTCCTAGTTTTTGTATTAAATTAATAAATTCCAAATATCAGGAGCTCATTCATTAACATTACCCAGGTGAGCCTTTTAACAACTTATCAAAAAGTTTCTATGCGCATTACACGTGTCTGGATATGATTTTTCTTTAAAGTACATTAACTAATCTTTTAAACAAAACAATTAGAAGAATACTTCATACTGCAACGAGTGTTGTTAAGCAGTTTGACCTTAATTAGATCACAGCTCTAGGCACTCTGCAGACCCAAAACACCTTGACCTGCCTAGCAGGCCAGCACTTTTGAGGTACAGATTAAAAATCAAAATTTAGAAATTACTCTAAGATGTTATGATAAACTCAGCTCCTTCTGTATAGAAAGATTGAGGAGCTCAAAATCCAAGATATATAACTATAGATACCTCAAATATATGAAATGGTAATGCTTGCAAAACATTGTATTTTAATCAACTAGTAAAATTGAACTATTTATTGTCATCTTCTTTTGCCATAGAATGTCCTGTTCTTTTAGAAATAATTAAATTACTATGTTGTCATGGACCCCAAAAAAAAGACAAATATGTCTGCAATTTGTTACTATGATGTCCATGGCAATCCTGTACTTTTAGATTTTAAGATTTGTCCATCTTTGTATACAAGTCATGTCAGACCATGTTCTGTACTTTCTTTAACATCTCAACTGTTTTCTGACAATGAATAGTCTCAAAATGTTGGAAGCAAGAACTATGTTGCTTAACATCTTTTTCAGTATTGAAAGACAGCTTTAACAGCAACCGAGGTCACTGCATACATGAAACTATTTTTCAATACCCCTTCCACTCTTTTTGACAAATAAATGAAGTTTTGGGGAAAACATAATTGATAACTAGGTTTCCACTTTTATTGACAATAAAAACAACACTAAAATATTCGAAGGCCTGTGATCAGTTATAATCATATATCATATAGCAAGAGCCCAGACCAAGTTTTGACGAACCTGCCTTGAATGCTTGGCTATTGTCGCTGTCAATAATAACGAAAAGTGGCCTTCGTGTAAATGGAATTAAATCTTCAGGGTACAAATTATTTAGGCCTGAAATCAAGACAATTTTAGAATAAGCAGGGATGGTGTTTCAAATTAGCCAAAAGAGGACAATATATACAACAATAATAATACATGATAAATTATGCTCTTGTAATCTTTCAAAAAGCAGCATCTCTAATAGAGAATTTGTATCATGCAATAATGTGAGAAACATACCTCCACTTCCTCGAGAACCTAGACATAAATAACTTCCAGAGCCCTGATTTGAATCACGCATATCACGAGCAGGGTCTTTGGGAGGTGAGTCATCCCATTTATGACGGCCTCGTGATGCAGGGTGTAGCTTTGAGGCATTCAATGAAGTGCTATAAGTGTCTCGTTGAAAACCAATATTCTGGTCGGAGTTTCCTGCAAAAGAATTATTAAAAAAATGTTTCAAGGATGTTATGATAAATATGAGTAGCTAGTTACGGTAGAACTCAAGAACCAAGAACTAAACCTGTGGCCGATATATATATCAGCAAAATGCTATCTGAGGAGAGCTCTTCAATAATAGTTCCCAGGACCTACAAAGTACAATATACAACCTTACTTTTCTCACAACAAACCATGTCTCTGAAAATTAGCTGTATATTAAGCAAAAAGAAAGAAGGATATGGAAATGCAAGCATAATGTGATCCCATATTTTGTCATTTCCATTTACTGCTTCTGGAATAAAATTCTATTTCAGATGTCTATCAACTCTACAGACTGATATGTAGGTACAGCTATAAACCCTAATTTCAATATTAAATTAACTAACAATAATCAACAATTGACAGAACTCTGGAAGCTTGATTCTGTTAAAATTAAAGGGTTATTTCATAATATAAAACCTTACTGGGACTTGCATGCAAGTACCACCGCATCCATACTTAATTGCTTAGGTCCTTTTTCCCTAGTTGGAAAATGATGTTGCCATATCCATTCCTTTGACCATTCGAAGATCATCGTACACATGGTCAATTTGCTATCCATTTACAACGTTTGATAATCATGAGTGCATACATTTCTTGGCATTGCATTGACTGCACTAGTAGCCAATTTCTTCATTTTTTGTCTGACTCGAGTTTATAGGCTTGTTCAGCTCTATAAAGAATCAAGAGCCATATTACTTGTAATCACGCTATGAGCTAATGATGTATAAAAGATGCCAGTATGGTATCTACGGACTGGCACACATTTTATACACCTTCAAATACTTCTTAGTTTGGAAAACCAACAGCGAAGTACTAAAAATACTAACCGCAATCAAATGCAGGACATAAGGATGATACAGAATAGATTTGCGAGGATTTGCGGGCAAAGAAGAATCAATCATATCGGCAGCAAGGTTTATATCTATCAGTCCAGAAGCAGCACTATTATCACTAATAGCACCATTTTCTCTAGGTTCCATTTTGGGCATTTCGTAGAAGGATCCACTTGGTTCCCATTCCAAGCATTGCATCATTCTGTAAGTGTCCAGAGTTAGCTCAGTGAATTTGACCTGCAATCGCACAAAATACACACAGTTATGGGGATGAGCCAAAACTTATAGGAACGTATATTGCACTATAGCTAATAATTTCAATATTCAACATGCAAAAATAAAATATGTTAGATGATTGTAATGGAAAATTAAAAGATATTAGAAATTTCACCTGTAGTTATTTTTGTGTTCTAAACAGTTTGAGATTTCTAAGGTTTGTAATGTGAGACTATACCCACATACAAATATCTAGTCTAGTAGTCTCTTCTTATTTGTGAGTATCATGTGACGCATGAAACCAATAAAATACCACATATTCAGAGAACATGATATTTTTACAAGTTGCAGTGAAATGAGGACTAAAGAAAAATTATGTAGTAATTTAAGATATATTAAACATAAAAAGGGATGACTAAAAAGATAAAATTATCCCTACAAGGATCCCCTGCAAAAATTTTACTTATCCGTAACATAAAATAAAGGCAATCCAATTCAAAATTTGACACTCAATATCAATCCAAAACAAACTAATCATAATCCTAAGGTAAAGTGAGCCATGATTAAGGATGTCCTAGTTCCAGAAGAATGTTCCATCAAGAGTTTCTGCTCTAGATGCTACAAGCGATATTTCAATGGTACCAAAAATTGTAGGATTAAGAAACACAAAATCTAATGTAGTACTAAGAAACAATTACTATAACCTTGTTATCTAGACAAGGCAACAACGAAAAATAAGTCTATTAACATGAAGGTAAACATGTACTTAACAGCCCAAGCTTTGTTTCACGCCCTGGATGTTGAACCACAGTCAAAAGAGCGTGCCTGCTCACTCTTGTCAGAGCCTTCTTCTCCAAAGAGACTCACTTATAGGGGCTAAGCAAGATGTCCCCCACTAAGGGATGCAGGTGCTTCATTTGATCTGATCCTACTATATAGTTTGACTCTGCCAGGACAGACGTTGACCTGCTACCTTACTATGGAGAAGGCACTTTTCTACACATAAAGGTGCAAGATATGTAACAATGCACTTAACCTCTCTTCCAACAAGAACCGACATTACGTATTGTGCAATACCCTCATAGACACACAATTTCGAATTGGATCCTCCGTAACTTCACGCATCTATACTCCTCAACAGCCTCAAAGTTAGTAATCAGAACTAAAGCTACCAAAACAAATATTTGGTAAACGAAATTTTCAAAGATGAAACTAACTTATATAGATGTAATGGGAGAAGACAAACATCATTAGATTCTCACATTGAATACAAGAACATCAGCCCAATGGAGATATAACAGATAATCGAGAATTGGCAATATTTCAGGCGCCAATGGTGACTTCACCAATAAATAATATGTATATCCATTAGAAAAAGAGGAAACTTAATGCTAATACAAAAAGAATATAAAGAATGTAAAATGAAGATAAGATATATAGACATCAATCAACAAAATTCAGCTCCTCCTATCATGTCCTCTAAAACACAATCTACAACAACAATCTCACTCTAATCAGTAATAGCGAGAGGAATTGTAAATTAAGAAGCAAAAAATTAGTAAAATTATCAGTATAATGTTCGTGTATACATTGATTAAGTCATACCCTTTGTTCTCAATGCCCAGAAAAAGCGTAGAGTACTTGAAACAGTGCATAGTATAGACATGAATGATGTCAATTTTGCAAATGGTTTCAAGTATTCTAGGCTTCTTCCAGGCATTGAGGATGGAAGCTATGGCTTAACCAATGTATACACGAAATGATCTTGCTAACTTTTTTTTCTCTCAATTTAGGATTCCTATCACTGCTGCTAACAAGAGTGTGATTGATGTTATACATCGGGCCTTGAAGAATATGGCAGCAGTCAACGAATTTTGTTGGTTGACATCTACATATGTAACATATCTTCTCTTAATTTTTACATTTTACATATTCTCTTTGTATTACTAGCAGATTTCTGCTCTATCTAATGGATGTATATATGATTTATAGGTCAAGTCATCCTCAGTGCCTGCAGTTTTGTAAATACGCTGATTACTTGTTAAGTAACGCTCAGGCTAATATTCTAGTATTCCTAGTAAGAATCTAATCACTTTTTTCTTCTCCTAAGATATCTTTCCAGTTATTTTCATCATTAAAAATTTCACTTACCAGTATTATATTTGTTTCTGTAGATTTATCTCTGATCAGCGATTTTCAGGTTGATGAGGACTATAGATGGTGAGGTTACAGGAATCCTTTGTGAAATCTATAGCACTAGATGTTAATTCTGAGTCTAAGAGATGTTAAGGGCTTTATTACATATTTGATGTAGAGGTGAAGAAAAGCTTAGGTTGATATGTACATGACTACCTTCAGTTTGACAAATTGTTATACTTTGGCGTAGATACTAAGCACCCTTTAAGTTTTCTAATAAACTTGTTTTTCTACGTAGTTCAAGACAAGAAATTTAAACTAATCGTTCCTTAATGCTAATTAGTGTATGGTATTCCTTAATCCTACAACTTTTTAGTAACCTTGAAATCAATGTTTGTAGCATCTTGAACAAAAGCTCTTAATGGATATTCTTGGGCCTAGGAAATTGTTGGGCACTGTTCTTTACCTTAGGATTAAGATTAAAATGACTGTTTCAAATTGATATTGAGTATTGGATTTTGAATTGGACTACCTTTGTTTTCTGTTATGGACAGATACAAACTTAGCAGGTGACCCTTGTAGTAATAATTTCCTCTTTCATACGTAAAAATTCTAAGGCTTGAAATGCAAAAATAAAAACCACCTAACCTCATTTCTGTGATAGCTTGTCAACAAAGCGTCCTGCAACCTCAATGCCCTCCGTGCATGAAAGCGTTTGATATATGGAATGGATGATGGATGGGAATCAAACAACACATTGTATCTCAAAGGCCTAGTATTTAAAAAAGATGCATCAAGTTTTAGAAACCTGACAATTTCCTGTAGCACTTGTTTCCATTCTTTAAAGTTTGTTCCCTGAGAAGCAAATACATTATTTTAAGAATGCATATGAGCAATGAACTAATAAGAATTCACATCCAAAAGAGAAAAGGAAAGACATAGCTGATGGCTGCACCTCTGAGTAAAATAAGGAGATGAAATAGCATAAAAGGACAAACAAACAGTAGGCTCCGAAAGCCAAAAAATCTGAATGAAATTAGAATATACGTCCACAGTGAGAATAACTATATACGGCTAAACTCAAGAACATGATGATATACATGCTAAAGCAACGTCATGATTTACAAATGTAAACTGATGCAAGTCCATATTTGTTTACTGAAAAGGTTCACACTACTGATTGTGTATGAAGAAGTAATTACTGAAAAGGTTCACATTACAACAGTCCAGGAAATTTTCGGTTGAATTGGGTGTTAACAGTCAAGGGTTTTTGCATCCTATAAGGCTTTGCTGAATTCAAAGGCTGTCATTCTACTAACAAGAAACTGATTCGTAGCAAATTGAGGCATGGAAAGAAGGAAACTGCAACTTTGAGGTTCATTAGCCAGAGGAGACAAATCAGCAACATTTGGCAATGATTTAAAATATAGATTATTGTAACTCCATGGGTATGTAAAGGAAAAATAGCAAAAAAGACCACAGTAAACAAATCAAATTTCATAATATAGTTCTGATTCGCAACCCAAATTGCGCGAGGTATAGGATGGCACGTCTTTAAGCTTATGTCATCCAATGGCAGTATGATAGATATATTACATATCGCTCTATACCTGATAGCCTCTTTTCGGGCTAAGGAAACGGTTAGTAGTAGGTAGACTTGAAATACCCACAATCTGTCTGCAAGAAGTTCTTCACAGTTTGTTTTTATGCAGATATGAAATCTGAAAATATCAAAGAATGTTTATTAGATCGAACAAAGTTTATTTAACCATCTCAATCACCTATAACATTCATGACCAATCAAAGATGTATTTAATGGTTTAGGAGGTGAAAACATGTGGTCAGAAAACTAGATAAACTGGAGGTCTCTCATTAGACTCTTTGATACAGAAATCTACACCAAGAAGACTGATGTTTCATCTATAATAAAAAAAGTCTAAACAATGCTAATCAACAAAACCGCTGCACACACCTCCAAACTGTTAAATTTCTCAGTTCCTCATGACCAAAATCCTGACATGAAACCTAAATTCCTTGCACCAACAGATGAATGACGATAAATATCTTTCCTGGCCATTCTTACGTATTGGTGGTGGTATAATTCCTAATTCGTTCATCAGTTTGATCCGCAAACAACTACCTTTCACGTGCTACATTCTTTCATAGCTCATTAAATTCAGACCTCAAGACGAAACTAAAATCATATAAAAAGGGACGAGACTAGAAATCAGATGAAACACATCCTCTCTCTACATCCATCAAATTGAAATCTAACAAATAACCAAATTGTAAACCTAACTCCTTCTATTAACTGTATTTTCCCACTGTTCAGAAGTCTGATAAAATGCTTTTTGGGGCTAAAATCAATTCAAAATTTCACCAGATTTCAACCAATAAATCACTGAGGCCTGAGAATATGACTTCAAGGCGAATTCCTTTCATATTTCTTCAAATCAAAATTAACAAGAAACCATGTCATCAAGACCCAAAAGAAGCAGACTTCATTCAACACTTCACCAAATCCAGAACTACCTAGTATTTTTCTAGCTGTTCTCAAGTACTGCTTGTAACATGATTCCTAATCCATTTCATTAATTGATGGCATTCTTTCACATTCTTTAATTTTAGAACTCAGATGAAACTAAAATCATATCACAGAAAATGAATGCTTAGGGGAGGCACAAACTCTCTCCACACCCAACAAATTCATACCTAACTAAGAGAAAAAAATTGTAAATCCCACTCATTCTCAAGAGGATTTTCCCACAATTGAAGTCTGATAAAATATTTTCCGAGGCTAGCCTAAATCCATTCATATTCTCACCAAATTGAAACTAACAAATCACTAGACCCTTGCAAAAAGAACGCTTAGGGCTAAATCACATCATATTTCCCAAAATCAAAACTTAAAAAAAAAAATCATAAAACTCACCGGAAAGGAGACCCTGCAATCATCAATCAAAACCCTCAACCTCTCAACCAAACCCTTAACCACCTCCTTCCGATTCAAAAGCATCGCCACGAGAAGAAACCTAGCATGGAACCTCAACTCCTTACACCTCAGCCCTAGCTCAACCTCCCCCTTCGTCTTCGCCTCAAAATACCCCCGGCTCAAAATCGCCTCGTAGAACACATAAGCCTCCACCAAAAACCTAGCCTCGCTCGTCCTCAGGTACTGGTTGTAGTACAGCTGGCCGATCCTGGAAGCGATCTCGCCGATCTCCCATCGCCGGAGGCCGGAGGATACGAGGTCGCGGCGGTGGTCCTGCTGGAACCGCCAGAGCTTGGTGTAGGACTTGAAGGTCTTTTTGAGGTAGAGGAGGTGGTGGGGCCCGCGGGCGTGAGGGGGGAGGGACTGGGTTTTTGAGAATTTTCTGTCGGCGGTCTCGACTAGGGTTCGGAAAACGCGGTAAGGGTCGTCGGCGGCCATGGGAATGGGTGGAGGTTGCTCTGCTCTGCAGGTCGAGGTAGGGGAGTGCGGTTTCGTTGTGGGGTCTTTTTGTTTTATTTTTCTGGGCAGATGAGGACCTCGCTGTTTGGGAAAATTTGCAGAAAAGTACACGTTGAAGACCGGTTCAAAATAGAAGTGGGGTTTAACCCAATAATAATTTATTAGTTGGAATTTTATGTACGGTGATGAGATTTACCATGTCCGGTGGCGTAGGGGAAAGGAGCTGAAATGGGCGTAGAATGTGACTAGTTTGCGGTCCGTGCAAAGCACGACGATAAAATTTTTCATGCTACAGCAATCATGTTTCTTAAATATTACAGTAAGTTTTGAATTACTACAGTCTCTCGCGTTTTGAATGTGCTGCAGTGTTCCCGTGTGATACAGTAATAATGCTACTGTTCATAACAGCAACCATAAATTCCTTGAATTGCTGCAGTATCTCTTATTTTTTGAAATTGCTATAGTGTTTAAGTTTGCTATAGTAATACTGTCACTGTTCATACTACAGTAATTATTTTACTGTTGAATTTATTATAGCATGAATAGGAATTCTATAATCCTCCTATTTGTATAAAGGAATAGATGAACATCTTTTAGAGAACTTCACAAAACTAGTTTTTGTGAGTACAATCTTAATTGAAAAATTAGTTTCTATTTGAGCCAATTTTTCACTTCAATTTATAGTCTTTTAAGTCAAGCTTCTTTTATATCATTTACATTTGGATCAACTTTAACCCATTTAAAAGAAATCAGACATGAGCGAGTTTCTGTCTGTATTTCCCAGACATAGCATTAGTAAAGATGGTAGATTTATGTAGAAGAAGATGTTTTTTTTATAAAATTTGTGCATGTACTGGTCATTTTTTTCCGTCTTCAAACTCGTAAAACTCTTAGCTTATTAGGCTCACAGATTTCTTCGTCCAACTCTTTCATGATGCCAGTGTCATGTATATATGATTTTGTGATTGATTGCCAAGTTATAAACATATGGGCAAGCTATTTAAAAATGAAAGGAATGATTTTGTGTGAGAAATAAAGGGAAGATAAGATCTACGGGCACATGGGGTTAGCATTATATATATATATTAATTAAAACATAGTCTACATAAGTTTTGTAACAAAATCCTTAAATGAAGGTAGAGACACAGAGAAATTATTTGCTGTGTTATTTGGTGTTAAGTTAGGCAATGGGGTCATTAATTTTTCATTTATTACTCCTTGCCTTTTGGACCCAATCATTCTTCCAACATCTAAAGCACACCAATTTGGAAGCCTCAATTAATTATCAAATATGTTTTTTTTTCTTTTTTTCTGCGCCGGCAATGCTTTATCAAAGTCTTTTAATGATGACCGGACTTTTGTCAAAGGTGGCAGTAGTACTTTATTAGACCTTTAGAAACCTCGAAGATTACATTTTAATTGCTCCAATATGTAATTAGCTGTCTAGATGCAGGCCTTTTTTTCTCAAAAGACCCATTTACCGGTTATATTTCGTTTTCGGTCCTTAACATTGCTGGATCAGGTGCTGGCGTGTTAGCAGCAAGTTCGTCAGACGCCTCTCTTTGCACGACGCGTGTCCACATTTTAATACATGTAAACGTACGTAGTGGTGACGATATCTGAGTTGTACGATGTGTGAAGCGAACGGTCGGGATTGAGCAAGACACTGCAGAAAACATCATCATGAAAGTTCGGGCTGAGATGGGATTTTTGGGAAATTGGAGTTGCCCTTTTAAATTTGTCTCTTCTTTTATCTTCTCTTTCTCTTTTGTTTTTTCTGACTGTATAGTCTTTGGCTTTTTCATTTTTTTTTTAATTTGAATTTTTAAAAGGAAATATGAGCTTTCTGAAGAGAAAATGGGTTTTAAATTGCCATTGACGACCGAGTTCAATTTTACTCGGGCAATCACGCCGGAGGCATGCTTTAAAAATAAGTCATTGTACTCATGGGGCTGTCCACCACGGAGAAATTTTCGGTTTAAGAAATAAAACTATATTGTGATGTGATTAAGATATTAAGTCCATGTAGGGCTGTCCATCCGGGCCGGCCCGGCCCGGCCCGGCCCGGAAAACCGGGCCCGGGCCGGGCAAAACCCAAGCCCGGACCCGGGCCCGGGTGGTCCGGGCCGGCCCGGATTTTTTTGTTTTTTTATTTTTTTAAAAATTTTAAAAAACAATAAAACATAAAAATTATATTTATATAATAGTATATATATATTTATACTCTTATATAAATATAATTATATTATATGTACATATAAGTTTATGTTTATATATATGTATAGATATATAAATATATATTTATACTCTTATATGTATTTATACTAATACTATTATATAAATATACTTATATATGTACATATAAGTTTATGTTTATATATGTGTATATATAAGTATACTTATATACTAAGAGAGAGAGAGTATAAATATATATATAAGAGAGAGTATACACTGTACACATATATAAGAGAGAGCATACTTATACATATATATAATTATATAAGAGATATAAACATATATAAGAGAGAATATACTTATATTTATATATACTTATATACTAAGTAGCCCAAAGTATTCATGTCATTCAATATATGTATATGTATATATATACACACACACTGACACACATATACATATATTATACATAAACAAATTGTAAATACTTATAGTAATTACATAAACAAATTGTATTATACATAAAAACACACACACATATAAACTTATATATACACACATATATTATACATATATAAGAGAGAGTATACTTATATATACTTATACATATATTATACATATATAAGAGAGAGTATACTTATACATTATACTTATATATATATATATAT
>NC_033796.1:6344783-6405806 GCF_001876935.1 Asparagus officinalis
GCCCTGGCAACGGTCACGCTTGTGACCGTTATGGCCGGGCCGGGCCGGCCCGGCCCGGCCATTCGAAGCCACAGTGCCTTTTTTCGGCACTGTTCCGGGCCCGGGCCGGGCCCGGACGTGGCTCGCCAACGGCGACCCGGGCCCGGGCTCCGGGCTTTTTGGACACCCCTAAGTCCATGCAATTTGTATTGATATATTTAGAATAGAAGGAAATATAAAGTATTCAGAAATTAGATGGACTATTAGTATTGTGATGTGATTAAGATATTAAACATGGCTCGCCAACGGCGACCCGGGCCCGGGCTCCGGGCTTTTTGGACACCCCTAAGTCCATGCAATTTGTATTGATATATTTAGAATAGAAGGAAATATAAAGTATTCAGAAATTAGATGGACTATTAGTATTGTGATGTGATTAAGATATTAAGTCCATGCACTATTAGTATTGCTTTTTGCAAGTTTCTAATAAATAATAATAAGATATATCATGTTCAGTCAAAATATTCTGCTTTAATTAGATGCAAACTTCTCAGTAATTTGACCAGAATCAGAGTTCTACGTGAGATTCTAGCATAGAGCACAAGTCGACCCTTGTTGTCGACGACGGGTACAACAACTAGTCACTTAATACTACAGCTGGTAAACATTTCAACATAAGCTATAAATTATGTCATCAGCAGCACCAATTAGAAAACTACCAAGAAACAGTATAGAATGTTAGTAATAATAATGAGGAGACAAAATCTAAGCCACGAAGATCATTTTTTTAAAGAAATATTTGACTCACTTAATAATCTAAAGTATAAGAAAATTGCTATATAAAATGTAATGTAATTTTAACTTTCCCTAAAAAAATGGTGAAGTCACATGAAAATAAAAAAATTAGTAATTAATTTTAATTAAATAATTTTAACTATATTTACTATTAATCCTATTTTGATACATTAACTATCTTTGCATTACATTTTCAACAATAATTTTATTTTTCAAACAGACATTGTATTTCACTTGCACGCTCATCTGGATGCGAAACTTATTTGCAAAATAAAGTAACTTACACATTTTCAATTCACATTCAAATTGCCAAACATTCCCTAAGTTTGCTTCAGGTTAAGCAAATTATCTTTCCATGATATAGCAGATTATGAAAATTCTAGAAAGTAAAATTGGAAATTTCCACCAATTCTCAATGAAAAAAGTTCGTAGTATTGTATATTTTTTAGAGAGAAATTTTTTTTTTTGAAAAAGAAGTAAAGTTTGATGTCTAAAATCATAGACCATTTGTAGGATTGAAAAGTGCCTCCAACAGGCATAAATTTTCAAAACACCCATTGGAGAAAAATAGTCATTTTCCAATAGTAAAACAATCATTTTCTAACAGTCATTTGTTTGTTGGTTTGTTTCATAATATTGAAAATTAAAATAACAATAATGATAATAAGTAAAATAATATATTTGAGAAAATATATAGTGAAAATTTGAAGTATTTGAGAGTCAGCTACAAGCGTGTCAAGCGCTAAGTACGTTTAATAATTGCATAAAAATCGCACTATCACACTACCTGTTAGATCTGAGTAAGTCGTAGCACTTCTCGCACACCGGTTTAGAAGTCTATGCTTTGACCCATTTATCAAAGCTCGATCATTAAATATTTTTAAACCTTTAAATGAATGCTCAAATATCTGATACGAGGCTATCTTGTTTTTTATAAACAAATACTAACATAGAAACCACTGAGTTCAGATCTAGGTTGCGGCTTAGTTGCCCCCGTAACTATTTCATAATTACTTTTTAAAGCCTTCTTAAATTATAAATTACTATCCGCCCCGTATAATTGTTTAAGGAAATTCTGAATATCATTCATCCTTCCTCTCAAAAAGATTGGAGATGCCACTGTTACTCCGTCACAGCCGTTTAATAGTATCTAGATCATCGTGATTCATTTATAATATTCGATATTATGGTAGAAAACTATAAAGATGTTAAAGGTAGAAAATCGTTATTAACTGATCCATCTCTCTATTAACTAACCTGTAATTGAGGATCAAAGTCCATTCTAAACGGTCTTAATTAAGTCTGTAACATGTGTTAACCCCAGCTAATAATTTCTAATGATTAAGTGACGTAGAGAAATTAAGAGAGAAATGCTACATTAGTAACAGTAGTAGCCCATCAAATTCAACAGCCTGACTCGTGGGTCCTAATCTTGTTTGCAAAAGAAAGAACAATCCCAATGGAGAACAGAAGAGTCAGCTGCCTGCCTGCCCGCCTCTGATAAAAAAAAAACCCCGAAGATTCTGATAGGCATAGAGAATAATCTAAAGAGAGAACAGGCTGACTCCTTTATCAACCTGCTCCTTTGAAATTGTAGCTGGCTTGTTGACTTCAAAATTTAGGAAGTTGAACAAGAAATATGTAGTTAATCAACCACCAAATTTCTGATAGCACTGCGAGAGTGAAAGACCTATGTATGAGTCATACACATTGGACCGCTTTCTTTTAATATTATAATTACTGTTATTTGGATAATTAGGTGGATAACACCTACCCTCTTGATGAGATGATTAACTTTGGGAAAATTTTCAAAATAGACCGATTTTGCTAAATATTTAGCAAAATCGATCATTTTGTTAAATATTTAGCAAAATCGACCTCTTTTTTGCCAGCAGTCCAAAAAGATGTTGATTTTAAAAAACGCCTCCCAGAAAACATACGGGACTAGTAGTCTCGTATGTTTTCAGTGTGCTAGTCACGGAGTTGTGCTCTCAGAAAACATACGGGACTAGTCCCGTATATTTTCTGGGAGATTAGTGCCCTTGGAAATATATGGGACTAGTAGTCCCGTATGTTTTCAGCTGAGCGTTTTTTAAAATCGACATCTTTTTGGCCCGTTGGCAAAAAAAATATCAATTTTGCTAAATATTTAACAAAATGATCGACTTTTCTAAATATTTAACAAAGTCGGTCTATTTTGAAAAAAATTCCTTAACTTCGTGGCAAGTGTTGATTGCCACCTCCATTAATTACAATGACATACAGAGTTATCTACGAGATGGCGACTTCTCGTGCTATACGCTACGCTAGCGACCAAACAGACACACTTACCTTTCACGCTTTGCAAATGCAGATCAACGACATGAGGCGGCCATCAATCTGGGCTTCAAGGAGATAGCTCAAACCCACATGGAGGCGGGGGTGGATGATAACTTCTCAGCTATTAACTGATGGTACCCCTGGGGAGTTCCAGGTTTTTGGGAAGTAGCTTGCTGCAGTATATGTGGGCAGTATGTTTTGTAGTCCTCTATATCTCTTTCATTTTGGATGAGTTGCTGCTGTTTATTGTTTTAACAGATGTTCAGCCTCTTTCTTTCTTTCTTCTCTACATTTTGTAGTTTGCTGTTTTGTGTGGGTTGAAACATGGGCGAATTATTCTGATAGGTGACGACAAGGTCCGCTCCTTATCGATCAATTCGCCTCATGTTTCTTTTCCTCCACTCTTTATTAGTATGTAATCTCAACTGTTGGTTATCCTTATTATATATATATTTACGTACAGGGAACCTCTCCCTGTATTTCAGTCAAAAAAAAAATGCAGATCAACGACAGGTTGGTTTGATGATTAATTCGACGTGGAGATACGAGCTACTGGTGAGATTCATATTATTAATCATCACATCATAAGGGACAAATGAGTCTCATAAATTTTTTAATTTCTTTATAGTTCATTTAACAAAACACACCTCACATTTACTTGAATAATCATATACAAAGTTAATTTTGAGAAAATAGAACCCTTGCGCCTCGTTTGGTATGCGAGAATGGAGTCAAGTAAGAATGGAAAGAATGTAGAAATAGAATAGAATAGATGTGGGAATGGAATACATATTCTCATTCTCATGTTTGGACGCGTTTAGAGAATGGAACAGGAATGACAACCTTATTCTCATTCCCATGTTTGGTATCATTTGTTCACAAGCAAGAATAAAATTTAGTTTTCTAATTAATAATGCCCTTACAAAAACACAGAATTTTTAAAATATAAAAATATTTTAAATTGACTAAATAATTCATTTTTTAGAAAACAAGTTTTATAGAAATGATATTTTTTTATTATAGAAATAATATTCCAGTTAATAGTTATATTTTGGTACACCGCCTCAACAACAATTTTAGACTTTTAGCTTACTAATTGAAAAATAATTTTCATAAAAATTATTTTTGATTATAAATAATTATAATTGTATATTTCTAACTTCTAATATTACATGTCTATTACTTGTACGAGCAGCTAATGCTACTAGCATCACTGTGCACAAACATATACAATAGTCTGAATTCCATATGCACGCTACATAATTTACGATTGAATTCCATGTGCATGCATGAAGAGAGAGATTGGAAGAAAACACTAAAACTTGAAGGATTGAAAAAACATATTAACTTTTAGTCTGATAAAATTTCTATGAAATTTCAAATGCACTTTTAACTTTCAAAAAATTGATTAGGAATAAAAAAACATGTTAACCTAGAAAGTTTAAATGAATAAAAACATGTTAACCTCTAATTAAAACACAAAGTTTCAATCTCATCAATTAAACACATTATTTCTTGTTATGAGTGCTTGAAAAAATTACTGAAAAGATTAGGTATATATACTTCAATGAAACTCAAGTCATACATCCCAAGATAAAATATTTACTAACCTAATTGCCAACAGATTACGCAATCGAGTCGTCAAAAGATAAAAAGATGCTGTAAAGATTAGCCACACATACATATTTTAAAAAGAAATAATGGTTACCTAACCGAGTTGCGTCTGGTCGAAGACGAGATTTTTTTTTCTATTGTAGTCACGATGGAACTAGGGGCAAAGTCGAACAAATAATAATATTTTAATATTTTACATCTATTTGTATATTTGTACGAGAAACTAATGGTATTATTTCTATAGAAATAATTTTTCATATGAGAAATTATATCTATTCGTATCTTTAAGGAGGGTATAATCGAATATTATTTGATTATTTTATTCTCACTTAAGTGGGAATATCAATTCCTTGTTAAATGGATTCGGATCCTCTCCACTGCAAAAAAAACAGTGGAGTGACCACTATATAATCACGGTCATTGATTATCTAGTTAATGGTTGAGATTTTTTCTTTTAGTGCAAATTAGGAATGAGTGCAATACACGGGGGTATGGTAAGTGTTAGATTTAGATTGTATCATCACCGCCTAATAAATAATCAACGATTGGGATTAAAAGCAGTGGTCTCTCCACTACTTTTTTGTAGTGGAGAGGATCCAAATCCTTGTTAAATGGTTAGGAATGACAATTTCCACATAAAGTGGTAATTGATAAAAAAATGAGAATAGCAATTCTAACGTCTAAAAACATATCATTTTTGGTATGTATGAATAAAAAGTTATAATTGCATTTCATTCCCACTCATTTCCGCGTATGAAACGAGACGTTAATTTCTTGAGATATTTGCTAGTTATTATTTTCTTCACGGAAAAACGTACGTCTCTATCTCAGGAAAAGGTAGGACAAGAGATGGACAGGCGCAAGGAGCACTTTGAGACTCTTAACATACTAGTCCTTTAAAAGGTCAAAAAGGAAGGAAAAGAAAAGGAGAAGACGAGAGAAAATGCATGCAAAAGTGCAATAAAGAGTAGTGGAGGAAATGCAAAAGTGTAACAAGAGTAGTGGAGAGTGACCATCATCGCTTCCACAGTATAAATGATGGAAGAATTCACAACTCCCCCCCACAATTCGAGTCGGTATTTTAGCAAGCTGCAAGCCCCAAATCTTCATTTGATGTGGGCCCAAGAAGCTCTACGCGGATTTTGGGCCGAATCCAAAACAGGCCAAGTCCATTCCAGAAACACCCTCAACATCAAAAGGGCATTTTCGGCAATACAACTCCTAAAATTACTGTTTAGGAGTGGATATAGCAAACATGCCCCCCCCAATTCGAGTCGGTATTTTAGCAAGCTGCAAGCCCCAACTCTTCATTTGATGTGGGCCCAAGAAGCTCTACGCGGATTTTGGGCCGAATAAAGTTTACCTAAAACAATTAAATGGATGATGGCATGTCATTTTCAGAGTCTTCTTAAAAACATTAGCGCCTTTCCGCTTGCTATGTGGTATTCTATGAAGGACCCAGCATACATGAAAATTCTCGCCATCCAATACATAGATGAACATAATTAACTCATCTTCAAAATGTTAGTGACCTCTCGAGAAGTCAATTAGAATATTTTTAATAGAAGTAGAATAGTTTTTAGTACGAGATAATTTTTTAATGTGTAAGATATTTTAGTGGGATAATTGAGAGTAATTTTTCTAAAACATGATATTTTAGTGAGACAATTTTTAGTATAATTAAGGATAATTTTCAGAAATCAATAAGCATATAAGTCATGTATTTTGATGAATAAGGCTACTAGTTATGCATTTTAAAACTTATTATTATCATTATTAATTTTTACTTTACTGTTGATTAATTTTGAAGAAATATTAGATAGACTATAAGATATTATTATTGTTATAATAATTTGTAGCCTTTTGATTTTTTTGGAACTATTATTGTAACATAAATTAAAAAACGTTCATTTTTTTCTCTTTCTTTTTCGATCTATGAGACATCATTCCATCATCTCTCAATTTTAATTAATTTTAAATAAAACAGGAATTTTTAATTTTTAAATTTAAATAAATCATACAATTCAAATATTTAATAAAAATAAAAAGTAACATTAAATAGAAGGAAACGGTAAGAAGAGATGTGATCTAATTTTATGGTGTGGTTTGAAGATGATGGAGAAATGAAATATGAAAAATAAAAAAGTAAATAAGAAAGTTCTAGTGTTTACCATGCATTTATAGCTTAAAACTTGAGACAATTTGAGAGATTAGGACTCTCTTTTCTATATAAATTTGATAAAAGTGGGATAATTTTTTACAATTATCCTAGTTCTACTTTTTATCCAGTTCTTATTAACTAACACTGTATAATTTTATCATAGTTCTAGTTCCAACGAAATAACACTATAAAAAATTATCCTGAAAATTATTCCATTTCCAATTTTGAGTTCTACTTGACTAACACTCCCTTCTAAAGTATTAATTTATCTATTTTGCTTCTTAAATTATATTTGCAATTTTAATCATATCATTTTGTATTAGACATAGACTAGAACGGTCCAAGAGAAAAAATGATAGTAGACAAAAATTAGGTTAGCTACTTGGAATATAGGTACACTTATTAAAAATACTATGAAATTAGTAGATGTCATACTTAGAAGAAAGAAAAATATAATTTGTTTACAAAAAAACTAAATTGATAGGTGAAAAATCTAGAGAAATTAAGAAGACTGTTTATAAACTTTGGTACACGAGAAAAGAGAAGAATAGGAATGTAGTGGGAGTTCTTATAGATAACATAGTAAAAGAATGTGTTGTAGAAGTAAAAAGGGTTAGAGATAGATTAATACTAGGGAAAAATGCTTCCAGCCCCCAAAAGTCAAGTGAACATGCTTCCCACCCCCAGGACTTGGTCAATGGGCGTTTTACCCCTAAAAATAAAGAATCTGTTCTCTGAGCCCCCAAAACACAAAACCCAAGACATTAAAATATGTGAAGACCATAATACCCTTCTATCTCTCTTTCTTTTTTTATTAAAATATGATGGGAATTATTTTATTATTTTTGTTTTCTCTCTCTCTTTATCATGATGTACCAAGAGGATAGTTGAAATGATTGATGAGGATTATTTTATTATTTTCGTTTTTTATTATTTTGGTTGTTTGTATTGTGAGGTTGTTAAAGTTACGGGTTGATTGTTAAGGTTACGGGTTGGTTGTTAAGGTTAAGGGTTTGTTGTTAAGGTTATGAATCCTCTCTCTCTTTCTTTTTTTATTAAAATATGATGGGGATTATTTTATTATTTTTGTTTTCTCTCTCTCTCTTTATCATGATGTACCAAGAGGATAGTTGAAATGATTGATGAGGATTATTTTATTATTTTTATTTTTTATTAACCTTAACAATTAAACCCGTAACATTAATAATTAAACTCGTAACCTTAACAACAAATACGTAACCTACACAACAAACACATAACCTTAACAACAAACCCTTAACCTTAACAACCAACCCGTAACCTTAATAATCAATGCATAACCTTTACAACCAACCATTATTCTTAACAACAAATATTCTAAAAATACAAAAATAATAAAAAACAAAAATAATAAAATAATAATCCTCTTTAATCATTTCATATCATGAAAGAAACATCATGATAGAGAGAGAGAGAGAGAGAGAGAGAGAGAGAGAGAGAGGATTCACAACCTTAACAACAAACCCTTAACCTTAACAACCAACCCGTAACTTTAACAATCAACCCGTAACTTTAACAACCTCCCAATAGAAACAAAAAAAATAATAAAAAACGAAAATAATAAAATAATCCTCATCAATCATTTCAACTATCCTCTTGGTACATCATGATAAAAGAGAGAGAAAACAAAAAATAATAAAATAATCCCCATCATATTTTAATAAAAAAAGAAAGAGAGAGAGAGAGAGAGGATTCATAACCTTAACAACAAACCCTTAACCTTAACAACCAACCCGTAACCTTAACAATCAACCCGTAACTTTAACAACCTCCCAATACAAACAACGAAAATAATAAAAAATAAAAATAATAAAATAATCCTCATCAATCATTTCAACTATCCTCTTGGTACATCATGATAAAGAGAGAGAGAAAACAAAAATAATAAAATAATCCCCATCATATTTTAATAAAAAGAGAGAGAGAGAGAGAGAGAGGATTCATAACCTTAACAACAAACCCTTAACCTTAACAACCAACCCGTAACCTTAACAATCAACCCGTAACTTTAACAACCTCCCAATACAAACAACGAAAATAATAAAAAACAAAAATAATAAAATAATCTTCATCAATCATTTCAACTATCCTCTTGGTACATCATGATAAAGAGAGAGAGAGAGAGAAAAAAAAATAAAATAATCCCCATCATATTTTAATAAAAAAAGAAAGAGAGAGAGAAGGGTATTATGGTCTTCACATGTTTTAATGTCTTGGGTTTTATGTTTTGGGGGCTCAGAGAACAAAATCTTTATTTTTAGGGGTAAAACACCTATTGACCAAGTCTTGGGGGTGAGAAGCACGTTCACTTGACTTTTGGGGGCTGGAAGCAAATTTCCCTTAATACTAATACAAATTATCTTATGTGTAGATTACGCACCACAAATAGGCTTGCCTGAGAGTAGTAAAAGGGAATTTTAAGATAGATTAGATGAATTAGTACAATGAATCTCATTTGGAGAGAAATTATTTATAAGAGGGGATCTTAATGGGTATATGTTGGTAAGGATAATAACGGATATGAGAGGATACATAGAGACTTCGGGTATGGAGATAAGAACGATATGGGTAAATTGATTTTAAAGTTTGCAATATTGTATAATTTGATAATAGCAAATACACTTTTTTAGAAAAAAAAAGGGATAAACACTTAATAACCTTTAAAAATAGTTTTAATAATAGTCAAATGAACTTTTTTCTTACTAGAAGTACGGATAGGTTAATATACAAAGATCGTAAAGTTATACCAGGAGAGAGTTGAAGTACACAATATAGATTGATGATCTTAGACATATTTATTAAGAAGTGGAATAGAAAAACTAATGTGAACAATAAACTAAGAACTAAATGATGGAAATTAAAAGGAGAGAATTTAATGCATTTTAAAGATAAGATAATGAAAGAATATATATAAAATATAGATAATGAGAGTAATATTATGTGGAATATCATGTCTTCATATATTAGAAAAGTGGCTAGAGATATGCTAGGAGAATCTAAATGTTGTAGATTAGACGGTAAGGAGAGTTGGTGATGGAATAAGAGTGTGCAAAAGGTTATTAGAGAAAAGAAAACTTTATATAAAGAGTGGTAAATGTGTAGGAGTAGAAAAAACTTGGAAAAATATAAACCAGTAAGGAATGAAGTAAGGTTAGTGAGAATAAATATAAGGCTTATGAAATATTTTATAAGAAATTAGAATCTAAGGAGGGAGAGAAAGATATATATAAGCTTGCTAACATTAGAGAAAGGAAGAGTAGAGTTTTGGATATTATTAGGTGTATTAAAAGTGAGGATTAAAGAGTTCTAGTGACCGACGGGGAAATAAAAGAGAGGTGGAGAAGTTACTTTCATCAATTGTTTAATGATAACCAAACAAGTGAGCAAGATAGAGATTTTGACTATATAGCAAATGATAGGAACTATAGATATTATCAAAAAAATTAGAATTAGCGAGATTAAAGATGCTCTAATGAAAATAAAAAGTGAAAGAGCCGTAAGACCGGTTGGTATCCCTATTAAAGTTTAGAAATATATTAGAGATATAAGCTTAGGATGATTAACTAAACTATTTAAGAAGATTATCGAGACAAAAAGAATGTCGGATGGGTGGAGGATTAATACTTTAATACTGATATATAATAATAAAGGAGATGTACAAAGTTGTTCAAATTATCTATGTATAAAATTCGTGAGTCATACTATAAAACTTTGGAAGAGGGTAATTGAGCAAAGACTAAAAAAAGAAATAAGTATATCTGAAAATCAATTTGATTTTATGCTTGAGAGGTCAACTATGAAATTATACATATTTTAAGACAATTGATGAACAGATATAGAAAGAAGAGAAATGATGTACATATGATTTTTATCGATCTAGAAAAAATGTATGATAGAGGGTCTAGAGAGGTAATGTGGTGGGTTTTAGAAAAGAAACATGTAACTAGTATATATATTGATGTGGTTAAACATATATATGATAGGGTAACAACTAGAATAAGAACTAATGAAGGAGAAATTAAACCATTTTCTATTACTATAGGTTTACAACAAAGGATCAGCTATAAGTCCTTATCTTTTCTCATTAGTTATGGACCAACTTACTAAGTACATTCATGATGAAATTCCATGGTATATGTTATTTGTCGATGATATAATGTTAGTTGATGAAACTAGAAGAGACATTATTTCTAAAGTAGAAAGATTAAGAGAAGCTCTAGAATCTAAATGTTTTAGAATTAGTAGAACAAAAATATAAAATATGGAGTGTATTTTTAGGAAAACTAGGAAAGGAAGAGAGCCCATGGTACATATTAATGGTCAAGAAACACCTAAAACTAATCATTTTCGCTATTTAGGATCAATAATTAGGTATGATGATGAGATAGAGGATGATGTTGTGCATTGAATTAAATCGGGATGGTTGAAATGGAGGAGTACTTTGTGAGTCTTATGTAATCGTAGAATACCAATGAAACTAAAGGAAAAATTCTATAGAAAAGTTATAAGACCAACTATGTTTTATGGGTCAGACTGTTGGACAATTTAAAAAGTACATGTTCAAAAAATGAGTGTAACAGAAATAATAATGTTACGATGGTCTTATGAGTATATACTAAAAGATAGGATAAGAAATGAGTGCATCCGTAGTAAATTAGATGTTGCTCTTATTAAGGATAAAATAAGAGAGAATAGATTAAGATGGTTTGGGCGTGTACAACGGAGATTGCTTAGTGCACCGATTAGGAAAGTAGATAATATTATAGTTAATGGGGGCTAGGAGATCTGGAGGTAGACCTAGAATAACTTGGTTAGAAGCAATTAAGAATGATATGATTAGAACTAACTTAACGGAGGAGGTGACCTATAACAAAATGGAATGGAAGAATACGATTCAAACATTTAGAATAAATATTTGTTTATTGTTGTTGTTGTTGTTTCTTCCCCCCTTAATCTAAAAAAATTGTTAACTACTTCCTCCCATAACTTTTAACCCTTTAACCCTTTTTATGAATGAAAAAAAAACTATTTTTTAAACTACATAAATAAAAAATAGCACACCATTAGTCTATTAAATATTAAACTATAAACTCACAAAATAATCGTATTGGACACATAAACATAGTTTAAGGATGAAAATAGACAAATTGATACTTTATGGAATGGAGATGAGAATTCACCACCACTTTAAGGAATATTTGGTCATTTCATTCAAATACATAATATAAACTTTCTTATTGTAATACTTTTAAATAATTATGATTTCCACATTAAATGTAAATGTGAGTGATTTTTAAATATGAAATGAAATGAGTCGAGTGATGTTGTGGATGAAAATAATATTTTATTAGATGTGATGGATGCGATGGATGAGTTGTTGGATAAAAATAATATTTTATTAGATGTTATGGGTGAGTTTTAAAAATAAAAATGTGTAAAATTATACTTTTTAAGATTTCTTGGTTTTTATTTCTATTTTTTGATTTTTTAGGAAATAACCAAACAAGCCCTAAAAAGATAAAAAAGAAAGAACAGAAAAACGAAAAAAGGGTACATGTCGAATCCATCCGACCGTTGGTACCAACTGACTCTTCATCTGGTAGCCGCGAGACAGCAGACCGGACCTAAACCCGCGCGCTACCGTCACTTCCCCGCACGCTGCCCGACAAAACGCAGCTCCCGGTACGCTGCCTCGCGTTCCACGATCCGCTCCTTCCCTCCGTTCTCCGTTTTCTTTTTCCCTTGCATTTTCTTATCGGATCCCAACTTCTCCAAATCCGACCCGCTTCCATAGGGGAAGGAGGTGGGCGAGAGAGCGAAATTCGAAAGGGGGGAAAACAAGAAAAAAGAAAAAAAAAAGGAAAATGTGGGTGTTTTACTTGATCTCGCTTCCGCTCACCCTCAGTATGGTGACGTTCACGCTGCGGTACTTCGCGGGGCCGCACGTGCCGACGTACGTGCTGCTCGCCGTCGGGTACGCCTGGTTCTGCTCCATCTCGATCATCATCATCGTCCCCGCCGACATATGGACTGTAAGATCCGTGCTCACCCTCGGCAAATTTGACGCATTTTCTTTCAATGCTCAGCTAGGTTTTCAATTCTGTTGCCTTATTCTAAATGAATAATCCGACATTTGTGCTTTTTGAATGTGTTTTTTTTTCTTTTGTTAAATAATGATTAACAAAGTTGATGTTTTCTAATTTTTGAAGGTTTGCCTGTGTGCCATTTTGTGCCATTTTGTGAAGTAAATCTACGCATTTGAAGGTTAAGATGTTTTGTTTAGGTATTTGATAACTTTTGCTAGTTTCATGATTTTATTTTGAGATTATAGAAGACTTTTTTTGGTGATAGGTTGCTTTCACCTTTCAGTTTCAGTGTAAAATTTTGCTTGTGCTTTTATAAATAAGCAAAAATTGGGCAAAAAACCTGTAGAAATTAGAATGCCTGTGGATTTTCTGCGTTCAATATGGTTAACCTTGCATATTCATTGCGGACAATCCTAGAGTTTTAAATGGGACAGAAAGAAGACTGCGCAATTTTCAACTTCAAGAGGGAGAAATTGTGGAATGTAACTATTGCTCTATGCAGTTAGAAATTGAAAACCTTTTGACAAGCAATGCATATTTCCTTGTTGATTATTGAACATAAGATCTTGAGGGCGTCACTTGCGGTAAATCTTTGACATATTGATTTTGTTTTGCTAAAAACCCTTGATATATTATTGTTAAAGGAAATGTTAAATGTAAGCATGCTTCATCTGCAAGTACAATTCCTCGAGATTTCTGCATCAGAATAAGAGATCTTAATTAACTGAACCAACGGGAGAACTGACGGCATTTCTTTAGGAAGTGTCTGGATTTCTTGAAGAAGCATCTCAGCTGCGTCTTCAACTCGTGGAACAGCAAGCATATAAATCTCGTTTCTGACAGTGGAAAGCTTTGTGCAAAGACTAATGACAGAGTGTTATGCCATGGAGTATATACCATATAGAGCATGTTTTGACTTTGCTTTTATATGGCATGCTAAGCTCGATTGAGAAATGGCGGGAAGCATTTTACCTAAAGTAAAATTGATGTGTTCTGAGCTACTGTTATATTCAAGCGAACTTAATGCTACTTGTGCGTGTTTTCAGGCCGCTTTAAGCGATTGAAAGGAAGAATAGACAAGGGTAATAAACATATATTGAATTCTAATTGGCGAGATTTGAAGTTTGAATTCCTACAAATCCAATGCACTGAAAATAATCGCTTTAGCCAAAGGCTGTATCTTGTGAGTGGTGGACAAACAAGATATATCAGACGATTTAACGCCTAAGACAGCAAAGAATAGTGTTTCATTCAATTATCATCACCAAGGCTGAGAGAAAAAGAAATATTTTCTTCATCACAGCACTCTTTTCAGTCTGATAGGTTGTGCTCACTGAATAGAGTTTGCTTGCTATAAAACATGGACGACTCCACCCCCCCCAAAAAAAAACAAAAAAAAAACAAAAAAGAAGAAGACAAACCTGATTAAGTTATTTGTTCTATAATGTTGAGATTTCTTCACTACACTGAAAACGAGAAGGATAGGTAACTTTACGGTTGTGTGCTTTTCCGCCATCATATGTTTGTATGGAATTCCCTAACCTTTTTGTTGCTCACTGCAATAGCGATATGAATTTGCATTCCGTGCTTTTGTTTGGTTTATTTTTTTGATAAATTGTGCTCATGTTTCATTCTTAAAACTAACCATTAGCTATACCTCCATTTCCTTGCAGACAGTAGTTGGCCAGGAAAAGGGGGGTATAGCTTTCTTTTGGGGCTGGTCGTATTGGAGTACTTTTGCATTGACCTGGTATATTTAATCATCCTGATAGCTATGCAAATTTCTCTTATTATGTGGCCTTTGTCTGTCGTTATATCAATCAATGACCATTGGTTATTAAAATACCTTTTTTACCCCATCGGTTTCTTGTCTTATAAAATCTACAAAATTCGTATGGAAAATGACCATTTGTTTTTGAAAGGGTTTTTTTTCATAGAAACCACCTTTAAAATATGGTCATTCTATAGAAACCACCTTCGATTTTCAATTTATAAATTGCCACCTTTAAAGCATTTTTTTGTTGCAATCAACCACCTAGGCCCACTTTTTATTTAAATTTTTTTCGTAATTGATCCCACCTAACCTCCATTAAAGATCATCTCTCTAATATACTTGGTATTTGGCAACTAATTATAACATAAAAACCACCTAACCTCCATTAAAGATCATCTCTCTAATATACTTGGTATTTGGCAACTAATTATAACATAAAAACCGAAAAAACTTGACTTAAAAGTGAGTCCATAATATACTTGGTATTTGGCAACTAATTATAACATAAAAACCGAAAAAACTTGACTTAAAAGTGAGTCCATGTGTTTGATAGCAACAAAAAGTACTTTAAAGGTGGTTTATGTGTAATTTGAAGATCAAAAGTGGATTCTATAGAATGACCGTATTTTAAAGGTGGTTTCTATGAAAAAACCCTTTCTGATTTCTATGAAAAAACCCTTTCTTAAATTTATACTCCTTAATTTTTCTATCATAACATGGTACGTTTTACTTATGAATATAAGAATTATGGTGTGGGCCTTTTTGTCTTGTAATATTTTTGGGCATGGACTTGAAACCAATTTAATAAAGAATTCATTAAGATTACTGCATACAGTGAAACTTCAGTAAATTCCTTTATGAAGGTTTCTTGGTTTTCATCTTATAAACTTGAAGTGATTAATAGAAAGAATTTACCATTTGCTAATAGTAGCTATATAACTTAACTTTTATGTGGAACATTCAAGTTTTATGTATATCTGAAAAAACGGTTATGTGCATGGGTTTCTTTCTCCTCACAAGAATCTTCGCAAAGATTTTGCACCAAATGAGGATACAAAGTTGGCAAAATATTGTAGAAATCTAGTTTATTATTTTATAGATATTTTCTCCAGTTTTGGCTCTTTCCCACGTGCAACACCGTTGAGAACTTCCTATGAAGTCAGCGTTCCTAGTCTTTCTCCTCTCAAAATCGCCCTGCTTATGGAGGTTTTACCATTATTTCTTCCACAAAAGTGTTAGCTATAAGATTACTCCTTTGAGTTTTATTGGATCCCTTATATGTCTTTAGCACATATCCAATTTGGGACTATTCATCATGGGGTCTTCAACTATGTTTAGAAAGATGTTATGTAAGGTGCTGCCTATCGCTGGCAGGAACCACCATTCTTTTAGAAAATACTAGAATAATGGCCTGTGCAAATGCACATGAAAAAAGGGGTATTGCAAAGACATGAAGTTGGATTTAATACTTCATTTGGAAGATAATTAGTTGGATAAATAGTAAAATATTTTTGAATTCACGATTTGACTAGCGGATTAAATGAATCAATATGGATTCAAGCATATTAGTATTAGCTATTTAGTTTTTTGGGCCCTTACACCCCTACAATTACCTGTATGGGTGTAATTTTTTAGTGTTGACGAGTGTAAATTTACGTACCAAGTTATAATTGATTTCTTATGTAAGAAATTGTTAGGTATGGGTTGAAACTAAACCTTGTAATATTCATTCATTGGAATAGAATTATCCACCATGTAACAAGCAAAAATTCATCTGAGCATGGTGAAGCATTTTAGTACTAGTGAACTAAACATAATATACAACTAGAATACTATGGGAATAGAACAGGAGAAAAATAGGATTCTTGCAGATGAATCCTACGGGAATAGAACAGCATAGAAGAATATGATGATTCCTGTAGATGACCCCAAACATTTGGGATACAGTCTTTCTTCTTCTTGTTGTTGTACTATGCTTATCTACAATTTGGTTCTTGAACTATGTCTGTAGTTTCTCCTTTACGATATTCTGCTTTTGTGGCATTACAACGGAAACCATGCATTTTGTTTTAGTCATTGCTTAATATTACAGTATGTCCAGTATTCTTGTTTGTTAAATGTATATTTTATTTGATACTCATTAATGCATATATCCTCATATTGAAGTTATGCTTATCACTCAGGGCTGTGGTTCCCACTATTCAGGGTTATGAAGATGCTGGAGATTTCACGATGACTGAAAGACTAAAAACTAGCATGCGATATAACTTATTCTTTTACACGTGTGTGGGTTCGATTGGCCTTCTTGGGCTTATTCTGCTTGTCATTATGCATGGAAACTGGTCTGTCTCTTATGTCTTCACAAAAACGTCCTTTTTGTTACTTTTCCTTTTAATTCACGTGAAACTGCTAATGTATCATGAGTTAGGAATTTAGATGTTGTGCCTTATTGTCTTTCTTCGTTGCATTCACTACTAAGATATTTGTGGTTGGCAGCATAGAAGGTGAGAAAAGATGTAGGTCTGAAAAAGAACGGAAAAAAGAATCCAGCATTTGTCATTGTGGGAGGGTTTTCAATGATTTAGTAAAGACTGAAAAAGAACGGAAAAAAGAATCCAGCATTTGTCATTGTGGGAGGGTTTTCAATGATTTAGTAAAGAAATGTACCTAGAATTTTCTCGCAAAGAAACATGTTTTCCTGCTCTAAGTTTCTTCGAAAGCAAATATATCCTGAAAACCTGCACCCACTTATAATGTTTCTCTTAGCATTTACTGTGTTCTAAAACATTCCTCTTGTCATGAAAGCTTATGCACTTTGGAACAAATGCGTACACCAAACAATATATGAAAGGAAGTTTCAATCTTCTAATCAAGTTGCTCTCTTCACTTTTTCCAAGTTAATGATCTGATCTTCCTTATTGCAATTTACATAATGCCCTTATGCCTTCATTACAAATGTCTGCTAGTGCTACTTTTACAATGTCCAGGCCAATCAAGATGGTGGAAGGATCAGTGCAATTTGGCCTACAACAGTGTTATTCATGTCTTATGGAAGTCTTAGGATATCATTTTTGGACAATCAGAAATTAGGGCAGAAGCTTCCCATATAGTGACTATAAGTGTACTGCAAGTTTTCTAAATAAGATCCACAATTTTCAATGCTGGAGCCTGGAGTTGGAGCATGGACAAAACATGAGATTAGGAAAATGAGTTTCAGTGCTAATGATTTTATGAGTCAAACTTGTCCTTCCCCTTTTAATTTGGTTCCCATGTTCTCTTCCTCATTTTACATCATGCTATTGTTTACTCTATATTAGAATATAAAAGTATAACCCTCAACCCTCACCACAACTTTGGAGTTTTGTGTGGTGGCGGGCTATGTAGCACGGACACGGATCCGACACGGCCATCCGACACGCCGACACGAGGCAAATCCTAAAAAATACATAGGATACGTGTGTTCGACACGTGTGTCCGACACGGACACGACACGACACGGCTTCATGTTATGCGTGTCCGTGCTTCATAGGTGGCGGGTCCTTTGACATGGTATCAGAACAACCCAGGTCCAAACCCTATATGCCACAAAGTTAAAGCGGATTTTCTAAAAATCGACACCTCTGCGTGGATCTAAATTTTTGCCTATAAAAGGGCCTACAACCTATGGGGGCACGTTAGAATATAAAAATATAACCCTCAGCTCTCACCACAACTTGCAGAGTTTTGGTGTAGTGGCAGGATCTTTTAACAATCTACAAATCCACACTTGTGCATAACACCTAATTGGGAAGCAAAGGAGAAAAATACATTACTAGCACATGGTTTAGGCAAGTTTTACTAATCTATAATCTATTTACATACGTGGGATGCAAGTGTGACACTGTCTGAACACAGCGTTACGGCAGGTTTTGAAATTCTATGGCATACGAGTATGGCATGGATGCAGCAGTGTCCTTCCAATCTACAAAATCCGCACCTGTGCATAACACCTAAATGGGAAGCAAAGGAGAAAAAGACATTACTAACACATGGTTTAGGCAAGTTTTACTAATCTATAATCTATTTACTTACGTGGGATGCAAGTGTGACACTGTCTGAACACAGCGTTATGACAGATTTGGAATTCTATGGCATATGAGTATGGCATGGATACAACAAGTGACTATATAAGTATAATTAGGTATATATATTGGTGTGGGTTTGTGTGGGCACTTTGTTGTATTTAGTTTATGGACAACCTAGTTTATCTATTTATTCCTGCAATATTTGTACCTCTCTGGCAAAAGGCGAAAGATTTGCTGATGTTTTTGTCTCTGATTCCCAAATTTCATTCCTCAATATGTATTTCCTACTAGTGTTTACTTTATTCGTAATAAACCATTTATGTACATAACACACATTCCCTGCTGGAATCCTCTGGCATGTGATAATTCTTCTAACTCAAAGCATCAGCGCCATTAGCTTTGTTGCCTTGAACATAGATGTGATTCTCTATGCCTTTTCCAGCCTCAGCAAGTATCTTCTGTGTTATAGTTTACACGTGTTATTTTTAATTGTAGGAATGCTTGATTAGGTGCTGCTATAATTTCTTTTCCAATCAATTTTCTAAGATAAATGCTCCCATAGTTGACACTTAATGGTGAATCCTGGTGACTTGAGCAACTTTTACCCAGTTTTCTTGTACTTTATTGTTATCATTTTTCTGTCATTTGAAACATTTAGATGGGACTATTACCCATTTCTTCTGTTATATTTCTTAATATATTAACTTTCTGTCATTTGAAACATTTAGATGGGACTATTACCCATTTCTTCTGTTATATTTCTTAATATATTAACGGTTAGACAGCGACAAAAGACACTAGGGACTATTACCCATTTCTTCTGTTATATTTCTTAATATATTAACGGTTAGACAGCGACAAAAGACACTTACAGGATCTGAACTTTGTAGCATCCTCTGATTTGAACTAGTAAACTTGCATTTAGATCATCATAGAAGTAGTCAATAATTAGTCATGATTTTTCAGGTACTGCAACGTGGATTATAAAGTGCTAAGATGATTTACAAGAGTAAAAATAAAAAATAAAAAAATCTCACTAAATGTTTGCTGTGTTTTAAGAGAACATTTAGAGAAATTTTAATTTATTAGAAATTTCTTTGTTAACTTTGAGAATTTATTACAGTTTTCTAAACATTTGCTAAGGATGATATTTAAGACCATGTTATCCAATGTTAATTTCTTAAAACTGTCTTATTGATAGGAGCGGTGGTATTGTGGGATTTTCCATGGCCTGTTCAAATACCTTTGGGCTCGTAACTGGTGCATTTCTTTTTGGTTTTGGTCTGAGTGAAATACCAAAGAGCATCTGGAGGAATGCAGATTGGAGTAACCGCCAAAAAGTTCTCTCCCATAGGGTTGCGAAAATGGCTGTGAACCTTGATAATGCTCATCAGGAATTTTCAAATGTGATTGTGGTAATTGTATAACTCTATCTAATTATTTAAATGTTTCTATGCTCATCAGGAATTTTCAAATGTGATTGTGGTAATTGTATAACTCTATCTAATTATTTAAATGTTTCTCGTATTGCTTTTCTTTTTATGTTTCTATCGTGGTAATTGTATAACTCTATCTAATTATTTAAATGTTTCTCGTATTGCTTTTCTTTTTATGTTTCTATCTTATTCAATATGAAGTCGTTCATATGTAATTAGTTATGGTAAATGTATAACCCTATCTACTTATTTGAAATATTTGCGGGCTATCCTAGTCCACCCAGCGGCTGTGGGAGACAGTACTTGTGATTTCTTCCAGCTCTTTATAAAAAAATTATCAGCGATATTTAGATATGCTCATGTGGTTGACAACAGTCATATTGTCAGATTGCACAAGCAACATCAAAGCAAATATCCAAGCGTGACTTTTTAAGACGATACATGGATGTCATTGACAGGATGCTGCTTCAAATGGTATTTTAATGTCATTTTCAAATTTTATTAAGTTGGAACTCATAAAAATATTAATTGATATGTTTACATTCTTCAGATCCGGGAAGATCCTTCTTTTAAGCCATCTGGCGGTATGTTTGGAGAGAATGATATGGATTATGATACCGATGACAAAACCATGGCTGCACTTAGGCGGCGGCTTAGAAAAGCTCAAGAGGAGTATTACAGATACAGGAGGTACAATTTTATGGTGCACTTCAAATACGTGTGGGTCATTAAAGTATATACTAAGTGCAGATTTGGAAGGACTACTGCATATTTCTACACTTGAGACTAGAGAGAATCTGAATTTTCTCTTCCATGTGCTTGATGTGCTTAAAACAATATCGTAAGCTTTTTGTATCCATTCAAATTGATCCTGACTGGTTTATCTCAACCTCTTGTAGTGAATACGTTGCCTCTGTCATGGAGGCCCTTGAGCTGGAAGTGGAAGATACAGTGAAGAATTATGAACTTCGCAACGCTACTGAATGGTATGATGTCTTCTAGTTATGATGGCTGTGCACCTTTCTTAACACAGTGAGTTAGAGGATATAATAATATTATGATACAAGAACAATTTTTTCCTCTAATTATCTTTTTCCCCCTAATCATGTCGCACTAATGTTTTCTTCTGTATGTCCTCTTTGTTACGTCCCTCTCTTAGTTAGCTATGATCAAATCTGAGATGAAACTTTGACATGGCTATACACAGAGTCAATCACAATTTCCAAATAAACTATCTGCTAGAACCAATAGTTCAGGAATCCCAACTCTTGAAACCTAAATGAGTATCTGAAGAGGTCATATTGATTAGAATGAAGCAGCATGAATCTTATAATGTTACCTTCTATCCCACCCAATGAGAGAAACAATTTCATCTTGTTGGATATCACAAGTTTGTGAGCAATGTGTATATGTCTGTTATGATGATTTATCTGGCATTATGTTTAAATGTTGCTATCACTGCAGGAGATACGTTTCAAGTTTAAGAGGAAGACATGCTGGCAAGTTTGGGTCCTTTCTTGATACAATAGGTACCCAGTCCAAGTTATATCTCACCTTTAGACAGGAAAATATAAACCACTGGAGGTTTGCTATGATGGTTACTCACAGAACAGGCTTCATTTCTGAGTAATGCATAAATTAGCAACTTCTGTCTTTAATAGTTATTTTCTTGATACAATATGTACTGGTTCAATCTGTATTTCACCATTAAATGAAGAAAATTATAGACTGCGCTCTTTCGTTCGGCTGCAATTCCTACTTCCTTAGGTGGGATGCAATTCATACTTAAAGAATAGTAGCTTTTAGTTTTGAGTATCCTTAAATACCCTCTCTAGTCTCAAGTAGATGGTAAATACACTGATTTCCAAAGATGTAATCTACTTTGCTGATTTTGAAATCGAGACTGTTGGATCTTTCAGAGCTGGTATGGCGTTGCATACTAAGGAAGCAACTGGAGAAACTCTTAGCTGTAGTGCTTGGTTGCATGTCAGCTGCTATTCTCTTGGCCGAGGCTACAATTTTGCCAAGTGGAGTTGATCTATCTTTTTTCTCCATTCTTATAAACGCAGTGGGTAAACAGGAGATGGTGGGACAGGTAAATTTTCGGAAGCATAATTTATTTTTGTGCATATGTTATAAAATTTTCCATGTTTATATCATGACTAATTAGGGATGAAACTTTTCCATCAGATAGTCCCATGTATGCCAGATTATTTTTCTTACTTGCAATCTTGGATAAACTCTTGTTATTAGTTAGTGTGTCATCAGATTATGACTGTACCTGCTGTGTGTAAATTGCTGAAAAATCCACCTTATCAGGCATTCTAGGCTTCTATTCTGTAGGTTCCAAATTTTAGTTATGACAGGTAAGTATTTTATCATTCCCTATAGGTTAGTGGAACTCTGTTCTGCCTACTCCAATCTGTGAGGCGAGAAATGTTGTGTCTTTTAGATACTTACATTGTATTAACACATTCTTTTTGTTATATGTAGCACATATTGTTCGGCATCTGTTTGACACATTATGGAAGTTTTATCCTGTTCTATCCTACTATTGAGCTTAGACAACATGTACAGCATCTGTTTGACACATTATGGAAGTTTTATCCTGTTCTATCCTACTATTGAGCTTAGACAACATGTACACTGATTTACATTTTATTATTTCATAGAACATCCTGTTCTATCCTACTATTGAGCTTAGACAACATGTACACTGATTTACATTTTATTATTTCATAGAACGATTTAAGGATTGGAAGGACGGATGTGACACTTAAGCTTACAGTTCATCAAGTGTGTATATTCTTTTGCAAATGAAAAGGCTTCCCATGTCAGTCTCTCATAATGTCTCGTTGTCATCCTAGATTTGTTGGCCTGATTTAAGTTGATGGGATAAATTTTCAAAACCACCCCTTTTGCGATTTTATTCCCAAAAAACGACCCCTTTCCCACTTATTTGTAAAAACCGACCTGGTTTCAGCCTCAGGGCTGAAACCAGGTCGGTTTTTACAAAAAAGTTCTGAAACTTCACGGGAGTTGAACTCCCGTGAAGTTTAGCAATCATTTAATTAAGATGCTAAACTTCACGGGAGTTCAACTCCCGTGAAGTTCCACAACTCAACTTTTTTTTAACTAAGAAACTTCACGGGAGTTCAACTCCCGTGAAGTTTAACAGCTATTTAATTAAGCTGCTAAACTTCACGGGAGTTGAACTCCCATGAAGTTTCGGAACTTTTTTTGTAAAAACCGACCTGGTTTTTACAAATAAAGAGGAAAGAGGTCGTTTTTTGGGAATAAAATCGCAAAAGGGGTGGTTTTGAAAATTTGTCATAAGTTGATGTCTATGCTTTCACCAAAATCTAATTTGACAAAAGTAAGCATCCACCATATCCTTGTACGATCAGATAGTGTTGTTCATTCTGAAATTACATTTCATGCTTCCTCAACTCCAAAAAATTTACAGTATCTACTATTAGAAAATGCATCATATATCTGCCTGAGGGCTTTACCCATATCAACTATTAAGTTTAGAAATCTTGCTTACGTTTTTTTCTCTCTCAATGATTGTGGATGTTTTGCAGATAGCAGCATTTGTTCCTCTGATGTACATGTGCATCTGCACATACTATTCCTTATTCAAGATTGGGATGCTGATGTTCTATTCATTAACACCACGACAGACAAACTCAGTCCGCTTGCTTATGATTTGTTCGTAAGTTTCTTCACCGAAGTTATTTCATACTATATCCTTTATGAATTATACAGAATCTCACCATTATGGCAAAAATTAAATATCTTTTCCACAATGGTCGCGAGATATGCACCTCCAATTTCTTATAACTTTCTTAACCTCATACGTCTTCGAGGCACCAAAACTGTTTTTGAAAAGGTAACTAATTTTAATATGAATACCTGTTCAGAAGTTTTCCCCTACTAATATGGTGCTCCTAACTGTGTGTTCATCATCTTAATGAAGTAAACAGACTATTGACTTGAAGGATTCAACAAAAATACGAAGAAAATAGGATTGAAATCATCCCTGTAGTTAACAGAATTCAACAAGAAGACGAAGATGAGCGAAGAGGAGAGAAGGATCGTCCATCAATACCAGCAATACTACGGCACGTTCCAACAAGTACCCGGATCCTATTATCCTCCGCCGCCGGCGGGAATTCCTCAGCCCGTTCCTCCGCCGCCGTCGGCGGGCGGGCAACGGCCAACCTCACATCGCCCCTTACTCGCCCCCCTACTGTTATGCTAATGGGTACCAGCCTATTCCAGGTATTATTAATTCTTCTGACGAATGAATTCGATCCTTACCATTATTATTGGGAATAACAAAACCCCAATTTCCAAATTCCGATTCCAATTAAAAGGAACCAAAATGAATAAGAGATGCGGCAATTGCCAATTAGGTAGTTAATTAACTCAGTCAGTATATTGTTAGGGTTGAAATTGCTTGTCCACCTAATGGGTGTTATTATGGGTGAGCGCCAAATAGAAGAGTTTAGTAAAAGTCTGAGATTTAATTGTCCTTTGGTTCTTCAGCTACGCCTTCAAATCATTAAATGTCTATATTATTGATTATCTATTATTTTGTAAAGATCAGCCTTCACTGTGGAAACTCGTATTTTCTCTGAATGAGGTGGTGCAAATACTTTTAGTGAACGACAACCACACCATTAGAATGTTATAAGATTTTGCGTTCACAAATAGCGCTTATTTTCGTTTCGAGAAGTAGATTTGTAGTGCCATATCAAGTGAGTACTAGTACATAATAGGCTTGGGATTAAGTTGACTTAGTTGAAGGCAAGAATAGATAATGCAACTTGCATTGGCATTTAGAAACCAACCTATAGTTTTCCTGATGTATGACTTCGGGTTGATGCCAAAAAAAGGAAAAAGAAAAAGAAAGGATGATGAGACTATCTCATGTTAGATTGGTTGATGCTTGAACTAAATTAAGGGTCGAACATAATAATTGTTTCTCGGAGATCAGGAAACAAGTCAGCTCTTGTGCACCGCGATATCGTTATTGGGCTTGCTTATTAAAAATTCTAGACAATCTTTGCATCGTTTGTACATTTTGATGTTGTATCTAACTATCTTATCTTTAAAGACTAATTTATACTTCCGAATACTAGAAGCTTTGAAAGTTGGCATCCCAATGGATTTTCAACTTTTGGCGTAGTGATTCAACAACCTGTTCAGCGATGTTAGTAAAGCTTTTTTACTTCTGGATCACCTCTTTATACAAGGTATATAGATCACCTCGTGCTTGAGATGATATCATCTTGCAACAACAGTTTGTATGCTTTTGGTATAGTACTAAGAGGGTACATTAGGAATTCAATAAAACTGGTATTCCATAAAAACAAAGATAATTAAGGACCTATCTTGTCAAAATCGTTAAATCCATGTGTCAGCGTTCATATTCTGTTACAGGGGTCAGTTAGTTGGTTGATGATCTCGGTTTCTAAGAACCACGAAAGTTTTTCCTATGTATTGTTTTCTTATATTCTTAAGAGTCAAACAGCTTGTACTTACCCAATTTCGTTACGTTGGTTGATATCCAAGTATATAATGGAGTCGCTGAAGGAAGACCTTTGACAGTAAGGATGCAACGCCTTCCATGTTGTGGCTTGGGTATTGGCTGGTTTCTGTAAGTGTTAGCTACAAAGAAGCCTCTTTTCCTTGTTTGTATCTATTTCTAAAATTCTCTGATTTATGATGCTCAGTAATTTTCCGTCATTTGTTGTCTCTGGAATAGGTTTATTATTGGTTTCTTTCTTGCTGCTATTCCCTGGTATGTTGGAGCCTTCATTCTACTTTGTGTCAGAGTAGATTACAGGGAGAAACCTGGGTTTGCCGCCTGCACAATTGCTGTAAGTAGCAATTCTTCATATAGTCCGCTAAAAGGTTGCACCTTCAATTTTCTTGCCGGGTATATGTCCACATTATTCACTTTCATTTGACTTTAAAAATTAGGATCAGCATCAGCTACATGAAGAATCTTATTTTGACGCGTTTGCATGAGATCAGACTTCTAAATGATAATCTATGGCGTGGAGATTTCAAAATTTTCAAGAATGATTCATCCTTTTACCTTGTGATGCCAAATTCCTCATTTTAAGAAAGAGATGCGATAATGATCACTGTAAATTATTCTGTCTTCTAAAAAGGTTGTTATTTGTACAAACAGGCTGTTGTTGCTGCTGTTGCTGTGATTGTTGGTGCGACGAAGCATGGTAATCAATGGTGAGTAGCGCAACAATGAAATAAAGCTGTTATCGGTGTACATCTGTACTCAAATTCCGAATCCTGCCTGCGTCGTGTTATTTGTATAATTATGTAGCCGAGTGTTATTAATTTTCTTAAGCTCCATGTAAATTCAGCAGTATAAATATGTAGTCTTGTGTTATTAATTTTCTTAAACTTAAACAAGTTTGTTTCTTTGGTACGATCATATATTTGGTTTATGATTACTAGCCCGTTGCTTTCTCTAGCAATACTGAACTGGTGTTGCTCATGCCGTGTGTTAAAGTTGGACTCCAATATCGCTGGAAAGATAGAAAATGTTATGAGAGATGGAAACTTTACTATAAAAGAAAGAACAATTCAGGTTCCATAGGGGACTTGCGAGTAGATAGTCTAAAGTGCTCCGTCTAAAGAGCTCCGAAGTTTTAATCCATTTGTCTAAAAAGCTCTCAGGTTTCTATTTTTTTTTTTTTATAGAAAAGCCCCCAAGTTTCCCCCTATTTTCTAGGAAGCCTCTAAATTTCTATTTTTGATAATAAAACCCCCAAATCTTACCATTTCCTACTAAGAAGCCCTTAAATTTTACCCTTCACTTCTAAGAAAACCTAAAGTTTTCTTGTTAACTTAGAGATTTCATTATCAAGAAAAGAAAGTCGGAGGCTTTTTAGAAGAGAGGGGTAGAACTTAGGGACGTGTTTGTCAAAAATAAAAAAGTTAGGAGCTTCCTAAAAAAGATGAGTACAATTTAGGAGGATCAAAATTAGAAAGCAAGGGACTTCTTTAAAAAAAAAAGATAGAACTTAGGGGCTCTTTAGACTATATTCTCGGAGATTTTCAAAATGAACAAGATCTGTAGATGTTGTGTGAATCTCCTTGTTTGGTTCACTAATCCACACTGTTCCGTTTACACAAATAAGCGGCGAGGTAAATTGGCATTAAATAACGTAACAAGCTTTCAGATGAACTGCTCTGTCAAGTCCTTTGTATTAGGCTTAATTGCAGTTAAATGCACTATAATTTCACCAATCTTGCACTTAAATGTCTTATATTTAAAACTGTGCACTTAAATGCCTCTAAAGTATTTATATATTATAAGATAAATGTCTCAACATTTCAAAATATTACACATTGGTGTCCTCTTGTTCTAATGTTGCACGTTGGTGCCCTCTTTTTTATCCAATGTTACATATAAATTCAAATTGTAAATGGCCTCACTCAGATACCTTAACATTTTTTAAAAAGTTTCACTTTAGTACTCTCTCTAATGTGATATACGTGGACACGTAAAGAAAATTTAACGTCGTCTGGGTTTTTATTTTAATAAAAATCATTTTTAAAATAAAGTCACTCTATTTTGTTTTTAATTTATACAGAAACCACATTCGCATCATTTTTTATTTCAATCAACCACATGAGCCCATGTTTTAGTAAATTTTTTCAAGTAATTAGCCTTGCCTAACCTCAATTAAGAATAATCTTTCTAATGTACTTGGTATTGGCTACTAATTATCATAACAAAATTGAAAAATTTTGACTTAAAAGTGGGCTCAGGTGGTTGATTTCAACAAAAAATATTAAAAATAGTTTATTTATAAATTCAAAATCCAATGTGGCTTCAATCGAATGACCCTATTTTAAAGGTGATTTCTATAATATAACTCTCTTTTAACTATAGGCTATTTATAAGAAACAATTAAATGCTGTAGGCCCTGTTTGGCAAAAATTTAAGAAAGATGGATTAAGGAGAAGAATTAACGTAGTTAGCTCATTCGATAACATGAAGGACTAAATTATTAACTCCTTAAATAAGTTTTATTTTGACTATTGTGATCGATTTTAATGTTTGGGAATAACGAGGATTTTGACTATTTTCTTTATAAATAGAACGATTAACTATTTGTCATTCTAAATAGGAATATTAATTAGTAAACCTCTCATTTTGAGGGGTTAACTCATTTTAATCTCTCTGGAGGGGTTAGCTTAACTCTTATGTATTTTTTACATTTGACAAATTATAGAGGGCTAACTAGCTTTTACTCTTCTATTAATTTTTTTTGTGTTTGGCGGGTTAAGAAGAAGTTAAGTGGTGGAACTCTAGGGAGTTTAGGTGCAATTCAGCCTTCGTATTAGTACAGTTTGGCTGCTGGCACACCTCATGTATGGACTCGTGGAGGGTACCTACCGTTCAAATGATCCAAATTACTTGGTGTTACATTTCCAATTTACCTTTTATCATTAGGTTAATGGGGAGCACCTTGTGCCTACATTTCCTGTTATAAGAGGATTCTGGTCCATTGCTTACTTGGATGTAGCTTTGTTGTTATGGTTTCATGCTTTTTATGCGCTTGTTGAACCTCAAAATATGAAACTCTAATTCCTAGGATTCTTTGATCCAGAGAATTTCATGCTGAGCGGAATCGATCACCATAACTTCAATGCTTTGGAATTCAACGTTTTTTATTGCGACCCACCTAGATTTGCTCTTGTGTCTACAAGATACAGGGCAACTGTTTTTCTATTGGGTGTGGGCTTTCAGTTGACAACGAACTAACGAAATGCCAATGCTAAGGGGCTGTTTGGTTCAATTTGGAAAAAGGAAAGTACTCAAAAATTTGATTTTCTTGTATTTCTATAAAATTGAATTTATGGAACTCAAAAGAGTATCATTTCTTATTTTTTTGATATTTCTTTGTTTGGTTTAAAGTATGAAAAAATTTCCAACTTTATAGAAAATATGTTGTTGTTTTTTCTTTTGTTTGACTGGATGTTACGATATAGAATATTGTTTACTAACAATGCCCATGAGAATAGTACTAATATACCTAATTATTTTTTAATATATATGCTTTAGCCAATTTTGAGCGAAAATTGATTTCTATAAAATGAGGTACTTTTCTGTATTTTATAGTAATATTTTTTTGAACCAAACACATTTAATAGAAATCTCCATAAAATTTTTATTTATAAAACTGTCACTATCAATCATTTTCTATAAAGTTTACTATAGAACAACTCAACCAAACAGCCCCTAATATCATCACCATTTTGTTTGGGATGTAGTTTTATGTGAAGGTGGTGTAAGAATTCATGTGCATACCTGCTAATCAAATAGGAATTCAATCTTCTTTTAAAGTTATATTTGGAATTTAAGAGGCAGCTTTGCCGAGGTAACCGTTTTCCTTCTTGGTTTCCTCTTTTTCCCTGATGCCGATAATAAATTGTCTCCTGGTGTTGCCAAAAACCATTTACGTTGTTGTTATGTTAATGGTGAACACCCGGTGACTAAATTTCTGTTAAGAAGCCCAATTAACTTTTTCCAGTTATCTTCATAATTAAATTTACACTTATAAATGGCAAATGCCTCAACCCTACATTTATTGCGAGAAAGTTTATTAAATGGGCGGGCAAAAACCCGCCCATTTAGAAAATGTTAAATGGACCATAAATGGGTAAACGGGCAAAACCTGCCCGCCCATTTATGGCCCGCCCATTTAACACCCAAACCCACCCATTTAACATCCCTAGCTATGAACAACACGGTAAGAGCACGTCAGTCCCCTCTTTTAGAGCGGGAATGAGTTGAAAGCATGTTAAACCTATCACTTTTGGCAAAAAAAAACTTGTCAAAACTATTACTTTTGGCAAGCTTTCCCCTTCCCCCTTATGCAAACAAACAGCCCCTAAATTTCAAAAACTACCCGAATTCGTGCGCCACTAGTCCAGACCCCCGATTTTGTTCTTTTTCCCCTTACTAAGCCCCTAAACTTTCTCGACATAGGCCCCCAATTTTAAACACCGTCAGTTTTGAACATCGAAACGTATTCTCATTTTAATGCTTCTATTTTTTGAAAAAAATTAATTTATATTTTTATAATTTCCAATAGGCGAAATTTGTCAGAAAATACATGAGGTTTTGAATTTTTTTAAAAATAATTAATGACGAGGATCGGAAGCTCCAATTTTGACTTATGTGGCAACAAAAATAAAGGTAGGGAATTCGTTGGTAAAGTAAGGAGAGTTTAATTTGAGAAACAAAGTTAGAACGGCTTCGAGGAAAACAACCTAAACTTTTCCTATAAGTAATACATTTTAAAGTTGAAAATTGTAGTTATTCAACATTTTGATTGAGCCTATATTTGTTATTTCACTGTTTGTACAGGTTTTGATTAAATTTTTTTAAATACATTTACTAACTAATATTATTATATCACATAATCTTCACATTGCATATTTAACAATAATTTTGCTTGGTAAGCAAACAATATATTTCACTTCCATACTTATATGGATTTGAAAGTCATTTGCAAAAAAAATAAAAAGGTAACTTATATTTTGATTGAGCCTATATTTGCTATTTCACTGTTAGTACAGATTTTGATTAAAAAAATTTAAATACATTTACTAATTAATCTTATTATATCACGTAATCTTCACATTGCACATTTAACAATAATTTTGTTTGTTAAGCGAACAATATATTTCACTCCCATACTTATATGGATGTGAAAGTCATTTGTAAAAAAACAAAAAAGGTAACTTACATGTTTTCAATTCACTTTCAAACAGCCAAACAGGGGTTTTTTTCTGACATTTTGAAAGTCATGGAGGGTTAAGCTAGCAATCGCCCAAAGTTAAGGGTGGTTTTCTGATATTTATTTAGCTAACCCGTCACCAAATAAGCGCGACTGCCTCACACGGCACTCCATAACGCAAAGCGGAGATCCACGACGAATAGAAATATCCAAATAAACCCATCACGTTTCACTCAACCAACAGAAAAAAAAAATAAGAAGGGAAACCCCCCGAAAAAGGGCAAATGCTGTCTCTTCGATCCCATCAGCATCTTCTTCTTCGTGATTCTCTTCACTATTTCTCTTCAATTTCTCCTTGGAGATCAGCGATGAGATTTGAGGCAGCGTCGGCAACGCCTTCGCCTTACAGCACAGCGTCGAGATTGCTTTTGCGGCAGTTGTTCGAGAAGGAATCGTCGACTTATACTTATCTCCTTATCGATCTAAGCCACCCCCAAAAGCCCGCTGTGGTAAAAAAATTTTGATTTTTTACGACGATTATTAGCTTAACTCATGCAAATATGTTATGGGACTTGAATTTTTCACTCAAATTATCTGTCGTAACACATTTGCATGAGTTAAGCTAATAATCGTCGTAAAAAACCAATTTTTTTTTTACCACAGCGGGCTTTTGGGGGTGGCGTAGATCGGCAAGGAGATAAGTCTAAGTTGACGATTCCTTCTCGAACAACTGCTGGAAAAGCAATCTCGACGCTGTGCTGTAAGGCGGAGCCGTTGCAAACGCTGCCCCAAATCTCATCGCTGATCTCCAAGGAGAAATTGAAGAGAAATAGTGAAGAGAATCACGAAGAAGAAGATGCTGATGGGATCGAAGAGACAGCATTTGCCCTTTTTCGAGGGGTTTCCCTTCTTATTTTTTTTTCTGTTGGTTGAGTGAAACGTGAGGGGTTTATTTGGATATTTCTATTCGTCGTGGATCTCCGCTTTGCGTTATGGAGTGCCGTGTGAGGCAGTCGCGCTGATTTGATATTTCTATTCGTCGTGGATCTCCGCTTTGCGTTATGGAGTGCCGTGTGAGGCAGTCGCGCTGATTTGGTGACGGGCTAGCTAAATAAATATCAGAAAACCACCCTTAACTTTGGCCGATTGCTAGCTTAACCCTCCATGACTTTCAAAATGTCAGAAAAAAACCCCTGTTTAGCTGTTTAAAAGTGAATTGAAAACATGTAAGTTACCTTTTTGTTTTTTTACAAATGACTTTCACATCCATATAAGTATGGGAGTGAAATATATTGTTCGCTTAACAAACAAAATTATTGTTAAATGTGCAATGTGAAGATTACGTGATTTAATAAGATCAATTAGTAAATGTATTTAAATTTTTTTAATCAAAATATGTACTAACAGTGAAATAGCAAATATAGGCTCAAAAAAATAATCCAAATAAAAGTAATTAACGAAGACATTAAGATTGATTGAAGGGATGAATGAAGGGCGATAAGAATCATTGGCTTGATTTCTCCGAAGAGAAAATTAAAGTGCGCATATTATAATCTCATTTGGGGAAAGGATCATCACCTCAGCCCTTTCTCATTCAAACTTCTAAATGAAATAAAAGAAATATTCATTTGGGGAAAGGATCATCACCTCAGCCCTTTCTCATTCAAACTTCTAAATGAAATAAAAGAAATATTTTGAAAATATAATTCGAAAAAGAGAAGGGAAAAAATAACAATAACAGACAAACCCTAGAATAATGAAGCGGCGGAGTCAGAGAGATAGATGGCGAAGAGGAATTGCTAGAGTATTTGCAGAGGAAAGGACGAAAGAGCGGAGAGAAACCCTAGAGTGCTTATTGAGATGACCGTCTGATTCGGATGTGCCACGTGGACGGTAGATATTCGTTTAGCCTGAACTGGTTCTTTGTGGGCCGGTCCCGTAGTAGTGACCTCTGGTCATGCGGTACATAAAAAAAAAATAACACTACATGCACACCCTTCCACCACACATTGGGGCACACCCCTCTCACAGCTACAGCGCACAGGGCCCACTTTAGATTTTTTTAAAAATCTAAAGTGGGCCCCGTGCACTGTAGCTGTGAGAGGGGTGTGCCCCAAGGTGTGGTGGAAGGGTGTGCCTGTAGTACCACTCCAAAGATCCAGAGACGACCATCCAAGGTCTCAACAACTAGATCAGAGGAAAATTTCTAATTTCATTCCAGTTCAAATCATATCAGAAGTGATACGTATCTTTCGAAGGACACAAGTTTGCACATGTAAATGCAAATAAAGCTATAACATATAGAAGCTTAAATACAACAATACAACTTCCCTCGACGGCAACTATCAGTCATACAGCGTTGATAAGCAAAATTAGAGCAAGGACACCTGACACGAGGAACAAAAGCGAAGTAACAATACAAATAGCCCTGAGAACTGCAAGGAGACATTGTCTAGGGTGACAAATGAAAAAAATCAGAATCATGGCCATACTGCAAAATTGCGCGGTTGTCAACAAGACGCAGATCGATCTGAAGAGAAAAAGAGTTCCCGGGGTCCTTTTTGTAAGATTTGCAGAAAGTAGGCTGTACTGGGCCGAGGATGAAAGGCCCAGTATAAATACTGCGAATTTTAGTAAGGCCTTGTACATGCATTGAGCAGTCGTTTCCGATGTATTTGTGGTTGATTGTTCATCATAATTGGATTCTGTGCTTGTAGTAGATCCGCTGCTGTGTTGACGTCCCTAGATAAATGGAAATTTAATTAGAAGCACAATTCAGGTAGAATTTAAGGTTACATAGGTTGAAATATTTGGAGACTCGCGATAATTAATAAGTAATCTGGTGTTAGTTTTATTTGCCAGTAAGACCAAAACTCATAAGATAGGCTTCATATGTAATATCGAGAGTTTTATTCTGATTTAGATGCGTATATATACTTGGTCAAAGAATGATACGTATCTACTTTATTTATTATGACCTGACAAAGAGTTTCCATTTTAGGAAAAGTTAAAGTGTGTATGTGTGCATAACTGCATACAATTGTTATCTTGTTTAACAAATGAACAGAAGAGGAGAGGTGACTGTATGTGAATGTATATGTACTTATGTCTATATTTACGGAATTTATTGGATGTTTACTGTCATTTGACGTGACTAATGACATAGATGCCTGTTTTCGCCAAAAGTTGGTTTCGTTGAGGAATTCATCATATCTTCGGTCGATTACAACAAATTCGAAAAGAGATAGCCTTTTTATAAGACTTCTTTTACACAACAAAAGGAAAATTACAACTTTTTAGAAACAAACGCAGGATCGTTGTTTGAATCGCTGCTTGCGCGGGATCTTTGCCTGTGCCGGGGGTGCGTTAACCCGTGGACCACCAAATCACGGATTCTGATTGAATCGTGAAGGCTTTGAGGATTCTTCCTTCGTTTATCGAAGTAGGAATTTGAAGTGAATATCTTATCAAAGTAAGACGATCACTCTTCTTAAGATCAAGTCAAAGCTCGAATCTCAAGGAATCCCAAAGTTGCTGTTTGCACTCGAATTTGATGAAGACCCCCTCTCTCTCTCTTGAGAAAAACGTCTTAAAATGCTCCCTAATCAGCCCCCCTTTTTGTCATCATTGTCCCACTACCTAAATATCATCCTTTTATGATGTTAGTGGGTCTCTTTTCAGTTTGTAACCATCTCCCCACGTTTATGATTGATTTCAAGTAGTTATGAAGTCAAAAAACCGTCAAAAAACCGTCAAAAAACTTGTTGTAACCAACTCTATAGCCGAGACAGTGAAGTCTGTCTCGCACTTCCGAGACAGTTTGTACTGTCTCGGGTATTTTGGCTCTAACTCCCTCGTCTAATATCGGAATGAGATGATCCAAGATGCGTTGGAAAGCTGACGAAGAGATCTACAACTTTTATCTTTTAACCTTCTTCAGATTTGGTGCGAGATAGTCATGACTGTCTTGCATTCCGAGATAGTGAAGTCTGTCTCGCACTTCCGAGACAGTTTGTGTTGTCTCGGGTATTTTGGCTCTAACTCCCTCGTCCGATCTCGGAATGAGATGATCCAAGATACGTTGGAAAGCTGACGAAGAGATATACAACTTTTGTCTTTTAACCTTCTTCAGATTTGGTGCGAGACAGTCATGACTGTCTCGCATTCTGAGACAGTGAAGTCTGTCTCGCACTTCCAAGACAGTTTGTGTTATCTCGGGTATTTTGGCTCTAACTCCCTCGTCCGATCTCAGAATAAGATGATCCAAGATGCGTTGGAAAACTCATGAAGAGATCTATAACTTTCCATAGGCAAGACATTCATAGAGTAGATGAGACACACATGGTACTTCACCCTTTTGTGGATAAAGCACAACTCCTGGTTGAGTTGTTCATTTATCGTTTAGCATGTTTCACAGACTCGTACGCTTCGCCGACTTATTTCGTGTGCTTTTTAGCTTCTCTACAATATCAGATGATCTTCTTTGACTCAAATAATCCTCCTTGACTCGGATAGTAACATTCATCGTATTTTTTTCATCTCGAGCTATATGCGAGAACCTATAGATAATTTTTTTATGCCTACAGATACCCCCTCCAAAGTGTTTCAGCCTCATTCTTTTATAAAAGAGGCTGGAATACTTTGGATATGATAAGCTCTGGCCGTTAATTCGTTGACTTCTTCATCTTTTAGTCTACTCAGTGCTTTGTAGAATAGCTAAAATTCTTCCGGCGCTGGGTTTATCGCTTGACCGTTGTCAAAGTCTTGAACTGAAACTGATGTTTTGATTTGTGAATTAGCTCTTGTCGTTGAACTGATGTTGAACTGATTTTCTTCATTAAGAATTCATATCTGAATCGCAATTGAATCCCCTGAGATCATCCATTGGACTTTTTTCCTTAGCCTTATTTTGGCAAAAATCATTGACATGTTGGCAGGCGTTAACATAGTTTATCCTCGTGTGTTTACTGGAGTCTACACAGTTTAAACTCTTAAAACGTTAGAGCATAGCAGTCTTGAGTGTTGAGGCTGCAGGACCAATTATTCAGGTCGGTTCATCTGCAGATATGAATTTTATCCTAAGTTTGTCAGATACTCAAGTCACGAGACCAACTAATAAAGCTGGTGCGTCAGTGATTATCGTATTTATAGGATTTTTGGCAAACTCTCAGCCCTCAACGGGTTTGAGAAGATTTTATCGATTACCGTTTGAATCGGGCTAGAATGCAGATTGTTTAAGTCCGTTCTGCATGTAACGTTATGCTAAGAGAATAAACTCTCTTAGACTTGGTGCTATGATGTTGAATACATAGACTTGTTCGTTTTTACGGGAACAGACCACCCGGCAATGCGTATTAGGCGTAGACTTATCTCTAATAAGGAATCGAGATAGAGTTCCCCATGCATCAAACATGAATTTGGAAATGTTGATGGGTTACTCAAAAGGTTCTTCAATACTCCTATAAATATCAGTTTGTAAGTAAAACAAAAACATGTACAGAGCTAGAATTTATTATAAAGATATTACTACAATGAATAGCTAGAAAAATATTAATACAACATCTATAGAACTAACGTCTTAGCCTTAGCTTCTTTATCACCCATATCATAGACTATCTTTCACAAACAATTGTTGCTTCAAAAGTTACAAACATTTCTGCTCCCCTCAAGACTCAAACTCCAACACTTACACGATAGTTTTACAGCAACAGTAATGTTTACGATTAGTTATACAGCAACAGTAATTGTTTTCAGTAACAAATTTTGTGAGCTATTGATTCAGCAGGGAGTTGCATAATGGAAAAGGAATGGCATGAAGAGGCACCTTAATAACATAACAGTCTCAATAATATCACAAGGTCACTGGTTTTGCTCGCTTTTATTTTTAACCAGAGAAAGCTTCAATATACAAGGGTAGCTTCCTGTGAGCACAAACCATTTCATCGTAATGATGCGTTCAAACGATATACGTAGAGATTGCTTTCTTAATTTCTTTAACAGTATTATATTACTGCAGGCTGAACCTGCTCTATTGAGCCTAAGCTGATGCTCGAGCCTCTGGCGTGCTATCTTGAAATCCACAAGCCAAGTTTGCTGGCACCGCTACATCAATCATCTTTGGGTATGCCAGGTTCAAATCTAGAGGGGGGGGAAGCCATTTCTGTGTTAGATATTCTCAATTGTAGATATTAAAATTTGGTAGAATAAGATTCGGAATGGTAAAATGACTCACTTTTCATGATACTTGTGAAGGTTTCCTGCAAAATATATAAGAGACGAGTTAGAAAGCAAAATTTACCCTTCAATTAATAAGAGAATAGTACAAGCAATTAATGTAAGATGATAAGATATGAAGATCGCAAAAAATAATGATTTCTGAATTATTTTGCTTTTTGTACAAGTATTATATAAAGGCCCCTTTAATATAAAAGTACAACATTTTTATGCTTATGGACTTGTAGAATACTCAAATGAATAATCATACACTACTATAATGACAGGCTCTGTCGAGGAATTACCTCATCCTTTGTTAGCCGAGGGTTGAGAATCATCTCCTCTCCAACTGTGCTGACCTGCACGAACATGATGTATGTTTGAATTAAGCAGAAACTGGGGGAAAGTTCACAAAGTTTAAAAGAAATAACAGTTGCTTACTGTGAATCCTTTATAGTCATGAGCAGGGTATATTAGAGTATCCTTTGGCAATGCGAATATCTGTTCACCAAAAGAAAAAGAAAAAGAAAAAAAAATGGTTAGATAATACTCCTCTGTATATGATTTTGAAAATGTTTTCGCAAATTTCATCTGCTTGCCTGAGAATGCACTGATTGATAAAGTTGATGTGAACTTCCTCCCTGTTGTACAAATCATTTAAGGTTAAACAAAATCCGATCTACTTGTCTAATTTTTCAATGTTTCTCTCGCGTTTGCATTCCGAACGTACAAATGATTAGATTAAATACCAGCATAAAAGTCTGAACAAATTGTGGCTTTGAAGAATTCAATGTGGCTTTGAAGAATTCAATGATTAGATTAAATATAGTACTATATGAGCTCTTTGGTTCATTATGCCAATTCCATATTGTAAGCCTTACTGCCTTTCTCCACTAAGTCTATTGTTTCCACATCTAGGGTGTTTTGAAAGTTTATCCTTGGTTACAGGAGCTTAAAATGCATGGTAAAAAAGGATAGAAGCAACTATCTAACAGCTGGATTTCAAGGTTTTAAAGCAAATCACTCCACTCTTAGTTGCATAGACTTGGCAACAAAAGTAAGTGATTTGCTTAGGTCAGAAATAACAGTCAAATCTCTCAATATTTCGAAAAGAATTCATCAACGGGAGAAAGTGCCCCATTGGAAAAAATGATGATGACAATGGTTTATTGTAGTCCTAACTTACTTTCCAAATTAATACCTGATGGTTAATTTCACATATCTAGATATCAAATTTAAACCTTAAAAAATTCCACGTCAAACGTATGATCGTTTGCAATTGACTTTTTCATAAAAGATATGTACTTCTTTTTCCAGAATATACAGTCTGAATTTCAGCTCTCCATGCCAAAGCTTGCCAGCTTTAAGAGAAAATGATCTTCACCAAAGAAAATTAAATTGTTTCCAACCAGTAGACTATGCTATCAAGCATATATCTCTTTTGATATTGAAATCATCAAAACTTCCTAGCTCAGATTTATTTTAAAGCTTCCCAGTGCCTAAAACAAGGCCCAGTGCCAAATAAACTTATTTTCCCTTTTCAAGACAACAATGAGCAATCAATGCAAGCCATCATGATCATTGTTATCTTTGACCTTCATTTTTTATATGCTTGACCATTTCTTGGAAGAAACTTCTATATACTCAAGCTCAAGAGGGATACAAGAAATCAAGCTGATGTGTTACCTGAAAATCTGTCCTTCCACAGCCACGTATGAGCAAGGCGTCACCAGTAAAAGCCATCCTTGGATGAGGTTGATCAGGTCCTTCCCCAGTTACATATGTAACACAACCCAAAGTGTGACCAGGTGTTGCACGCACCTGTATAAGTTTAAGATCTTAATGTGTAGAAAGTAACCAGGTACGAAAATTTTCAGTACTGAGCCAGTTCATAAATCTGCTGGTTCAGGGCCACTGTCTAGAACAAGTATACATTTTATGCATGAGATTTATATATTTGATGATGACACAATATAGCATGTTAATTATGGAAAAGTTGTTAGGTTCATTAACTTCTATCAATTTAACAAAAAATTATAGCCCATGTATGGTTAAGCACATTTGTCAATCAAAAATATTCCTAAAATTTAAGTTTCTTAGGTATTAATGTTATCCTTGGAGTCGCTTAGATGTCCATGGAAGAAATTTTTTGCTGGCCCTTGTTGTCTAGGTAGTTAAATAGAGTTCACTGCATCTATACCATAGCATGTGAAGCATGAACACTGACTTTGGCATGATTTGATCGTACGATGTGATCCAAGTAGGTTATGTGATTGCTACTTCATGAATACAAATAAAACTATATGTGGACACAAGATGCACCAGAAGACCGATAACGATGGCAATACAACTCTATATGTGATCCAAGTAGGTTATGACATTGGCATGATTTGATCGTACAATGTGATCCAAGCAGGTTATGTGACTGATACTTCACGAATACAAATAAAACTATATGTGGACACAAGATGCACCAGAAGACCGATAACGATAGCAATACAACTCTATACGGGTATGCAGACTCATAAATCTTAAAAAATAGACTAATGATACTTCTAGTAAGGCAATAAGAAAATTAATGTGGACTTGTTTTAATGTTCACATATCTCAGGATGAACTTTTGAGGTTAGAAACATAAAAAAGAGTGTAATGTTTAGCATATCATGTAACATTTTGAAGCTGCAGATCATCAGCTACAGGCATAGTCATATCTAGGACTTTAAAATCCTAAATAAGAAACTGGGTAAACTACTACATATATGTGAAGCATATAAGAAATAAAAAATAGTGAACCCATCATACATTTGATTTTATTGCTGAATACCATAGAGATCTGTGATATGTCATCAATATATTTAGGATCCTTCACAAGTTTCAGTATAAGTCAAAGAAACATCTGACACCTAACCAACGAGTATCAAACTATCTGAGTAGGTTATGCAACTGATACTGTTTACGCCCCTTTCATTAAACTACACATGAGAAAAAGATCACAGATTATTGCACGGGATCCAAACTGTATTCTTTGCCCCTTTCATTAAACTACACATGAGAAAAAGATCACAGATTATTGCACGGGATCCAAACTGTATTCTTTTTTCTATATCATCATCATCAGAGATCACAGATTATTGCACGGGATCCAAACTGTATTCTTTTTTCTATATCATCATCATCAGGCAATGTGCGCAAGTACAGAATTGATCAAAGTTTACAGTACTCATTCACACTTTATGAAATATATTCAGGCTCCAGGTAGACATACCTCTAGGAACAGGTTTCCGAAATGTATTTTGTCACCATGTTCAACCACATGATCTGCTTTTGCTTGGCTAGCTTTTGAAATGACAGACTTCACGCCAGGCATCTTGGTCTACAGAAAATGCCTCATATCAGTGCATACTAAGAAGCTTTGGAAACTCAAACTAAAAGAGTAGAAATAACTGAAGTCACTGAACAAACAAATCTATAGCTATTCATATTAAAATGAGCCATTGAAGTCATTCGCTAAGCATTTAAGCAAAATCGAACCATAGAAGTGCAACCAACCTTTATTAAGCCCGTTCCGGTCACATGATCAGCATGCACATGGGTATTCATTGCATAGATGAGTTTCAAACCCAGGTCTCTAATAAGAGCTAAATCTCGGTCTGCTGTTTTGTCTACTGGATCAAGCAGCTGCAAAAGGAAATCAAATTTAGCAAATCTAAATAACCTGAATCTGAGGCAGGCATAAAAATGCATGAGAATCTTGTGGACTACTCTGTGAGATATTATTATTATTATTATTATTATTATTATTATTATTATTATTATTATTATTATTATTATTATTATTATTATTATTTATTATTATTATTATTATTATTATTATTATTATTATTATTATTATTATTATTATTATTATTATTATTAACATTTTGAACCTGCGAGCACAAACCAATGTCTAACTTATTAAGGCATTTAAAATTATTGAAAGATAAAAGTTAGAACAATGCCATTAACATCCCAAAATGACAAAAGCATCATCAATTAGTCTAGAACGGATAAAAATTCAAACTAAACGGCTTAACACAGGACAAAACCCCAAGAATTCACAAGAGAATTTTCTCATGAATGAGCATATTCAACGATTGGGTTCCGAGAAAACTAAAAGTTAGAACAAACTATTCTCTGAAAAAGTTTTGAAATTGGTCCTCAATTGAAACTTTGACATGAAATAGTCGATGATAGGCAGATAATTTGAGTGAAAAATTCAAGTCACATAACACATTTGCACGAGTTAAGCTAATAATCGTCGTAAAAAATCAAATTTTTTTTACCACAGCGGGCTTTTGGGGGTGGCGTAGATCGGCAAGGAGATAAGTATAAGTCGACGATTCCTTCTCGAACAACTGCCGGAAAAGCAATCTCGACGCTGTGCTGTAAGGCGAAGCCGTTGCCGACGCTGCCCCAAATCTCATCGCTGATCTCCAAGGAGAAATTGAAGAGAAATAGTGAAGAGAATCACGAAGAAGAAGATGCTGATGGGATCGAAGAGACAGCATTTGCCCTTTTTCGGGGGTTTCCCTTCTTATTTTTTTTCTGTTGGTTGAGTGAAACGTGCGGGGTTTATTTGGATATATTTCTATTCGTCGTGGATCTCCGCTTTGCGTTATGGAGTGCCGTGTGAGGCAGTCGCGCTGATTTGATATTTCTATTCGTCGTGGATCTCCGCTTTGCGTTATGGAGTGCCGTGTGAGGCAGTCGCGCTGATTTGGTGACGGGCTAGCTAAATAAATATCAGAAAACCACCCTTAACTTTGGCCGATTGCTAGCTTAACCCTCCATGACTTTCAAAATGTCAGAAAAAACCCCTGTTTAGCTGTTTGAAAGTGAATTGAAAACATGTAAGTTACCTTTTTGTTTTTTTACAAATGACTTTCACATCCATATAAGTATGGGAGTGAAATATATTGTTCGCTTAACAAACAAAATTATTGTTAAATGTGCAATGTGAAGATTACGTGATATAATAAGATTAATTAGTAAATGTATTTAAATTTTTTTAATCAAAATCTGTACTAACAGTGAAATAGCAAATATAGGCTCAAAAAAATAATCCAAATAAAAGTAATTAACGAAGACATTAAGATTGATTGAAGGGATGAATGAAGGGCGATAAGAATCATTGGCTTGATTTCTCCGAAGAGAAAATTAAAGTGCGCATATTATAATCAGAGTCGATCATTTGGGGAAAGGATCATCACCTCAGCCCTTTCTCATTCAAACTTCTAAATGAAATAAAAGAAATATTCATTTGGGGAAAGGATCATCACCTCAGCCCTTTCTCATTCAAACTTCTAAATGAAATAAAAGAAATATTTTGAAAATATAATTCGAAAAAGAGAAGGGAAAAAATAACAATAACAGACAAACCCTAGAATAATGAAGCGGCGGAGTCAGAGAGAAAAAAGAGAAGGGAAAAAATAACAATAACAGACAAACCCTAGAATAATGAAGCGGCGGAGTCAGAGAGAGAGATGGCGAAGAGGAATTGCTAGAGTATTTAAAAAGGAAAGGACGAAAGAGCGGAGAGAAACTCTTATTGAGATGACCGTCTGATTGGGATGTGCCACGTGGACGGTAGATATTCGTTTAGCCTGAACTGGTTCTTTGTGGGCCGGTCGCCGGTCCCGTAGTAGTGACCTCTGGTCATGCGGTACATGAAAAAAGTAATGAAACGATTTATCTTTTAATAATAATTTTTAATATCTTAGATCATATTATTTTCTATTCGGGCGTTCTAATAAATTTGTACCGCCGTTTTAATAATTAGTTATTGAACACACAATATACCATGAAAGAGCTATAAGAAGGGAGCAAATAACTCGTGTTCCGTAATGAATGAAGTCACATCATAAAATTAGATGAAGCCTACGATTTAGAATGACTCATAATCCTCCGCTACATTGATGAATGATTGTGATAGAGAATGTAGAACTTTTGCTATTTTTGAGGATCCGATAGAATCAAAAATTTTAAAAATTGTTCCTAATGTGATTTACATGATTTACACATGCTAGCTCCATAATTTCTAATTTCATTCCAGTTCAAATCATATCAGAAGTGATACGTATCTTTCGAAGGACACAAGTTTGCACATGTAAATGCAAATAAAGCTATAACATATAGAAGCTTAAATACAACAATACAACTTCCCTCGACGGCAACTATCAGTCATACAACGTTGAGAAGCAAAATTAGAGCAAGGACACCTGACACGAGGAACAAAAGCGAAGTAACAATACAAATAGCCCTGAGAACTGCAAGGCGACATTGTCTAGGGTGACAAATGAAAAAAATCAGAATCATGGCCATACTGCAAAATTGCGCGGTTGTCAACAAGACGCAGATCGATCTGAAGAGAAAAAGAGTTCCCGGGGTCCTTTTTGTAAGATTTGCAGAAAGTAGGCTGTACTGGGCCGAGGATGAAAGGCCCAGTATAAATACTGCGAATTTTAGTAAGGCCTTGTACATGCATTGAGCAGTCGTTTCCGATGTATTTGTGGTTGATTGTTCATCATAATTGGATTCTGTGCTTGTAGTAGATCCGCTGCTGTGTTGACGTCCCTAGATAAATGGAAATTTAATTAGAAGCACAATTCAGGTAGAATTTAAGGTTACATAGGTTGAAATATTTGGAGACTCGCGATAATTAATAAGTAATCTGGTGTTAGTTTTATTTGCCAGTAAGACCAAAACTCATAAGATAGGCTTCATATGTAATATCGAGAGTTTTATTCTGATTTAGATGCGTATATATACTTGGTCAAAGAATGATACGTATCTACTTTATTTATTATGACCTGACAAAGAGTTTCCATTTTAGGAAAAGTTGAAGTGTGTATGTGTGCATAACTGCATACAATTGTTATCTTGTTTAACAAATGAACAGAAGAGGAGAGGTGACTGTATGTGAATGTATATGTACTTATGTCTATATTTACGGAATTTATTGGATGTTTACTGTCATTTGACGTGACTAATGACATAGATGCCTGTTTTCGCCAAAAGTTGGTTTCGTTGAGGAATTCATCATATCTTCGGTCGATTACAACAAATTTGAAAAGAGATAGCTTTTTTATAAGACTTCTTTTACACAACAAAAGAAAAATTACAACTTTTAGAAACAAACGCAGCATCGTTGTTTGAATCGCTGCTTACGCGGGATCTTTGCCTGTGCCGGGAGTGCGTTAACCCGTGGACCACCAAATCACGGATTCTGATTGAATCGTGAAGGCTTTGAGGATTCTTCCTTCGTTTATCGAAGTAGGAATTTGAAGTGAATATCTTATCAAAGTAAGACGATCACTCTTCTTAAGATCAAGTCAAAGCTCGAATCTCAAGGAATCCCAAAGTTACTGTTTGCACTCGAATTTGATGAAGACCCCCTCTCTCTCTTGAGAAGAACGTCTTAAAATGCTCCCTAATCAGCCCCCCTTTTTGTCATCATTGTCCCACTACCTAAATATCATCCTTTTATGATGTTAGTGGGTCTCTTTTCAGTTTGTAACCATCTCCCCACGTTTATGATTGATCTTAAGTAGTTATGAAGTCAAAAAACCGTCAAAAAACCGTCAAAAAACTTGTTGTAACCAACTCTATAGCCGAGACAGTGAAGTCTGTCTCGCACTTCCGAGACAGTTTGTACTGTCTCGGGTATTTTGGCTCTAACTCCCTCGTCCAATATCGGAATGAGATGATCCAAGATGCGTTGGAAAGCTGACAAAGAGATCTACAACTTTTGTCTGACCTTCTTCAGATTTGGTGCGAGACAATCATGACTGTCTTGCATTCCGAGATAGTGAAGTCTGTCTCGCACTTCCGAGACAGTTTGTGTTATCTCGGGTATTTTGGCTCTAACTCCCTCGTCCGATCTCGGAATGAGATGATCCAAGATACGTTGGAAAGCTGACGAAGAGATATATAACTTTTATCTTTTAACCTTCTTCAGATTTGGTTCGAGACAGTCATGACTGTCTTGCATTCCGAGATAGTGAAGTCTGTCTCGCACTTCCGAGACAGTTTGTGTTGTCTCGGGTATTTTGGCTCTAACTCCCTCGTCCAATCTCGGAATGAGATGATCCAAGATACGTTGGAAAGATGACGAAGAGATATACAACTTTTGTCTTTTAACCTTCTTCAGATTTGGTGCGAGACAGTCATGACTGTCTCGCATTCCGAGACAGTGAAGTCTGTCTCGCACTTCCAAGACAGTTTGTGTTATCTCGGGTATTTTGGCTCTAACTCCCTCGTCCGATCTCGGAATGAGATGATCCAAGATACGTTAGAAATCTGATGAAGAGATCTACAACTTTTGTCTTTTAACCTTCTTCAGATTTGGTGCGAGACAGTCATGACTGTCTCGCATTCCGAGACAGTGAAGTCTGTCTCGCACTTCCAAGACAGTTTGTGTTATCTCGGGTATTTTAGCTCTAACTCCCTCGTCCGATCTCAGAATAAGATGATCCAAGATGTGTTGGAAAGCTCATGAAGAGATCTACAACTTTCCATAGGCAAGACACTCATAGAGTAGATGAGACACACATGGTACTTCACCCTTTTGTGGATAAAGCACAACTCCTGGTTGAGTTGTTCATTTATCGTTTAGCATGTTTCACAGACTCGTACGCTTCGCCGACTTATTTCGTGTGCTTTTTAGTTTCTCTACAATATCAGATGATCTTCTTTGACTCAGATAATCCTCCTTGACTCGGATAGTAACATTCATCGTCTTTTTTCATCTCGAGCTATATGCGAGAACCTATAGGCAATTTTTTTATGCCTACAGATACCCCTCCAAAGTGTTTCAGCCTCATTCTTTTATAAAAGAGGCTGGAATACTTTGGATATGATAAGCTCTGGCCGTTAATTTGTTGACTTCTTCATCTTTTAGTCTACTCAGTGCTTTGTAGAATAGCTAAAATTCTTCCGGTGCTGCGTTGACTTCTTCATCTTTTAGTCTACTCAGTGCTTTGTAGAATAGCTAAAATTCTTCCGGTGCTGCGTTTATGGCTTGACCTTTGTCAAAGTCTTGAACTGAAACTGATGTTTTGATTTGTGAATTAGCTCTTGTCGTTGAACTGATGTTGAACTGATTTTCTTCATTAAGAATTCATATCTGAATCGCAATTGAATCCCCTGAGATCATCCATTGGACTTTTTTCCTTAGCCTTATTTTGGCAAAAATCATTGACGTGTTGGCAGGCGTTAACATAGTTTATCCTCGTGTGTTTACTGGAGTCTACACAGTTTAAACACTTAAAACGTTAGAGCATAGCAGTCTTGAGTGTTGAGGCTGCAGGACTAATTATTCAGGTCGGTTCATCTGCAGATATGAATTTTATCCTAAGTTTGTCAGATACTCAAGTCACGAGACCAACTAATAAAGCTGGTGCGTCAGTGATTATCGCATTTATAGGATTTTTGGCAAACCCTCAGCCCTCAACGGGTTTGAGAAGCTTTTACCGATTACCGTTTGAATCGGGCTAGCATGCAGATTATTTAAGTTCGTTCTGCATGTAACGTTATGCTAAGAGAATAAACTCTCTTAGACTTGGTGCTATGATGTTGAATACATAGACTTGTTCGTTTTTACGGGAACGGACCACCCGGCAATGCGTATTAGGCGTAGGCTTATCTCTAATAAGGGATCGAGATAGAGTCCCCCATGCATCAAACATGAATTTGGAAATGTTGATGGGTTACGTCTTTTTGGTGGAAAGATAAACCTGACACTGGAGAGGAAGAATTTTATATTCTATCTCCTAGTCTCTTTTTTGTTGGTAGAGATGAACCCGGTGATGGAGAGGAAGAATTTTATATTCTATCTCCTGGTCTCTTTTTTTGTTGGTAGAGATGAACTCAAAATTGGAGAGGAAGAATTTTATATTCTATCTCCTGGTGCAAAGAAAACTCGAAGTGAGATCTCCACTTAGAGAATCTGGATTGGTTTGAATAATCCTAACTGTCATAAGATTTGATTATCCAATTCAAAGTTGGACCTTTCGTTCGCAAAATGAATCGAAAGGAGATTTTGGCTGTGGTCCTAACTACAGTAAGGTTTGACCAAGTGGGAGTTTCGAGGTGATCCTAACTGTAGGAAGGTTTGATCGCTCGATTTATGGACCTCTCGTTCATTGAAGGAATCGAGAGGGGATTTTAGCTTTGGTCCTAACTGTTTAAATGTTTGACCAAATGGGCAGTGAGACGATCCTAACTGTTTAAAGGTTTAACCGTTCAATTTGTGGACCTCTCGTTCATGGAAGGAATCGAGAGGGGATTTTAGCTTTGGTCCTAACTATTTAAAGGTTTGACCAAATGAGGATTTGAGATGATCCCAATTGTTTAAAGGTTTGATCGTTCAATTTGTGGACCTCTCGTTCATGGAAAGAATCGAGAGTGGATTTTGGTTTTGGTCCTAACTGTTTAAATGTTTGACCAAATAGGAGTTTGAGACGACCCTAACTGTTTAAAGGTTTGATCATTCAATTTGTAGACCTCTCGTTCATGGAAGGAATCGAGAGGGGATTTCGACTTTGGTCCTAACTGTTTAAAGGTTTGACCAAATGAGAGTTTGAGACGACCCCAACTGTTTAAAGGTTTGATCGTTTAATTTGTAGACCTCTCGTTCATGGAAGGAATCGAGATGGGATTTTGGCTTTGGTCCTAACTGTAGGAAGGTTTGACCAAATAAGAAGTGGGAGCGAGGCACAAATAACGATGGGAATGTTAACTTGTGCACAACACCTGGTGGGAGTTTTTGGTGTCAAGCGATAAGGACTTAACACGAAGGGGTTTGATAATCGCTATGGATCACCTGATTAAAATTTTGGATGTCGTGTCAGGACTTCAACAGTGGGAGTGTTAAAGGCTTAGGCACAGTGGGGGTTTGAATGGATTCAACCGTGAAGAATTTTGGTGGACCCACCGTCAATTAATTTGATCAGTGAGGGATTTTGTGGTGGAGGACCGTGAATCATTAAGCACTCCACAATCACTCCGTGGGAGTTTCGTGAGGGAAAATTGACCCGATGAAGTCATTGAATCTCATCTCAACGAAAGAGTATTTCGAAAGTCACTGTAGAAAGGTTTTAATCATCTTGGAAATGATTAAATAGCCACAGTGGGAGGTTCTTAATCATGATTAAGAATAAATTATTCTGATGATTAGTTTTCACCTTGAATAATTAATCGGTTTTGGGTTATCCTTAAAAAATACCATGTGTAGTATTCTCTAGGAACTTTCCATTGGAATGAATTGAGGTATTCCACCCCCAGCACTTTGGCGAATCTAAATCTAATTATATTCGGCCATATTGTTGGGTTATCCTTAAGAATATTAGGAGTAATATTCTCTAGGAACTTCCCAATTGTTGGGTTATCCTTAAGAATATTAGGAGTAATATTCTCTAGGAACTTCCCGTTATTAAAAATAAGGAAAGTAGTTTAACCTCGTATACCCATTAGGAGTAATATTCTCTAGGAACTTCCCGTTATTAAAAATAAGGAAAGTAGTTTAACCTCGTATACCCGTCGGAGGAAAAGGAGAAGCAGTTTATACTCTTATACTCTTCGGAGTTACATGAAGAAGCAGTTTATTCTCGTATACTCTTTGGAGTTAGGGAAAACAGTTTATACTCGTGTACCCAATGGAGTATTCAGGTTATTCTTAAGAATATTCTGAGTGATATTCTCCAGAAACTTACTGTTGAGATTAGGGAAATAGTTTAGACTCGTATACCTATTGGAGTATCCTGGTCTCTTTTTTATTGGTAGAGATGAACCAGATAATGGAGAGGAAGAATTTTATATTCTATCTCCTGGTCTCTTGTTTGTTGGTAGAGATGAACCCAATGATGGAGAGGAAGAATTTTATATTCTATCTCCTGGTCTCTTGTTTGTTGGTAGAGATAAACCCAGAATCGGAGATTAGGAATTTTATATTCTATCTCCTGATGCAAAAGAAACTCAAAGTGGGATTTCCACTTAGAGAATCTGGACTGGTTTGAATAATCCTGACTGTCATAAGGTTTGATTATTCAATTCAAAAGTAGACCTCTAGTTCGTGAAATGAATCGAAAGGGAATCTTGATTGTGGTCCTAACTGTAGTAAGGTTTGACCAAGTGAGAGTTTTGAGACGATCCTAATTGTTTAAAGGTTTGATCGTTCAATTTGTGGACCTCTCGTTCATGAAAGGAATCAAGAGGGGATTTTGGCTTTGGTCCTAACTGTTTAAATGTTCGACCAACTGGGAGTTTGAGATGATCCTAACTGTTTAAAGGTTTGATCGTTCAATTTGTGGACCTCTCATTCATGGGAGGAATCGAGAGGGGATTTTGACTTTGGTCCTAACTGTTTAAAGGTTTGACCAACTGGGAGTTTGAGGCGATCCTAACTGTTTAAAGGTTTGATCGTTCAATTTGTGGATCTCTCGTTCATGGGAGGAATCGAGAGGGGATTTTGACTTGGGTCCTAACTGTTTAAAGGTTTGACCAAATGAGCAGTGGGAGTGGGAGTACAAATCATAACGGGAGTGTGGACTCGATCAAATCACAGTGGGAGTGCTGACTCGTACCAATCACTCGGTAGAATTTTTGGTGTCAAGTGATAAGGACTTAACACGAAGGGGTTTGACAATTCGTCAAGGATTGACAGATCAAAATTGGACTTAACACGAAGGGGTTTGACAATTCGTCAAGGATTGACAGATCAAAATTCTAAGCATTATATCCGAACTCTAACCATGAAAGTTTGACAATTCGTCAAGGATTGACAGATCAAAATTCTAAGCATTATATCCGAACTCTAACCATGAAAGTGTTGAGTGCATGAACATAGCGGAAGTTTAAATGGATTAAACAAGAAAGAATTTTGGTAGTCCCACCTTCAATTAATCTGATCGGTGGGGGATTCTGTGGTGGGAGACTGTGAGTCGTCAAACACCAATGAAAGTTTTGTGAGGGAAAATTGATCTAATGAAGTGATCGAATCTCATCTCAGTAAAAGAGTGTTCGAAAATCATAATAGGAGTTTAGTGTTTATCATTTTGTTCATAATAATCGGGCTATCCCTAAGAATATTATATTTAACATTCTTCTGGGAACTTCCCGTTACATGAATTATCGACCCCCAGCTTTCTTTACAAAACTGAGTATAACGAGGAGGCGTCATCCTCAGTCGCATGTTCGGGTTATCCTTAAGAATATAAGATTCTCTAGGAACTTCCCGTTACATAAATCATCCACCCCCAGCTTCCTTTGTGAGGCCGGGTTTAACATTGTACTTAGTTGGATGACCGAGAAGCAGTTTATACTCGTATACTCTTTGGAGTGTCATGAAGAAGCAGTTTATACTCGTGCATCCAATGGAGTAAATGTCATCTTTATTTGGCTTGTTTTACCGTTATGACGCCAGAGTCAATTAAGGCTTGGATCTTGTTCTTGAGTCCAAAGCAAATCTCGGTGGGATGAAGAACCCTTTTGTGGTACGCACAGTAGTTTGGATCCATAATTCTCTTAGCTCACTCCTGATCTTTAATGGGTGGTAGCTCGATTTTATTATTGGCGAGGAGGTATTTTAATATGGCTGGAGCTTTATCATTTTCGAAAGAATACTCCTTTTGAAACTTCGGATCGAGAGTCGCGTTCCCAGCGATTGCAGATGTCGTCGTTCGACTTCTCTCAACTTTCTTTCTTTTAAGAAAGTATTCAGCTTGTTCACCACGCATTTTCAAATCTTTCCAAGTTTCGGATGGTACGACCCCCAGGGCTTCCAGGACATCAATGGAGAGATTATTGTGGCATGTTTGCAGGATAAACTCCTCTGTAATAGGATCTCTGCAATTCATTGCTTTGTTACGGAAGCGTTTGACAAAATTATCGACTGACTCTCCGTCTTTTTGCTTCTTATCTAAAGGGGTTCCGATTGACACTTTAGTGTCATCATCGAAGAAATTGCTGAGGAACAAACTTTCCATGTCATCCCAGTAATTGATGCTTCCTAGCTTGAGACGTCGGTACCAATCGAAGGCGGGCCCACGAAGGGTGCCAACGAATGACCGGACCATTAAAGCCTCATTTCCAGAGATCATGCCCAAATAAGACTTGAAATAAATCAAGTGCTGATGTCCGATTGTTTCCAGAGATCCAGCCCCATGTCCGATTGTTTTACCGTTTTCTTTACTTCCTGAGCGGACATCAAAACCTTGACTTTGTTTTCAAGGTCTTCCATTTTCTTGTCCTCATCTTCATCTCTCTTTGAGTAATGTTGAGCAGAAATAATTGGGCCACCCCCAGTGTCATTAAGAGGTGAAATTGAACCACCCCAATATTGTTGTTGGGAGGATCCGTTGAACCACCCCCGGTGTTATCGTCATTAGGAGGTGTATCAGCCATAATAACTTCATCCACTACTGGATCACTGTTATTATAATATTCTGAGTATGTCGGCTGGATTCAGCTCGCTGACTGGACTCGGGAGGTTGAGGCCGTTGAGCCAGTAATTCTCTTATTTGTTGGATAGCTAATTTCATCTCTGTCTTTATCACAGCTCTAATTTCTTCACATTGCTTGGCTAAAGCTTCTTGAAGCATTTGAGCAAACTGATTAGAAGTGATTGTGAACACTTCTTTGGTTTGCCCCGTGCTAGACATTGTATCATCAGAAGCGATCGCAGAACAAGTGTCCGAGAGTTCATCCTCCGAGGACATTCCTTCATACATTCTCTTGTAATCTCTATGTCTGATAGCTCCTAACTGGAGTCGAGACATCCGTTGGGCAATTCTCGAATTGACTTTTCTCCCCGAGGAAAAGTTGGGGTTTGATTCATTTGAACGCCCCTTAGATTTTCCTTTATCAGCCATGTTGATGGTGACTTCAAGGAATTCATCCTCTTGAATAGCAAACTTCTTGCTGAAACGTCTCGGCCTGGGCTTTGACATTTTGGTGAAAAACCTCTGAAACACTGAGACTCTTTGCGGGATGACTTCTCATTTGGCGTAGTTATATTCCGAAAATGCTGCTTTAATGAGTCGCGCACAGGAACAATGAGAGTTTATTTCTCGAATAATTCTCTTTCGAAATTTATTCAAACCCACAGCTTGATAGTACGATTCATCGGTATGATTGCCGAAAAATCCTATCGTCTGTTGGTATGACCTCCTAGGCATAACGATGTCTTTTGGCGAACACGTCTTCTTCTGGGGGTGTAAAGCCTTGTTGGCATTCTCAGAACAAATTATTATTGCCTTTGAGCAATCCAATGTTATGTCAGGAGTCACACGTTTAGAACCACCCCCCTGCGGGTGCGGAGTCTTAACGGGCTCCAAATACTGATTTTGCACAACTCCGGACTTTGGAATCCAAACTTTGTAGAGTTTTGGTGGTTCTTTGGCCACCATTTTCTTGTTTCTTTCTTGTCTTTGTTGTAAGAGAGCACGAGCATGAGCAGCGTTTGCACGACGCTTTTGTATACGTTCTTTGAGGGTCGAGCGAGCCCTCTTGACAAAAGTCCATCCATCCATTGTTAGTTTAGCAGAGAAATGAGTGATTGGTTGTTGAGACAACTGAACCACTCGATGCCTCCTCGACTCTAGGTCTGCGTGATAACGAACCCCGTCGGTTTGTTCCAATGCCTTAGCTATTTGGCGAGCGCGACGCTGACGTTGTCTCTGACGAGCCCTCTTCGTCAGTGCCGGTGGGTTTTGATTCGATGACTCTTTAACTAGATAAGAGTCATTGTGAGCAGAGGTGTTACGAGTAAAATCCTCAGCAACAATCAGGCGAGAGTCTTCATCTGTAGCGTTCGACGGAGTCGAAAACTTAAAAACCTTCTTAGAAGATAAAATTTTCCTGTATTTATGAGGCGAGGAAGATTTTGAGGATGAGGATGACAGATATTCCTCAAACTTCGTTTGGTCGAACTCGTACTCGACCTTTGATTCAATCGGGATCTTGATCGGCTGCGACACGACGGTCTCGGTAGCGAGACCGTTGGCTCCCACTGTGGTCGCCAGTTTGTTTTCGCCAAAAGTTGGTTTCGTTGTGGAATTCATCATATCTTCGATCGATTACAACAAATTCGAAAATAGATAGCCTTTTTATAAGACTTCTTTTACACAACAAAAGGAAAATTATAACTTTTTAGAAACAAACGCAAGATCGTTGTTTGAATCGATGCTTGCGCGGGATCTTTGCCTGTGCCGGGGGTGCGTTAACCCGTGGACCACCAAATCACGGATTCTGATTGAATCGTGAAGGCTTTGGGGATTCTTCCTTCGTTTATCGAAGTAGGGATTTGAAATGAATATCTTATCAAAGTAAGACGATCATTCTTCTTAAGATCAAGTCAAAGCTCGAATCTCAAGGAATCCCAAAGTTGCTGTTTGCACTCGAATTTGATGAAGACCCCCTCTCTCTCTTGAGAAGAACATCTTAAAATGCTCCCTAATCAGCCCCCCCTTTTGTCATCATTGTCCCACTACCTAAATATTATCCTTTTATGATGTTAGTGGGTCTCTTTTCAGTTTGTAACCATCTCCCCACGTTTATGATTGATCTCAAGTAGTTATGAAGTCAAAAAACCGTCAAAAAACGTGTTGTAACCAACTCTATGGCCGAGACAATGAAGTCTGTCTCGCACTTCCAAGACAGTTTGTACTGTCTCGGGTATTTTGGCTCTAACTCCCTCATCCGATATCGGAATGAGATGATACAAGATGCATTGGAAAGCTGACGAAGAGATCTATAACTTTTGTCTTTTGACCTTCTTCAGATTTGGTGCGAGACAGTCATGACTGTCTCGCATTCCGAGATAGTGAAGTCTGTCTCGCACTTCCGAGACAGTTTGTGTTGTCTCGGGTATTTTGGCTCTAACTCCCTCGTCCGATCTCAGAATGAGATGATCCAAGATGCGTTGGAAAGCTGACGAAGAGATATATAACTTTTGTCTTTTAACCTTCTTCAGATTTGGTGCGAGCCAGTCATGACTGTCTCGTATTCCGAGACAGTGAAGTCTGTCTCGCACTTCCGAGATAATTTATGTTGTTTCGGGTATTTTGGCTCTAACTCCCTCGTCCGATCTCGGAATCAGATGATCCAAGATACGTTGGAAATCTGATGAAGAGATATACAACTTTTTTCTTTTAACCTTCTTTAGATTTGGTGCGAGACAGTCATGATTGTCTCGCATTCCGAGACAGTGAAGTCTGTCTCGCACTTCTGAGACAGTTTGTGTTGTCTCTGGTATTTTGGCTCTAACTCCCTCGTCCGATCTCGGAATAAGATGATCCAAGATGCGTTGGAAAGCTCATGAAGAGATCTACAACTTTCCATAGGCAAGATACTCATAGAGTAGATGAGACACACATGGTATTTCACCCTTTTGTGGATAAAGCACAACTCCTGGTTGAGTTGTTCATTTATCGTTTAGCATGTTTCACAGACTCATACGCTTCGCCGACTTATTTCATGTGCTTTTCAGCTTCTCTACAATATCAGATGATCTTCTTTGACTCAGATAATCCTCCTTGACTCGGATAGTAACATTCATATTCTTTTTTTCATCTCGAGCTATATGCGAGAACCTATAGGCAATTTTTTTATGCCTACAATGCCATCAACAGTTCATATTTTATTAACTCATTTACAAAATAAATTGTCACATCATTTATTTATTTTTTTGCGACGCACCTATAAAGAGAGAATAAACAAGATTTTTTGTTATTCTTCGTAGTCACAACTATTTTAACGTGTTGTTGGTGAGGATATCTAGAACATCAAATATGACATGCGTATGTTGATGATCATGAGTATAGTGGCTTTGATGCAGAAAAATGAGAAAATTGCTATATAAAATGTAATGCAATTTTAACTTTCCCTAAAAAAATGGTGAAGGCACATTAAAATGAACAAAACAGTAATTAATATTAATTAAATAATTTTAACTATATTTACTATAAATCCTATTTTGATACATTAATTATCTTTGCATTATACTTTCAACAATAATTTTATTTTTCAAACAGACATTGTATTTCACTTGCATGCTCATCTGAATGCGAAACTTATTTGCAAAATAAAGTAACTTACACATTTTCAATTCGCATTCAAATTGCCAAACATTCCTTAAGTTTGCTTCAGGTTAAGCAAATTATCTTTCCATGATATAGTAGATTATGAAAATTCCAGAAAGCAAAATTGGAAATTTCCTCCAATCCTCAATGAAAAAAGTTCGTAGTATTGTATATTTTTTAGAGAGAATTTTTTTTTGAGAAAGAAGTAAAGTTTGATGTCTGAAATCACAGACTATTTCTAGGATTGAAAAGTGCCTCCAACAGTCATAAATTTTCAAAACACCCATTGGAAAACATAGTCATTTTCCAATAGTAAAAAACAATCATTTTCTAACAGCCATTTGTCCGTTGGTTTGTTTCATAATATTGAAAATTAAAATAACAATAATGATAACAAGTAAAATAATATATTTGAGAAAATATATAGTGAAAAATTGAAGTATTTGAGAGTCAGCGACAAGCGTGCCAAGTGCTAAGTGTATTTTAAGTGCGTTTAATAATTGCATAAAAATCACACTATCACACTACATGTTAGATCTGAGTAAGTCGTAGCACTTCTCGCAGACTGGTTTAGAAGTCTATGCTTTGACCCATTTATAAAAGCTCAATCATTAAATATTTTTAAACCTTTAAATGAATGCTCAAATATCCAACATGAGACTATCTTGCTTTTTATAAACAGACACTAACATAGAAACCACTGAGTTCAGATCTAGGTTGCGGCTTAGTCCCACCCGTAACTATTTCATAATTACTCTTTAAAGCCTTCTTAAATTATAAATTATAAATTGTTTGAGAAAATTCTGAATATCATTCATCCTTCCTCTCAAAAAGATTGGAGATGCCACTATTACTCCGTCACAGCCGTTTAATAGTATCTAGATCATCGTGATTCATTTATAATATTCGATATTATGGTAGAAAATTATAAAGATATTAAAGCTAGAAAATCGTGATTAACTAATCCATCTCTCTATTAACTAACCTGTAACTGAGAGGATCAAAATCCATTCTAAACGGTCTTAAGTCTGTAACATATATGTGTTAACCCTATAGCTAATAATTTCTAATGATTAAGTGACGTAGAGAAAGAGAGAAATACTACATTAGTAACAGTAGCCCATCAAATTCAACAGCCTGACTCGTGGGTCCTAATCAATTGTTTGCAAAAGAAAGAACAATCCCAATGGAGAATAGAAGAGTCTGCTGCCTGCCTGCCTGCCTCTGATAAAAAAAAAACCCCCCGAAGATTCTGATAGGCTTACTCCTTTATTAACCTGCTCCTTTGAAATTGTAGCTGGTTTGCTGACTTCAAAATTTAGGAAGTTGAACAAGAAATATGTAGTTAATCAACCACCAAAAATTCTTTTATTATTATAATTACTGTTATTTGGATAAGTAGGTGAGTTTTGATTGCCACCAAATAGAGACGCTTACCTTTCACGCTTTGCAAATGCAGATCAACGGCAGATGCGGAGATACGAGCTACTGTTGAGATTCATATTATTAATCATCACATCATAAGGGACAAATGAGTCTCAATCATTTTTTTTAATCTCTTTATAGTTCATTTAACAAAACACACCTCGTATTTACTTGAATAATCGTATACAAAGTTAATTTTGAGAAAATAGAACCCTTGCGCCTCGTTTGGTATGCGTGAATGGAGGCAAGTGAGAATGAAAAGAATGTAGAAATAGAACGGAATAGATGTGGGAATGGAATACACATTCTCATTCTCATGTTTAGACGCATTTAGAGAATGGAACATGAATGACAATCTTATTCTCATTCCTATGTTTGGTATCATTTGTTCACAAGCAAGAATAAAATTTAGTTTTCTAATTAATAATGCCCTTACAAAAACACAGGATTTTTAAAATATAAAAATATTTTAAAATGACTAAATAATTCATTTTTTAGAAAATAAGTTTTATAGAAATGATATTTTTTTTCTTATAGAAATAATATTTCAGTTGATAGTTATATTTTGGTACACCGTCTCAACAAAAATTTTAGACTTTTAGCTTACTAAATAAAAAATTATTTTCATAAAAATTATTTTTGATTATAAATAATTATAATTGTATATTTCTAACTTCTAATATTACACGTCTCTTACTTGTACGAGCAGCTAATGCTACTAGCATCACTGTGCACAAACGTATACAATAGTCTGAATTCCGTATGCATGCTACATAATTTACGATTGAATTCCATGTGCATGCATGAAGAGAGAGATTGGAAGAAAACACTAAAACTTGAAGGATTGAAAAAACATATTAACTTTTAGTCTGATAAAATTTCTATGAAATTTCAAAGGCACTTTTAACTTTCAAAAGTTTGATTAGGAATAGAGAACATGTTAATCTAGAAAGTTTAAATGAATAAAAACATGTTAACCTCTAATTAAAACACAAAATTTCAATCTCATCAATTAAGCACACTATTTCTTGTTATGAGCGCTTGAAAAAATTACTGAAAAGATTAGGTATATATGCTTCAATGAAACTCAAATCATACATCCCAAGATAAAATATTTACTAACCTAATTGCCAACAGATTACGCAATCGAGTCGCCAAAAGATAAAAAGTTGCTGTAGAGAATAGCCACACATACATATTTTTAAAAGAAATAATGGTTACCTAACCGAGTTGCGTCTAGTCGAAGATGAGATTTTTTTTTCCACTACAGTCGCGATGGAGGCAAAGTCGAACAAATAATAATATTTTAATATTTTACATCTATTTGTATATTTGTACGAGAAACTAATAGTACTATTTCTATAGAAATAATTTTTCATGTGTAAAATTATATTCTATTCGTGTCTTCAAGGAGGGTATAATCGAATATTATTTGATTATTTTATTCTCACTTAAGTGGGAATATCAATTCCTTGTTAAATGGTTAGGAATGATAGTTTCCACATAAAATGATAATTGATAAAAAATGAGAATAGCAATTCTAACGTCTAAAAACATATCATTTTTGGTATGCACGAATAAAGAGTTATAATTGCATTCTATTCCCATTTATTTTTGCATTCTATTTCACACTTATTTTCTTCACGGAAAAACGTACGTCTCTATCTCAGGAAAAGGTAGGACAATAGATGGACAGGCGCAAGGAGCACTTTGAGACTCTTAACATACTAGTCCTTTAAAAGGTCAAAAAGGAAGGAAAAGAAAAGGAGAAGACGAGAGAAAATGCATGCAAAAGTGCAATAAAGAGTAGTGGAGGAAATGCAAAAGTGTAACAAGAGTAGTGGAGAGTGACCATCATCGCTTCCACAGTATAAATGATGGAAGAATTCACAACTCCCCCCCACAATTCGAGTCGGTATTTTAGCAAGCTGCAAGCCCCAAATCTTCATTTGATGTGGGCCCAAGAAGCTCTACGCGGATTTTGGGCCGAATGAAGTTTACCTAAAACAATTAAATGGATGATGGCATGTCATTTTCAGAGTCTTCTTAAAAACATTAGCGCCTTTCCGCTTGCTACGTGGTATTCTATGAAGGACCCAACATACATGAAAGTTCTCGCCATCCAATGCATAGATGAACATAATTAACTCATCTTCAAAATGTTAGTGACCTCTCGAGAAGTCAATTAGAATATTTTTAATATAAGTAGAATAGTTTTTAGTACGAGATAATTTTTTAATGGGTAAGATATTTTAGTGGGATAATTGAGTGTAATTTTTCTAAAACATGATATTTTAGTGAGACAAATTTTAAGGATAATTTTCAGAAATCAATAAGCATATAAGTCATGTATTTTGATGGCTACTAGTTATACATTTTAAAACTTATTATTATCATTATTAATTTTTTACTTTACTGTTAATTAATCTTGAAGAAATATTAGATAGACTATAAGATATTATTATTGTCATAATAATTTGTAGCCTTTTGATTTTTTTGGAACTATTATTGCAACATAAATTAAAAGATGTTCATTTTTTCTCTTTCTTTTTCGATATACACGACATCATTCCATCATCTCTCAATTTTAATTAATTTTAAATAAAACAATATTTTTTTAAATTTAAATAAATCATACAATTCAAATATTTAATAAAAATAAAAAGTAACATTAAATAGAAGGAAACGGTAAGAAGAGATGTGATCTAATTTTATGGTGTAGTTTGAAGATGATGGAGAAGTGAAATATGAAAAATAAAAAAGTAAATAAGAAAGTTCTAGTGTTTACCATGCATTTATAGCTTAAAACTTGGGACAATTTGAGAGATTGGGACTCTCTTTTCTATATAAATTTGATAAAAGTGAGATAATTTTTTACAATTATCCTAGTTCTACTTTTTATCCAGTTCTTATTAACTAACACTATATAAATTTATCTTAGTTCTAGTTCCAACAAAATAACAATATAAAAAATTATCCTGAAAATTATTCCATTTCTAATTTTGAGTTCTACTTGACTAACACTCCCTTCCAAAGTATTAATTTATCTATTTTTCTTCATAAATTATATTTGCAATTTTAATCGTAACATTTTGTATTAGACATAGACTAGAACGGTCCAAGAGGAAAAATGATAGTAGACAAAAATTAGGTTAGCTATTTGGAATATAGGTACACTTATTGATAAGACTATGAAATTAGTATATGTCATACTTAGAAGAAAGATAAATATAATTTGTTTACAAAAAACTAAATGGATAGGTGAAAAATCTAGAGAAATTAAGAAGACCGGCTATAAACTTTGGTACACGAGAAAAGAGAATAATAGGAATGTAGTGGGAGTTCTTATAGATAACATAATAAAAGAATGTGTTGTGGAAGTAAAAAGGGTTAGAGATAGATTAATACTAATATAAATTATCTTACGTGTAGATTATGCACCACAAATAGGCTTGCTTGAGAGTAGTAAAAGGGAATTTTAAGATAGATTAGATGAATTAGTACAATAAATCTCATTTGGAGAGAAATTATTTTATAGGAGGGGATCTTAATGGGTATATGTTGGTAAGGATAATAACGGATATGAGAGGATACATAGAGACTTCGGGTATGGAGATAAGAACAATATGGGTAAATTGATTTTAAAGTTTGCAATATTGTATAATTTGATAATAGCAAATACACTTTTTAGAAAAAAAGTATAAACACTTAATAACCTTTAAAAATAGTTTTAATAATAGTCAAATAGATTTTTTTTCTTACAAGGACAGATAGGTTAATATATAAAGATCGTAAAGTTATACCAGGAGACAGTTGAAGTACACGATATAGATTGATGGTCTTAGACATATTTATTAAGAAGTGGAGTAGAAAAACTAATGTGAACAATAAACTAAGAACTAAATGATGGAAATTAAAAGGAGAGAATTAATGCATTTTAAAGATAATATAATGAAAGGATATATATAAAATATAGATAATGAGAGTACTATTACGTGGAATATCATATCTTCATGTATGAGGAAAGTGGCTAGAGATATGCTAGAAGAATCTAAATGTTGTAGATTAGACGGTAAGGAGAGTTGGTGATGGAATAAAAGTGTGCAAAAGGTTATTAGAGGGGGGAAAATTTTATATAAAGAGTGGTAAAAGTGTAGGAGTAGAAAAAACTAGGAAAAATATAAACCAGTAAGGAATGAAGTAAAAAGA
>NC_033796.1:6406806-6411772 GCF_001876935.1 Asparagus officinalis
AAACTGTAAAAACTCATTAGAAGCGACAACAAACAAAGACACAAAACTGGTTAAGATCTAACAGCAACAAAACCAACAACAATCATTTTCCTGATGATCTACATCTCCAAATATTATGAAACTTGAGTACATAAAGCGGATACAAATGTATAACACCTCATAAGTTGTTGATAGGTAAAACCAAGGCAAACCAAGTAGCATACAGAGAAATAATCTATACCACATATGAAAGAGGATTGCCTTGCCTCAAAACTTTTGATTTTTATTTTTACCATTTTAGATTTGAAAATTCTCAAATATGCCCTTGGTTGTAATTAACTATTCACTAATTATATATAACCTCTTATTAATTATGCATTTCCTCACTTTTTTAAAACCTTTAGTCACATTATTATTTTATTATTTAAGTATGTTGTTTCATAGAAAATTTAAAATTTATCTCTAATTTATCTTCACATAATATTTAAAATTATAGAAAAATTAAAAATAAGAAAAATTCATTAGGTTTATGCCTTGTGCCTTTCGCTTTCATCTCTTATGGAGGACTACCTGTTATATTTCATCTTATTAGCCTTTTAAAAGTATGATAATAGTATAGAAAAAAATTTATATGTATTATAATTTTAATAGTATTTAATAGTATTTAATTGTATAATTATTTTAATAGTATTTTTTAAATTAATAAATTATACTATAATTTACTAATTACGCAATTTAGTAAATTATTTACTAATAGTATAATAAACTAATTATTAAATTAAAATGTAGTTACTAATAGTATTATAAGTATGCTATGTAGAATATTATTATATTTAAAAGAGAAGAAATTATTTAATATATGATAATTATTTTAATAAACTATGAATAAATTATGAATAAATTATAATAATTATCCAAACTATAATAGTTAATCATTCAGTTCTTTATACATGGTTTTATCATATAATTTATTCATTTAAATAAAATTATAATTGTTCATAATTTATATTGTTATGCAAGTCATTTTATTATTTTGAAGCCGAACAAAAAAAATTGTAAATCAAAAAACAAAATAAGTATGCACTCGTGCAAAGCACGTGCAGTACTATACTAGTAATAATAAGTTAGATTTCATAGTATGAGAATAATCTCAAGTGATTGAGCTTTCATGCATGTCTATTACTTTAACCCGTATGAAAAAATAATAATAAGTTATATTTCATAGTATGAGAATAATCTCAAGTGATTGAGCTTTCATGTCTATTACTTTAACCTGGATGAAAAAATAATAATAAGTTAACATTATTTTATAGTAAGAAAACTGCAAAGCAGAAAAAATTAATAACATCCCCAGTAAATAATAACCAGTGTGAATTCATAACCTGACAATGAATCCAACCTTTAACATTGATTTTTATCAAAGTAGAAAGTAAAAAGTTTGTGTTGTTCAACTAAAAAAAATAGTCTACATGTGTAATATGTATCATCTATTTTGAGAATTTTAATAAAAAAAGAAAACAGATAAAATGTGCTCAAATTTGGTCAATATCATCATAATGACAAATTTTTAGTAAATTAAATTTGTGAAACAAATTTTGAACAACTTAATTGAGCTAGTAATTAACCAAAATATTTACAGATTAATGAGGGTTTTAGTAAGGCCAACAAAAAAATATTCAATTGTAGAACAGGTACAAGGATTATAAATATGAGGCTTGTCTACGCTTTTAGTTTGATGTTTCTAAGAAATCGTATGTTTCTCCACCGACCAAAGAGGCAAGAGACAGAGATGCATGATATTATTAGACAGAGATCCATGATATTATTATGAACAGCGATGCAAGCAAATTAAGTTATTCACATTATCTTATGAAATATTTAGTAGGAAATCAATTTCTAGCTTATTTGGTAAGCGCTCATATGTATATGATCTTATAAACTATGTTGCTTCATTTCATATTATTTATAAAGGCCACTGTTCTTTCTCGTCCAATTGGGGCTTTTATCATATCATTTACATTATCCCTGCAAGTATCTTGGTTGAACAATAGCCAACCACAGACTCTAGCGAGGAGAGTTGGAAATATATTTGGGTGGAGATACATACATAAAGAGAAGAAGACAATAGAGTAAGTTGTAAGCTTATTTGCAATCAGGCCACATACTCATATTTAATAGTATATTTTGCTTTAACTAGAGAATTTTACATACATTGAATTCAATGGTTAAAAAATAAATTAATCTCATTAGGAGAATCTTGAAACATTGGGTGTACTTGCTGGAGCTTGATCCCTTTTTTCTAAAAAAATCTATATCGGATGTCTCCATTTAAAAAAAAGAAAAAATTGCTTCCAGGCCCTAAATTTTAAAAAGCAATGTCACCCAGCCCCTCATACTTTTACCTATGCGCTGCAGTCCCCAACTTTTGAAAATTTTGTGCCCCAACCCCTTCAGCTCACCTCTCCCCAAGTTTCAATGCATAACTTGTTAAAATCCCAACTTTTTGTGCCCCAACCCCTTCAGCTCACCTCTCCCCAAGTTTCAATGCATAACTTGTTAAAATCCCAACTTTACCCTCAACAAGCTTCCTTCTTTCTTCCTCCTCCAGTCCTCCTCCTCCACTCCCCCCTCTGCCCCCTCCCTCAACTCTCTCATCCTCTCCTCCTCCCCTCCTCCTCTTTGATCCCGCTGCGACGCCGGCTCCCTCTCCCGTGCCGAGATCCGCCGTTTGTTGGGGTTTTTCTAATAGCCGACGACCACATCGCCGACGACTCCGTCACCGTGCTTAGCGATGTTGACGATGAAGACGCCTCCCTGGTACAATTTTTATTTATTTTTTGAGGAAAAGATGCAATTTTTATCTCTTTTTTTTTTCATTCTAGTAACAAATTTCCCTCCTTTTTTTTGATGATTTTTTTGTTTTGGTTTTCTGTGAATAAGGGAAAGGGCGAACCTGGTGCTTGACGAAATGCTTTGGTGGAGAAAAAGTTTGTGTTTTGGGTAATTATGTTAAGGTGGGAAGTTGTTTTATGTAAATATGAGTATGGGTGGCTATATGTTTGATGAAATGGCTCAAAAAACTCAACTTTCTGCTGTAATAAGGAGTTTGGACATGTATTGTGGCTTTGTTTTTATGTAGTGTTAAGCTTTTGGAGTCTGATGAGCTATTGAACTCTTTGTTTGCTCAAAAAACTCTTTGATGAGCTTTTGGACATGTACTGTAGCTCAAAAAACTCGACTTTTTGCTTGACGACATTGCCGACGACACCGTCGTCATTCTCAACGATGTCAACAAATGTTAATTTCAGGTTGAGGGTCACGATTGCTTACTAGAGAGAGCGTTGAAGCGCTTGGCGCGTGGTGACGTGTCAGTGGAGATTGTGTTTATTACTGATATATAAATAAGTTTTATTAGAATAAATTAAGAAATTGAGAGTGAAGAGTTTATTAGTTTCTCCTCCTCTGGACTATGTGAAATGTTTATGAATGTGCAAAGTGTAGATTTGCTCAATGCATGTTTAGTATTTGTACCGATTGGGTTAGTCATCATTGTACAAGTATATAAAGAAAATATGTTATCTGTTATGTCATCGGAAACATGTTAACTTTCACAGTTCGCTTGTTAAGTTACACTAATAACGTGTTAACTTTCACAGTTCGCTTGTTAAGTTACACTGATAACATGTTAACTTTAGATGGTAAATTGATAACTATTATCCATTATTCGTTATCTATTATTTCTGGTCATATACATGTTAATATAGTTCTCATTTAACATGTTAACTATAATACGTAGCATGTTAACATAATTCATTTACGTGTTTTAACATGTTAACTATAATACGTAGCATGTTAACATAATTCATTTACGTGTTCTCATTTAACCTTTAACTCATTTAAATACGTATTATAGTTAACATTGTTAACATAATTCATTTACGTGTTCTCATTTAACCTTTAACTCATTTAAATACGTATTATAGTTAACATATTAATATAATTCATTTACGTGTTATAAATAAATATTTCATGAATATAGTTCATTTATGTGTTATAGTTAACTATAAATAGCTTTTGTGTGTATGATGGTTGAATCACAAGAGGATCAAAAACTTATTCTCTCTTTATGTTTGGAAGCTAGCGCTTTATTCGTGCTTCTTGTTAACTTGTAGCTGTTAAATTTTACCTAAAACGTGTGAACTATAGCTGATTAGATGTTAACCTTTAGCGTTCATTGTAAAGTATAATTGCATAACTGTTAATTTTTTTCTTTTAAATGTTAAGTTTAGTACGTAGACTGTTAAGTTTAGTACATTGACTGTTAACTTTTTTCTTTAAAATGTTAAGTTTTGCTAATTAACTGTTAAGTTTTACCTAGTACATGTGAACTATAGTCGATTAACTGTTAATTAGGAGTTGTTCCATATAAGTATAATTGAGTAATTGTTATCTTTATTCTTTTAAATGTTAAGTTTTATGCTATACATGTGAAATATAACAGATTATGTTAACATATTGCTCGTCTGTTTATATATAATAGTTAACATGTAAGCTGTGATAGTTATCAGTTTATATATAAACATGTTAAATCAAAGTGTTAACATAGTTAACATGTAAGCTGTGATAGTTAACTATTATATATAAACTGATAACTATCACTGTTTACATGTTAACTATAATATGAACGCATGTTATTTGTAAAAAACAACATGTTATCTATCACAGGGAAAATTTTACCATGTAATGGATTATAGTTAACATATTACCAGGATAATGGTGTTAATTAACATATTACAAATAATAGTTAACATATAATGGATTATAGTTAACAATTTACTAAATATAGTTATCAATTTACCATCCAAAGTTAACATGTTATCAGTGTAACTTAACAAGCGAATTGTGAAAGTTAACGTGTTATCAGTGTAACTTAACAAGCAAACTGTGAAAGTTAACATGTTATCAGTGTAACTTAACAAGCGAACTA
>NC_033796.1:6411782-6428324 GCF_001876935.1 Asparagus officinalis
TATATATATATATATATATAATATACATACATACATATATATATGTTGTTTTTTAAAATTTTCCCTGTGATAGATAACATGTTGTTTTTTACAAATAACATGCGTTCATATTATAGTTAACATGTAAACTGTGATAGGTAAAACTTAACAGTTAATTAACAAAACTTAACATTTAAAGAAAAACTTAACAGTTAATCGACTGTAGTTCACATGTACTAGGTAAAACTTAACAGTTAACTAGCAAAACTTAACATTTTAAAGAAAAAAGTTAACAGTCAATATACTAAACTTAACAGTCTACGTACTAAACTTAACATTTAAAAGGAAAAAAATTAACAGTTATGCAATTATATATTATAATGAACGCTAAAAGATTAACATCTAATCAGCTATAGTTCACATGTTTTAGGTAAAACTTAACAACTACAAGTTAACAAGAAGCACGAATAAAGCGCTAGCTTCCAAACATGAAGAGAGAACAAGTTTTTATCCTCTTGTGATTCAACCATCATACACACAAAAGCTATTTATAGTTAACTATAACACGTAAATGAACTATATTCATGAAATACTTATTTATAACACGTAAATGAATTATATTAACATGTTAACTATAATTCGTATTTAAATGAGTTAAAGGTTAAATGAGAACACGTAAATGAATTATATTAACATGCTACGTATTATAGTTAACATGTTAAATGAGAACTATATTAACGTGTATATGACCAGAAATAATAGATAACGAATAATGGATAATAGTTATCAATTTACCATCCAAAGTTAACATGTTATCAGTGTAACTTAACAAGCGAATTGCGAAAGTTAACATGTTATCAGTGTAACTTAACAAGCGAACTGCGAAAGTTAACATGTTATCAGTGTAACTTAACAAGCGAACTGTGAAAGTTAACATGTTATTAGTGTAACTTAACAAGCAAATTGCGAAAGTTAACATGTTTCCGATAACATAACAGATAACATATCTTCTTTATATACTTGTACAATGATGACTGATCCAATCAGTACAAATACTAAACATACATTGAGCAAATCTACACTTTGCACATTCATAAACATTTCCAGAGGAGGAGAAACTAATAAACTCTTCACTCTCAATTTCTTAATTTATTCTAATAAAACTTATTTATATATCAGTAATAAACACAATCTCCACTGACACGTCACCACGCGCCAAGAGCTTCAACGCTCTCTCTGGTAAGCAATCGTGACCCCCAACCTGAAATTAACATTTGTTGACATCGCCGAGAATGGCGACGAAGTCGTCGGTAATGTCGTTGTTTGTTGGAAATTTGATGTAAAAAGACAATGAAAGAAAAATTCGAACTTGTATTTCTCTAAAACTCAATTACAATTTGGATTCCGATTACAAAAGAGAGGAAAACGAATTTGGTTTTCCCCTTTGTTTAAAACTGGGTTCTTCTTGGTAGCGATGGAGTGCCTCCTTCGATTGATCTCGTCGAACTTGCTCTCCGTTGACGATCCGACCGTCCTTCTTCACTGACTTCGGTTTGAAAACCGACTGTTTGGTTTGATGAGATTAAGTTGGGTTGCAAACTTAATCACGAACTCTTAAAATGAGTTTCAGAAATAAACTCAGAGTGAGTTAAAACTCTATAACAGAGTTGTTGGAACCGAAGATTCGGTTAATTGCCAAGTGGACTAGGTTGTTGATGAAGGGATCCCTCGGGATTCGATTAACTGATCGTTGATCAGTTCTTTGATTTCCAAAAGATCTTCTTCTTCGTTAAACTGCTGAGATTTGATGACCTTAGGCGGTTTTGATGCCAGCTCACCTAAACCTTATGCGGTTTTGATATCAGAAAATCGATCAACTGACCAACCCCTTACTCAGTTGAGTAAGTTGGTTATTTATAGGGTGATGTGGGGTGTAACCAACCCCTATTTCCGCTCCTTTGTGGGCGAGAATCCTTCAGAACGTGGGATAACGGCTTTGAGGCCGTTCGGCTTGCGTTTGAACAAGTCAAAACGCCTCAGTTGGCATTCTGGGCTTTAACTCTGCGTCCCAACTAAGTCCAACCTTTTATTTCTGAAATCATTACACTGCTCATCAGCATCTCTAATAGTTGCTAATATAATATTAGTCATGCTGTTGTCGCAGCCATCAAGATCAATCATCTCAGAAATGAGACCGTGTTTGTAGCGGTTGTAGGGTTGCGGATGTAGTGATTAGAAAGTCGTCTGATTGTAACTTCCATTATCAGGGCTTGATAGGGATTAGCTATCCATTGTGATTTTTAGACAGCCTACAGAACCCCCTCCAAAGTTTTCGAAAGTTCGCGGTTGACTGGGACGAATTTTCGGAATACTTTGGATCCCAAAATTTAGAAGACATTTTCAAACTCGGTTGATTGTAATCTAATTGTACTCATCCAATGGACTCTTCTGTGGGGTCACTTGTTTCTTCTTGGCTTTTAGTCGCTTTGATAGCTGACATTAGCCTCCCTCTATTTATTTGGAACCATGTCTTGGCTATAAACATAGAGGAAGTCGTGTGGTTGAGTCAGAACGCACAGATAGATTTCTTGCGTTATTGAACTGAAACGCAGGGTTAAATTCTGCGTTTAGGGATTCCATCAATGTAGATGCACGGCGGATTATAACGCAGGGGTGAATTCTGCGTTCAGAAGCTCAAGCGTCACAGGCGCACAGGCCACGTTTGGCGGGATTTTGGGCCTAGAACCCCGACCCGATTTGACAGCTCATAGCTGTCTATAAATAGACCGCTAAGGGTCAAATCAAAAGTCACCCGACTTTTTGCCTCCTCTCTTTCGGAAGATTTTTAACGAAGCCTCTTCGTTTTCGACGTCGGTGATCCTGTTCATCATCTCCAACCCTCTTCCATGGGTTCCAAGAAGAAAGCTGCTCCACGCCCAAGATCCCCTGCTGCAGCGGTGCCGCCGTTTCAGGTTCCGCCCGTCGGTGGTAAGCGTCGCCCTTCGTGGCCGTCAAACTCGCTTCGGCGAGTTCTTTAAAACCCTAGATGTATCGCCATCAAACTTGCTTCGGCGAGTTCTCTGAAAAACCCTAGATGGGTTCTTGCAAACGAGGGAGATGACTCGTTTTGTTATTGTAACGCAGAGTTAAGACTCTGCGTTTTGAATTCGAAACGTCAAGGGCTTGACCTTTGCGTTAATGAACTTTAAACGCCAGATCTGAACTGTGCGTTCGAAACTTTTAACGCAGAGTTCGACCTTTGCGTTAATGAACTTTAAACGCCAGATCTGAACTGTGCGTTCGAAACTTTAACGCAGAGTTCGACCTTTGCGTTGATGAACTTTAAACGCCAGATCTGAACTGTGCGTTCGAAACTTTAACGCAGAGTTCGACCTTTGCGTTGATGAACTTTAAACGCCAGATCTGAACTGTGCGTTCGAAACTTTAACGCAGAGTTCGACCTTTGCGTTAATGAACTTTAAACGCCAGATCTGAACTGTGCGTTCGAAACTTTTAACGCAGAGTTCGACCTTTGCGTTAATGAACTTTAAACGCCAGATCTGAACTGTGCGTTCGAAACTTTTAACGCAGAGTTCGACCTTTGCGTTAATGAACTTTAAACGCCAGATCTGAACTGTGCGTTCGAAACTTTAACGCAGAGTTCGACCTTTGCGTTGATGAACTTTAAACGCCAGATCTGAACTGTGCGTTCGAAACTTTAACGCAGAGTTCGACCTTTGCGTTGATGAACTTTAAACGCCAGATCTGAACTGTGCGTTCGAAACTTTAACGCAGAGTTCGACCTTTGCGTTGATGAACTTTAAACGCCAGATCTGAACTGTGCGTTCGAAACTTTAACGCAGAGTTCGACCTTTGCGTTGATGAACTTTAAACGCCAGATCTGAACTGTGCGTTCGAAACTTTAACGCAGAGTTCGACCTTTGCGTTAATGAACTTTAAACGCCAGATCTGAACTGTGCGTTCGAAACTTTAACGCAGAGTTCGACCTTTGCGTTAATGAACTTTAAACGCCAGATCTGAACTGTGCGTTCGAAACTTTAACGCAGAGTTCGACCTTTGCGTTGATGAACTTTAAACGCCAGATCTGAACTGTGCGTTCGAAACTTTAACGCAGAGTTCGACCTTTGCGTTGATGAACTTTAAACGCCAGATCTGAACTGTGCGTTTGATAAAATTCTTTCTTATGGACTTAGCTAAAGCTCCCTTCACTTGACTGATTGAATATTTCTTTCTTTTGCAGTGCCTTACACCCGTGAACCTCTCAATCTTCGTCACCACTTCGGGCATGAGGGAGGTGTGGACTCTAATATGCAATTCAATCTGCGTCAAGAACTTCCAATATTCCAGGACACCGACAAAGATCGCGTCACTCTGATCTCAGATCCAAATACTGATGTACTCAGAGTTTTAGTTACGGACGCTAAGTTTGAGACTGGGTCTCGCAAGAAACTCACCAAGCCAGCTTTCTTATTTGGAGATCGTGTCAGTATTTCAAAAGGGATCATGCACGGCGGTCACTACAAATGGCTTAGGCAGATCGGTGATCGTCGCTTCTTCCTCCCTGACATGCACAGGATGTTTCCCATCTCCTACTACCAATGTGCTTCTGTTTCCCGCCACATGAATTGGGACTTGGTGAGAGAGCAGGATGGGGTAGCTGTTGGGGTTCTGACTCACAAGGGTGTGAATACCGCTGGTTATAATCGACAAGTGTCGGCCTTGGAACCTTGCTTATTCTCACGGGGATATCCTTTAGGAGAAACAGCTAGCCCAGCTAACACCTTCATGCGACGATTTTTGGCTGCCAAAGGAGAATTCCCGACTGCAGTATTCCGAGCTCCTGGATGGGTACATTCCTCCAAGGCAGGATGGTGGGCACGAATGATAGAATTCGTGTTGGCAGAATTGAAGGGACCATTAGCTCAATCTGGGCTTGCTTGCCCTATTATGACTACTAAATATGGAATCGCTCTTAGTCCATATAACTTCTTTGCCATTCTGGAGCGGTACAATCCAGAGACTTGTACGTTTTTCACACCAGAAGGAGAATTAGGGTTCGCCCTGCATGAGATGTTTGATGCCTCAGTTCTTCCTTTTGGAGACCTGCCATATGAAGAGTTTATTCCCGGATCAACTGAGCTGAAGATCTTGAAGGAGACTATCCCCGAGGTATATGACACTCTATGGGAGGTGATGTGTCATTTCCAAATCTGCGGCCAACTGACAGGGGCACGCGGACGTGGTATCAAACAGCTATCCTGGGCCGAGTATCTTTTCCAAAATTTGTCTGACAAGAATGCCGCTGTGTCTCGTCGGGAGGCGAGCACCCCTGAGACCATCCAGGCTCTGATCAATGACGCCACCGTTCACTATGTCAGCGAGGGAATAGAAGATGACTTCCCAGCGCAGACTGAATTCGAGAGCTTCCATCACCAGGCAGCCACTCCCATCTCTGATATGGCATTATTAGCGGGTTTTCTCATGCTGTGGCTGAAGCGGTGTGTGGTCCCTACCAGACCCATAGATGCCGTGATGATTGAAGTAGCTTATCTCGCTGTCCTCTTAGCACATGGGGGACCCATAAATCTACTTTCCGCCATGATGTGTTGTTTACAACACGGTTTGAGGGAACTGTGTCTCGAGTTTATCCAAGTGAAGGAGATAGACTCTGAGTGTTGTTTACAACACGGTTTGAGGGAACTGTGTCTCGAGTTTATCCAAGTGAAGGAGATAGACTCTGAAGGAACGAAAAGCTTGGTGACCCCAAATCCCTGAAGGAACGAAAAGCTTGGTGACCCCAAATCCTCGAGTACCCTTGCCGTATACTTATCTAATGGCTTAGTACGTCTCACACTGTGTACATTTGATGAGTGCTCCCTCTGCTACGGATGAAGGCTTCATCCCTTTCGTACAGAGATTAGAAAAGGCTACTTGGATAGGCACTTACGTAGTGAGGGTCCGTCAGATTCTGTCGAGAGACCTCAGCTACGACATCTTCTGCTGCTTCCCGGATTTTGAGGGTGGAGGATATGGACAGGTCTTCCAAGATACCACTGGTCCTAATGGTTTTACCCGTTTGGACGGGGGAGTTTTCCATTGGCTGTTAAATATTAGACCTGGTTATCTCCTCTTTAGACAAAATGACAAATGTATAATTGAGCCCTATCAACCGTATCGCTTTGCTCGCCAATTCTGATACGACCAACTATACGTTGGGAATCCGAGGAGCCAGCTTTCAGTTATAGGCAACATATACGAAGGAGCTCGAGCCTGGTATTATTCCATCGTAGGTTGCACTGGGGCTACCTTCAGATTACCCTACAAAACCCCTAATTCTCTTCTCTCCGTGGCTTTCTGTAACTGGTATCATACAGCTTCTATGATGCCAGATTACAAACTGTACACTTCAGGCCTTCGTGTGATTAGGAAGATGTATTCTTCTCGGAAAGGAGGTGGTCGTGTATCTCGTCTGAAGGGGATTGACGAGTTTTTACATTTTGAAGATGCAGCTGAAGAAGGAGAAGAAGAACTGGGACTAGAGAGTGCCCCGGTAGCGAGCCCTAAGGCTGTTGAAACTTCGAGAGCCAAAGCAACTGGAAAGAGGGCTCTCTCTGAAGCAGAAGAAGCCCAATACGAGAAACGTACTCGTAGGAAGCTGCTAGTAGATCCTCCTGCTCAGAAGTTCATGGCGGGTGCTTTCAAATCTGCCAGTGGAAGGTAAGAGCCAGAATCAGCTGTTGCAAGTCGCCCTGATCGTGTTGATCCTCACTCTGGGGGATCCACCTTTTCTGAAGAATTTTCTCCTCACTGTCCCTTGGATCAGGCAGAGGGTGGAGATGAATTCCCAAGTGGGGATATGGGGGTTTCTTCTGCAACGGATCCCGATATCTCATCATTTCCAGATCAGACTCCTGGTGCTGCTGCTTCACCTGCTATTAAATCCCGGCTCGTGTATTTCACTTTTACTGAGGCTTAATCATGTTGTGTTCTTTTTGTTTGATAAGAACAGAGTTTTTTGTATCACTCTTCAATATTTTTTATGATAATATAAAAGAGTGATTCTGGTTTATCTCTTCTCATTGCATGTGTCGTGTTCTGACTTGCAACAATGCAACTATATGGAAAACGCCCAATTCTTTAAAATTTCCCTTACAATCATCTAAGATAATTCTGGAAAAATTTTAACTTGTTTGGGGGGAAATGAACACTAGTTATTCCTTTGTATAAGAATTAACTAGTTCAAACAGGTTTGGACTGTTAGGGGTGGTCTGTTGACATAACAGAAATTTGGGAATCTATCGATCTATTGGGAATAGTCAATAGATTAATTTTTTGTAAGTGGTATGGTTTTACTCTGACATGCGAGCAATCACAATCAGGGTAATTTGATGGTTTATCACTCTATTAGGGAGAGTTGATAAGTGGATTCTTGTCAGAGGTGTAGTGTTAACGTGACAAGAAGAATATTGCTATGGAAGCAATTTTGAGGACTTATCGCTCTATTGAAGAGAGTCGATAAGTGGATTTTTGTCAGAGGTGTAGTGTTAACGTGACAAGAAGAATATTGCTATGGAAGCAATTTTGAGGACTTATCGCTCTATTGAAGAGAGTCGATAAGTGGATTTTTGTCAGAGGTGTAGTGTTAACGTGACAAGAAGAATATTGCTATAGAAGCAATTTTGAGGACTTATCGCTCTATTGAAGAGAGTCGATAAGTGGATTTTTGTCAGAGGTGTAGTGTTAACGTGACAAGAAGAATATTGCTATGGAAGCAATTTTGAGGACTTATTACTCTATTGAAGAGAGTCGATAAGTGGATTTTTGTCAGAGGTGTAGTGTTAACGTGACAAGAAGAATATTGCTATGGAAGCAATTTTGAGGACTTATCGCTCTATTGAAGAGGATTGATAAGTGGATTTTTGTCAAAGGTGTAGTGTTAACGTGACAAAGAGAATATTGCTATAGAAGCAATTTTGAGGACTTATCGCTCTATTGAAGAGAGTCGATAAGTGGATTTTTGTCAGAGGTGTAGTGTTAACGTGACAAGAAGAATATTGCTATAGAAGCAATTTTAAGGACTTATCACTCTATTGAAGAGAGTCGATAAGTGGATTTTTTGTCAGAGGTGTAGTGTTAACGTGACATCTGTGGGGGAAAGAATATTGTAGCGTCTTGCTAGGGAGGACTGCTAAATATCTTATCATCGGAGCGATGAATTGCGATACTTGTGATTCGAACAAGATTTTGAGAATTTTATCACTCTATTAAGGAGAGCTGATAAATTGAATATTTACTACTCTATTAGGGAGAGTTAGCAAATTGATCATGATTTGACCGATTTTGGAGACTTATTGTTCTTTTGATGAGAATCAATAAGTGAGCATTAGACAGAGGAATTATTGTTTCAACAATGTAAACTAAACTCAAGCTCTGTGGGGGATGACATCCGTCTGAGGTGTAATATTCACCTGACGAGGAGTTAAGCCTTGCTGAGGAAATACCAAGGTTTAACAATGTCATGTTGAAAGATTTCATGAACTTAAGGAGTAAGTCTCATGTTAAAAAAAATACAAAGGTGGATCCTTTGTTTAGGATAATCACAACGCACAAGACGACCTCTGCGTTGGAGGTTCGAAACATAAAGTTGAGAACCATTACAACGCAGGTCTAGACCCGGCGTTTGAAAAATTTGAACGCAGAGGTAACTCTGCGTTAAAGTCTAACCGACCTTATCCATTAACGTGGAAAATCATGTTTCAGATTCAGTTGGGATTCTTTCTTAGAGTCCCGAACTGATTTAACAGCCCGACGGCTGTTATAAATAAACCCGTAAGGTCACATCAAGAATCATTCGACTCTTTTGCCTTGCTTAGTTCCAAGAACGAGATTTCTCGTTTTAATTTCGGTCGATTTCCAGTCAATTCTCTCCGAAGAACTTCGTCTTCTCCGATTGAGATCACCCTTATGGCACCCAAGAGGATGAGCGCGGGTTCCAAGAAGGCTGGCAAGGCGGCTGTGGAGGCGTCGCCGACCGAGAGCACTGGCGATGTTGCCGTTCTGACAAGTGCTTCAGCGTTGATGTCGCTGTCGCATGGGCCTCGATGCTGTGGTAAGCAGTGGCCATGGCAACTTGTTTCGACAAGTTTTCTGAAAACCCTAGATGGGTTCTCCTCAACGAGGAAGATGACTCGTTCTCCATCAGAAACGCAGAGTTACGCCTCTGTGTTACAAATTGGAAACGCAGACTTAAGACTGCGTTTAAGAAACATAGAGTTAATTCTCCATGTTAAAATTGGGAACGCAGAGTTAAGACTCTGTGTTAGAAAAATTGGAAACGCAGACTTAAGACTGCGTTTAAGAAACATAGAGTTAATTCTCCATGTTAAAATTGGGAACGCAGAGTTAAGACTCTGTGTTAGAAAAATTGGAAACGCAGACTTAAGACTGCGTTTAAGAAACATAGAGTTAATTCTCCATGTCTGAATATCACAACGCAGGGTTCAACCTCTGCGTTCAAGTGTTGTTACGCAGGGCTTGCCCTCCGCGTTCAAGTGTTGATACAAGGGTTGGCTCTTGTATTTAAAACTTGCCATGTAGAATTTACACTTCGTGTTTATTTCATGTTAGTAACCTCTTTCTGCTACTAACTATTGCTTCTGATTTTACAGTGCTTTTTCCCAATGTGCCACTTCTGCCGGAGCAGCACTTCAACTACACTGATGATCCCGAAATGGGGAGAGCTTTTGGTCTTTGTAGAGAAATTCCTTTATGTACTTTCCCGAGCTTGGAACGGACACATTTAATTAGATTTGCTGAATGCTCCACCCTTAGGGCTCTGATCACTGATGTGGATCTGGAAACTCCTGCGAGTCTGGATCAATTTGTCAAACCATCATTTTTGTTCGGGGACCACATATCCGCCGACGGCCAAGTTAGGTGTGTAGAAGACTCCCGGATGCTGCGGAGAGTCAATGATCGTTTACTTTTCCTCCCAAGCATGGAGAGAATGTACCCGCTTTCCTACTTCCTGAGTGTGGGTGTAGGAAGGTTTGATCGCTCAATTTGTGGACCTCTCGTTCATTGGGGGAATCGAGAGGGGATTTTGACTGTGGTCCTAACTGTAAGAAGGTTTGACCAAGTGGGTGTTTTGAGACAATCCTAACTGTAGGAAGGTTTGATCGCTCAATTTGTGGACCTCTCGTTCATTGGGGGAATCGAGAGGGGATTTTGACTGTGGTCCTAACTGTAAGAAGGTTTGACCAAGTGGGTGTTTTGAGACAATCCTAACTGTAGGAAGGTTTGATCGCTCAATTTGTGGACCTCTCGTTCATTGGGGGAATCGAGAGGGGATTTTGACTGTGGTCCTAACTGTAAGAAGGTTTGACCAAGTGGGTGTTTTGAGACAATCCTAACTGTAGGAAGGTTTGATCGCTCAATTTGTGGACCTCTCGTTCATTGGGGGAATCGAGAGGGGATTTTGACTGTGGTCCTAACTGTAAGAAGGTTTGACCAAGTGGGTGTTTTGAGACAATCCTAACTGTAGGAAGGTTTGATCGCTCAATTTGTGGACCTCTCGTTCATTGGGGGAATCGAGAGGGGATTTTGACTGTGGTCCTAACTGTAAGAAGGTTTGACCAAGTGGGTGTTTTGAGACAATCCTAACTGTAGGAAGGTTTGATCGCTCAATTTGTGGACCTCTCGTTCATTGGGGGAATCGAGAGGGGATTTTGACTGTGGTCCTAACTGTAAGAAGGTTTGACCAAGTGGGTGTTTTGAGACAATCCTAACTGTAGGAAGGTTTGATCGCTCAATTTGTGGACCTCTCGTTCATTGGGGGAATCGAGAGGGGATTTTGACTGTGGTCCTAACTGTAAGAAGGTTTGACCAAGTGGGTGTTTTGAGACAATCCTAACTGTAGGAAGGTTTGATCGCTCAATTTGTGGACCTCTCGTTCATTGGGGGAATCGAGAGGGGATTTTGACTGTGGTCCTAACTGTAAGAAGGTTTGACCAAGTGGGTGTTTTGAGACAATCCTAACTGTAGGAAGGTTTGATCGCTCAATTTGTGGACCTCTCGTTCATTGGGGGAATCGAGAGGGGATTTTGACTGTGGTCCTAACTGTAAGAAGGTTTGACCAAGTGGGTGTTTTGAGACAATCCTAACTGTAGGAAGGTTTGATCGCTCAATTTGTGGACCTCTCGTTCATTGGGGGAATCGAGAGGGGATTTTGACTGTGGTCCTAACTGTAAGAAGGTTTGACCAAGTGGGTGTTTTGAGACAATCCTAACTGTAGGAAGGTTTGATCGCTCAATTTGTGGACCTCTCGTTCATTGGGGGAATCGAGAGGGGATTTTGACTGTGGTCCTAACTGTAAGAAGGTTTGACCAAGTGGGTGTTTTGAGACAATCCTAACTGTAGGAAGGTTTGATCGCTCAATTTGTGGACCTCTCGTTCATTGGGGGAATCGAGAGGGGATTTTGACTGTGGTCCTAACTGTAAGAAGGTTTGACCAAGTGGGTGTTTTGAGACAATCCTAACTGTAGGAAGGTTTGATCGCTCAATTTGTGGACCTCTCGTTCATTGGGGGAATCGAGAGGGGATTTTGACTGTGGTCCTAACTGTAAGAAGGTTTGACCAAGTGGGTGTTTTGAGACAATCCTAACTGTAGGAAGGTTTGATCGCTCAATTTGTGGACCTCTCGTTCATTGGGGGAATCGAGAGGGGATTTTGACTGTGGTCCTAACTGTAAGAAGGTTTGACCAAGTGGGTGTTTTGAGACAATCCTAACTGTAGGAAGGTTTGATCGCTCAATTTGTGGACCTCTCGTTCATTGGGGGAATCGAGAGGGGATTTTGACTGTGGTCCTAACTGTAAGAAGGTTTGACCAAGTGGGTGTTTTGAGACAATCCTAACTGTAGGAAGGTTTGATCGCTCAATTTGTGGACCTCTCGTTCATTGGGGGAATCGAGAGGGGATTTTGACTGTGGTCCTAACTGTAAGAAGGTTTGACCAAGTGGGTGTTTTGAGACAATCCTAACTGTAGGAAGGTTTGATCGCTCAATTTGTGGACCTCTCGTTCATTGGGGGAATCGAGAGGGGATTTTGACTGTGGTCCTAACTGTAAGAAGGTTTGACCAAGTGGGTGTTTTGAGACAATCCTAACTGTAGGAAGGTTTGATCGCTCAATTTGTGGACCTCTCGTTCATTGGGGGAATCGAGAGGGGATTTTGACTGTGGTCCTAACTGTAAGAAGGTTTGACCAAGTGGGTGTTTTGAGACAATCCTAACTGTAGGAAGGTTTGATCGCTCAATTTGTGGACCTCTCGTTCATTGGGGGAATCGAGAGGGGATTTTGACTGTGGTCCTAACTGTAAGAAGGTTTGACCAAGTGGGTGTTTTGAGACAATCCTAACTGTAGGAAGGTTTGATCGCTCAATTTGTGGACCTCTCGTTCATTGGGGGAATCGAGAGGGGATTTTGACTGTGGTCCTAACTGTAAGAAGGTTTGACCAAGTGGGTGTTTTGAGACAATCCTAACTGTAGGAAGGTTTGATCGCTCAATTTGTGGACCTCTCGTTCATTGGGGGAATCGAGAGGGGATTTTGACTGTGGTCCTAACTGTAAGAAGGTTTGACCAAGTGGGTGTTTTGAGACAATCCTAACTGTAGGAAGGTTTGATCGCTCAATTTGTGGACCTCTCGTTCATTGGGGGAATCGAGAGGGGATTTTGACTGTGGTCCTAACTGTAAGAAGGTTTGACCAAGTGGGTGTTTTGAGACAATCCTAACTGTAGGAAGGTTTGATCGCTCAATTTGTGGACCTCTCGTTCATTGGGGGAATCGAGAGGGGATTTTGACTGTGGTCCTAACTGTAAGAAGGTTTGACCAAGTGGGTGTTTTGAGACAATCCTAACTGTAGGAAGGTTTGATCGCTCAATTTGTGGACCTCTCGTTCATTGGGGGAATCGAGAGGGGATTTTGACTGTGGTCCTAACTGTAAGAAGGTTTGACCAAGTGGGTGTTTTGAGACAATCCTAACTGTAGGAAGGTTTGATCGCTCAATTTGTGGACCTCTCGTTCATTGGGGGAATCGAGAGGGGATTTTGACTGTGGTCCTAACTGTAAGAAGGTTTGACCAAGTGGGTGTTTTGAGACAATCCTAACTGTAGGAAGGTTTGATCGCTCAATTTGTGGACCTCTCGTTCATTGGGGGAATCGAGAGGGGATTTTGACTGTGGTCCTAACTGTAAGAAGGTTTGACCAAGTGGGTGTTTTGAGACAATCCTAACTGTAGGAAGGTTTGATCGCTCAATTTGTGGACCTCTCGTTCATTGGGGGAATCGAGAGGGGATTTTGACTGTGGTCCTAACTGTAAGAAGGTTTGACCAAGTGGGTGTTTTGAGACAATCCTAACTGTAGGAAGGTTTGATCGCTCAATTTGTGGACCTCTCGTTCATTGGGGGAATCGAGAGGGGATTTTGACTGTGGTCCTAACTGTAAGAAGGTTTGACCAAGTGGGTGTTTTGAGACAATCCTAACTGTAGGAAGGTTTGATCGCTCAATTTGTGGACCTCTCGTTCATTGGGGGAATCGAGAGGGGATTTTGACTGTGGTCCTAACTGTAAGAAGGTTTGACCAAGTGGGTGTTTTGAGACAATCCTAACTGTAGGAAGGTTTGATCGCTCAATTTGTGGACCTCTCGTTCATTGGGGGAATCGAGAGGGGATTTTGACTGTGGTCCTAACTGTAAGAAGGTTTGACCAAGTGGGTACTTTACGTCCAGACTCTAACAGAGAGAGTGTTGAGTGCATAGACATGGTGAGAATGGGAGTTCTTATTCATTACATTGCTGTGGTTTTGGGAACTTCCCGTTACATAAATCGTCCACCCCCAGTTTCCTCTGCGGAACTGGTTCGGACATTATTATCAGTTAACTAACCGGGTTATCCTTAAGAATATTAGCTTAATATTCTCCAGGAACTTCCCGTCAAAAGTGGGGAAACAGTTTAGACTCATATACCTATTGGAGTATCAGGGAGTAGTTTAACCTCTTATACCGGTCGGAGGATTGAGAAACAGTTTATACTCGTATACTCTTTGGAGTTTTGCCGTTCTCAATTGGCTTACCTTAGCGTTATGACGCCGGCTTCAACCAAGGTCTGAATGCTATTCTTGAGAGCAAAGCAATCCTTGGTGGGATGAACGACCCTCCTGTGGTATGCACAGTACTTTGGGTCCGTAGTGTTGTCAGCTTCCTCCTGATTTGTGATAGGTGGTAGCTTGATCTTGTTACCTTCAAGGAGGGATTCGAAGATGGCTGGAACGTCTTCGTCCTTGAAGGAATACTCTCTTTGGAGTCTCGGACCCGAAGTCTTTTGCTGCCTTCGGGATTGCTGTTGTGACGCTTGATTAGCACCACCAGTAGCTGCAGGTGTTTTGCCCTTACCACGAGAGGCGAAATTTGAGTCCAGCGGATTAACCGTCGGTTGGTTCCTCTCGGCCTTCTTCCTTCTAAGGAATCGCTCAGCCTGCTCCCCTCGGGCCTTCAGATCCTTCCAAGTGTCAGACGGTGCTGTTCCCATTGCTTCCAACACGTCCAACGCAAGGTTGTTGTGGCAAGTTTGGAGGATGAATTCCTCTGTGATCGGGTCCCGGCAATTCATCGCCTTGTTCCGGAATCTTTTGACGAAGGTATCGACTAACTCTCCGTCCTTCTGCTTCTCATCGAGCAACGATCCGATAGATATCTCGGTGTCGTCGTCGAAGAAGTTGGCCAGGAACTTGGTCTCCATGTCATCCCAGCTGTTTACGCTGCCTGGCTTGAGGCGGCGATACCAATCGAAGGCGGCTCCGCGAAGAGTGCCGACGAATGACCGCACCATCAGAGGCTCATTACCAGAGATCACCCCCAAATGCGATTTGAAGTAAATCAAATGCTGGGTAGGTGAACCCATCCCATTAAACGGCGTGAAGTTAATTAGATTAAACTTCGCCGGATATGGGATCGATTCCCATTCTCTTGGGTATGGGCAAGGAATGCCTGTTTTCTTCGTCTCTTGAGCGGAAATTAGTGTGTTGATTTTGCTCTCGAGGTTCTTGATCTTCAGGTTTTCGCCGGTTTCTTCGCCAGCATTCTCATTACCACCCCCTGCGTTGACGGGAGGATCATTGGTGTTACGAGCATTTGTATCCTCATCTTCCACATTAATCGGGTTACGATGATTCTGCTCGCCTTGTTGGTTCGCCAATGCTTGGATCTGTTGGTCATGCATTTCTCTCATCTGCTGCATGGCCATCTCCATCTCAAATTTGAAACTTTCTTTCTGCTTAGCCAAAGCGTCTTCAAGCATCTTGGCCATCTGCTCCGCACTTATCATCAGGGCCTCGCGGGGTTGTCCCTCGCTGGATACTGTATTATCTGATGCCACCGCGGAGCCGGCATCAGATTCTTCATCTTCTGAAGGGCGTCTTGTCCGAATCCTACCATAAGTTGCTCGCTCTATGGTTCCGGACTGCAGACGGGTTCTAGGTCGGGAAGCTTTCAGAATCGACTCGAAATCTTCTCGTGCCGATGTCCCTTTGCTCGTCATGTTGGTGGTGACCCTCGGAAATTCTCCGTCTTCAATCACCCTTCTTCTTCGTTGGAAGCGCCTAGGCCTTGGTTTTGGCGTTTCCGCATTGAGTCTTTCAAAAACTGAAACTCTTTCGGGGACCGCCTTAATGCAATTGCATTCCGACAATACCGCCCGAATGAGTTTGGAACAGGGACATTGAATTTCCCGTTCTTGGGGACTCCTCTTCTTGGTTCTATTCGTACCCCCAGCACGATAGTACAACTCGTCATTTTGACAGTCAGAGTAACCTATCGTGTGCGGGCACGCCTTCTCAGGTATAACACTATCACTATCAGATGATAATGTTTCCATCTGAGGGTGACTTGCCTTCTTTGGGCTTTCAAAGGTTACCCGCCTCAAAACATGCCTTTTTGGGCGTGAATTTTCGGCGTGCTCTTGGACTTCAATGCGCAAATTGGTGCGCACAGCTGCCTTGAGCTCTTTGTCATGCTGGAGGTGATGGCGACCCTCAGCATTTTGAGTCGTTCTGGGCTTCTTCATCAGGCCCAAACGCTCGTGAACTGGAGCTTTGCCTCTCACGTCGGGAACTGGACCGAGGCGCTCCAAAACTGGCTTCTTCTTGCGGGATGACTCTGCATGATCTCCCGGAGAAGTTATTGGGATTCACCCATACTCATATTTACATAAAACAACTTCCCACCTTAACATAATTACCCAAAACACAAACTTTTCTCCACCAAAGCATTTCGTCAAGCACCAGGTTCGCCCTTTCCCTTATTCACAGAAAACCAAAACAAAAAAATCATCAACAAAAAAGGGGGGAAATTCCTTCCTAGAATGCAAAAAAGAGATAAAAATTGCATATTTTCCTCAAAAACTAAATAAAATTTGTACCAGGGAGGCGTCTTCGTTGTCGACGTCGTTAAGAACGGCAGCAGAGTCGTCGGCGATGTGGTCGTCAGCCATTA